>NC_047591.1:20198528-20532278 GCF_011004845.1 Esox lucius
AACCCAGCCGTTTTCTTAACGTGATGTTGCTTTTGTTTGCAGCATTAGAGCATGCAGTGTGGAGGGGTCATCGTCTTGGTCTTCATTCCAGGATTAGTGTTATGATTTGCATTACAAGCCTGTTGCTGGTGGCCGATGACATGAGGAACAAAGAAATGTTAAAGAAATGCCCATCATGAGGCAGATAAATGTGAATAAATTGATCTGAGACCGTGTCCTACACTTTTGTTCATTAAGAGAAATAAATCACTGGTGAACTCAGCAATGAGAAACGACCTAGTAGACCAAGTAAGACCTGTACAGTGGCTAATCACCCTTATGAAGTAAAGCAAAACGAAACAACTGTCTGACAGATCAGGGACAGTCTCCGGGAGGATGGCCTTGATGTGTCACACACAACCTCCAAACGTACTCTCACAGCTGCCAAGCCGTTTCGTTCAGGGCCACGATGTGGAAAGTTATTGACTGGCCAATCCAACTGATCATGTCTTTCACAGCTGAAAACAAAGCCGAAGGCAAAAAGGCCCCCGAAACAAACAGAGGTTGGCTCCAGTAAGGCAGAGCATCACCAGGGAAGATACCCACTGTCTCGTGATGTCTGTGGGCACGCAAAGGAAATGGCGCTGTGTATTAATCATGGGAAAAGCTTTATTGTATCTGTCCAAATACTTTTAGCATCCACTGCTTTTTCACTTCTTAGAGTTAAATGAGAAATTAGAGTTGACTGTCTCGCTCAGAGTTTTATCCATCTTGTCTGTTCAGGTATTCGAACCAACGACCTTTTATTTACTGGCCCAATGCACTTCACCACCAGGCTACCTGACCTCCCCCTTCTCTTTTGCTTGCTGATGTCCAAACCCTAGCACAAACCCTCTGTATGTTTTAGGCCTAGAATTGGCTTCTAGCTGAAAGGTGAGGTTAAGCAAGTCCAGATGCTATCTCTCTCCCAATGAAAGCTATAGGGAGATAGAGAGGCCGCATATTTAAGTGGCAGGCAAGGAGACGATAAAATTAATAACACAGAGGCGTAAAACTAATCAGACTTGGCACCTTGTTAGTTCACGGACCAGGAAATGGAATGCTCTCTTTTCAACACTTGCAGCGTGATCTTATCAAAAACCAAAATAGCTCTTTCCTATATTCTACTTTTATCTATTTCTCTCTTTTCTCTGTTATGTTTTGTTTGTCATTTAGAGGAGCTGATGGTCTCTGGCCCTGAGTCAAGCTGACAGCATAAGAAAACGATAAGAAGAAAGGAGTGGAAGGAGTACAAGACAAATGTTTATTTATGTTCTGAATGCAACTCCTGCCAGACCATGGAGACGTGCGCTGGGCCGAAATGGGTAGACTCTGAACTACGTTTCCTCATATCTACAGAAGGAGGACAAGACCGGAGCTTTTAAAACCCTATGCAAAACTATGGTTTAGCAGCTGGTTTGACTTGGTGTGCTCCAGGGTTCCAAATATTTCCATGGCCATTTCACTTTACCTCAGATGCCAGGCTTGTTATAACATATTACTTAAATACCTTACAATTTGGGGTGAAAATGTTGATAGTCGACTACTTCTCAAGGCCTCCCATGGCCACGGAGACTTCTCCTCACACATACGACCGAGTTGGGCCCTTTGCATGCACCCTCCAATATGTTGTTATGTAACCCCAAATTCCTACACTGGCATAGAAGGACGACTTGGAACGCAAACACACTCCCTAATTCAATTCAATTGCTAATATTTTCTCCTTCAGAGTTTTCCGTGAGCATCTGGGGCGGATTCAGCGAGAGCCAGTGTGTGACGTTTATTATTGATTCACAGTCAGGGACAACTAATGGAGTCCTGAGGGACCTTGACAAGTGCTGTGGCTTCATTAGCATTTTCAAACACTGCCAGTGCATTTCGCTCGACGTCCATTCCTGTAGCTTAGCACGGGAATAGTATATAAACCACACATTTGGTCGTTTTCATGTCACTATTTGTGCTATTTGCGCGGATGAAGCCTGTTGACATCACATCCTATGTGGTCTTGCATTACCAGACTATTGAGATCTCTGAAAACCTAACTGAAGCTATGAGCCCACAAACAGTGAGCAACAACAAGCCGATGCCCACTGATTTGGAAACCTAAGCCTCTTGCTTGTTGCAAAATTGATTGTTAAGCCCCACTACAAAGGCCTGCCCAGAAGAGATTGGATTGGTTCTACACCCAACTCTAAGCAATGAATCCTAGACCTACGCCCCCAGTAAACTGGATGAGAATGGCTTGAAAGTTTGCATCTTAAACTGTTTCACTGGAATATGTTGTCAGTGTCCCAAAGTGGTGGCATTCATTTAACGTTCATTACAGGAGTTGTGTTTTCTGTTATGTGGGACTTCATATCCATTCCCTGAACTAGAACAAGAATGGGGTAAAAGGAAGTGATGCATTAATCAGAGCATTAATGTGTGCGTGTGTCTGTGAGGTCCTCTAAGAACATCTATTTTCCTACCAACCGTCCTCACCCACAACCCACCCAGTGCAAAAAAGAAATACTTCCCAAACATCTTCCAACATGTTGGAAGTTCCTGCCAAGCTGGTCTGCAAATGACCCTTAACCCCAGATGCAAAAGATATTGCCCTCAAGTATTCATGCATTCATTCATGATATAAACACGACCTTTGAAACCCAAATTACTCCAAAGGATCCATCTGAACCAGAATTTGGGTTTAAGTCCTTAAGTTATATAAGGAATGGATAATGTGTAAAGGCAGACATCAAGTTGGTTATCATGCATTGTACAAGTTTATTGCTCTGTATGCATGCATTCACTTAAATATATAATTTCATGCGCCATGTCGTTTTAGCACACATACCCATTGCTCTGTGTTGACTTGACAGTGCCATGAGATGGATTCCATTTCGCCATCAGAGGCTTCGTCGTTGCGCGCTCGCCCAAAGGGGCCACTGCAGGTCTAATTAGTCGCCGTGCCTGAGGTGTAAAACTAATTCCACAGAGGGCCTAGTCGATGCTTGGTCACTAACTCATCGGTGACCAAATGAATGAGTCAGGTATGAGGTAAGAGTGAAAACATACAGACACTCTGCCCCCAGTAGGGTACCCCACACCCTCAGTCATTTTTGTTCGCTCAGCTTTGGGCAGGCATGAATGCCCAAATGGAGGGCATGAGGAGGATTGGAGTATGCAGGGGTTAATTTGGGATTTAACAACCAGCTCCATGTATTTTATTTCTCTCCTTGATGACATCATCACTGAGCAACAGATGCTGGGGCTAGGGAGAATGGTGCCAGTTTGGCATAAACAAATTCCAGTGGCTACTTTGGCAGTTTGCAGTAAAAAAAACATAACCCCAGGTAAGTTTATTAGTGTGAATATTAAATAATGTACAAAAAATGACACAACAGGCAAAAGAAAGGAGTCGCATTTGGTTTGTTGAGGTTGAGATGAACCAGGCGTTGAGTGAATTTGGTTTGGAATCCTACAGGGTTTACTCTCTGAGTGAGCTGGCTGAGAGCAGGTTCCACTGTTGGGATGTGGTTTCAGTCCCCACCCCGCTAAGTTTATTTGCTTTGTCAAACATGTTTGTGTGAGGTTTTATACCATACGGCCGAGGTCAGCAAGAAGTGGAAGGACATTGTCAGCCGACAAAAATCCCCACCAGCTTTTGGCATCACATTTTCATTTAGTAAATTATTTGTTTTTATTTGTTTATTTCAGGGGGGAGGGGGGGGGGGGGGGCAGGTCGCCATACATTTACATTTAAAACACATGGCGGACGCTCTTATCCAAAGCGACTTACAGTTAGTTACAGTAACATTCCCAAATCTAGGTGGACCAAGGACCCAACTCATTAGTAGTAAGTATATCCCATTCAATGAATGACTCAATGGTTCAGTACAAGACATGTTATTCCCTTAATCAATTGATCATTCAAGTTCTTTCAAGTTCCCCTTTCCCATCATAAGTTCTCCCCTGAGGCAGCGGGCTAGTGGTCAGATTATCGGGGTAATTAGCTGTCAGAGTGATCCGTTGATCTGCTTTTGAGTGAGACTCTTCACCCTAATACAGGCTCCAGGTTTGCCGTCAAGACTGACCAATGCTTATCTCTGATCCCACTCTCCAAGGATAAATACAAGCACTCCGTTTGATTGGGCCTGTTGGAGGCCTTTGAGCGCTGCACGGATCCCTTTAAAGTACTTCCTCTCATCGATGTTAGCGTCTGTGATGTATCGACTGATCACAGAACAGTATCCTGTGAGAAAACCTAAAATATTTGCCTGAGTTAACCTGCCTGTTGCGATGGAACCAATGCAAACAGTCTCAAACACGCTTAATCGGCCCACCTGGCGCACCAGACAGACTGAAGCAAAACACTCAAAGTATTTTCTAAAAATGTTCAATGATATTTGAACCCGGAAAGCTGGAAAGGCTATTGTACTCTGAGGCAACCACGTGGAAAAAAAGAGGAAAGCACACTGAGATCCCTCCCAGGGAAGTCGAACAGAAAGTGTTGCAGCACTCTGGGATGCTGGTTTGGTGAGACCAGAGAAGAGATGTGACTTTTGTTTTCAGGAAAAGGGATGAAAGAGACATGCTGTAAACTCTGCGTGATCTGGTTTAAGATGTCACAGTGGAACTTTTCCCAGGCCCCCCATGAGATGCTCCTACAGGCCTTTCTGTCATTAATTCTCAAATATATCATTGTCTTTAACCTCAGAGAGCAACAAACTGTTTAACAGACGTACTGTGAAAAAGTATTTATGCAACTCTGAACACTGCAGACAAGAACCTCTCTTTATCCAAACGGAAACATATCTTTCCTCTGGGAGGAACGTCATCCGTTTCAACATCTCATCCCTGACCCCAGGTTAGCAGGAGTGACAGGCAGAAATGCGGACAATAAATCTACAGACGGCGATTGTGGTTGCAAATATTTTCTCTCCTCTGAGTTAAGTGATCTACTTCCTGGATTGTGACCTTCAGCCTAGACTGACAAGTGCTGCCATCTCTGACAGGAGTAGGGATGAACTTCTTGAGCGTGTGTGCATGTGTGTGTGTGTGTGAAGTGTGTGATCTAGGTCCCCTGAGGTATATGGGGACCAGATGTCCCCAGAATGGTTAGGTTAATGTAAGGGCTGGGATTATGTTCATGGTTAAGAAATAGGAAACATAGGAAGCAATAGGAAGCATCCCCAAAAGTAGAAGTAAATAAATGTGCTTGTGCGCATGGGCAGCCCATGTTCAAATGAACACTGAGAACATCCGTTACAGAAGATCTTGAGAGGAGACATGTGCTTGATGAGACAGACTACCGAGTTAGGGTTAACCCAAACCCAAACCCTACGTAGTGAACTGCTTCCTACCCCATAGGATGCAGCCGGGTAGCGATTCAGCACAGGGCCCATAGCGTCCCTCTGGATGGGTCTTCAACATACCGGTAAACTCGGACCCAAATTTAGGCACCCTGTCCTTTTTTAAGGGCACCTACTGGCTCTGGTGAAAGACAGCACACTACACAGGGAGTAGGGTGGGATTAGGGACACAACCCCTGGCCCCCAAGGCCCCCCGATTGGACTCCAGTGGGCCACTTGAAGGTAATAGGAGCCACGTGTTTGTGTTGTACATTGTTGGCATTCCTGTCAGTCTCTGACCTGACCTAGAACCAGCCGTTCCTACTAACCCTCTCAGAAGGCTGTCTGGTCCAGCCTGGCAATGCTGCCCTGGTCCTCTGGATGCCTCTCACCCGGTCGGGACCTGCCAGAGCCCCTTCTAATTCTGATGGATCGGGCTGGATCCCTGGTTATTCTACTGGATCCTGTGCAAGTGAAGCAGCTCCCTATGTGTATACCTTTAATTTCTCTGTCTCTCACTTTTCGGCGCTCATTCTTGGTTCTCTTGCTCTCTCTCTCTCTCTCTCTTTCTCTGCCTCTCTTTGTCCCTTGCACTGTTTCTCTCTTTGTCTCATTCCGTCTCATTGTCCCTGGTTCTTTTATTCTTTCTCTGACTCTCTTGCTCTCCTTAATTCAAGGAGCTGACATATCCTCAGATCTGTGATGAAGATGGCTGGTATTTATATGTGGTTCATACTGTGGGTAGGGTTTGGGCTTATAATAGAGTGGTCTTTGTGTGGAAATAGTTTTTAAAATGGAAAGGTCATGTTGAGCTTTTTACTCTGGTCTACTTACCAAACCACATGGAGTTTCTTGATAGAAATGTATAAAGCAGCTAAGCTAATATTTGTGTCCGTGCTTTTCAAACGGCTGTGATTAGATACACTCACTCGATGTACTTCGGTCTTTCTGGCACAATATGATTTCCCGTGGTTACAAATCCTGAAGTGTTACACAATGTACTGAGATATTTGAGAAATGTTGATATGTTTAAAAGCCAAATGCTTCAAAAATGTACACTCCAAAACAACCAGCATTCCGACATCCATCTGTTACATCTCTACTTTACATAACTTTTCTCTTGATCCGATGTTTCTTTTGTTCTCAGGGAAGTCAGTCAGGCCCAAATATCCTTAGGCACAGACGAGACTGAAGCTCTAAGCACACCGTCAAGTCACGGACCCCGCAAACAGCCAAAGACCACACACCTTTGCCCCATGGAGCATTTCAGCTAGAGCTGTCTGAGTATCCCTTGACGATGCGTCTTCTCTATCTTAACAGTGTGAGGTTATGTTAGGTAAGAGTATCCCTAGACTATGTGTCTTTCTTAACAGTGTGAGGTTATGTTAGGTAAGAGTATCCCTTGATGATGTGTCTTTCTTAACAGTGTGAGGTTATGTTAGGTAAGAGTATCCCTTGATGATGTGTCTTTCTTAACAGTGTGAGGTTATGTTAGGTAAGAGTCCGTATCAGTGGATAGACTTGCTGGTCACCAAAGATTAACTTTAAAATGCAGCATGTGATTAAAAAGTTTACCTCCTTTTTATGCGTTTAAATGTCCATTAACAGGCATGATTTAAGTTTCCAAACCAGAGGTCAAACCTGGGACCTGACAGCGTCTCTGCCAGGCCCCTCTGGATATTTTTGACCACGCTACAGCCCTCTACTCCCAAGGACACCAATTACCAACGTCTTCACCAGGGTTCACCTGCTCTGTTAGATGTAATGATTCTAAACATGGCTTCCTTCAGATGTGTACTGAATTCTCATTCATAGCCGGAGTTACCAGATTGGACGGCACTAAGGCTAGCTCTCCCCTGGTTGGTCACTATAAAGCTAATATTAGTTGCCCTGTCTTTGTGCGACTCTGACTCTCTGACCGCTGCATAAAAGGGAAGAGCAACCTCTGAGAAGTGTTTCAAAGTCAAACTTTTGCAAGATTACTTTTCCTCCAGAGCTGTGTCACGGTACGGACAGCTTATCATTTTCTTAACCTTGGTCGCCCTTTCACATTGCAGTTAAAAGAGTCACAGACCTACATATTTATCTCTCTCTCTCCTCAATGTCTGGGGTCCAAAGAGCAGGGTTTGAAATATTGACACGTTACATCACATTTCTCAGGCCAAGATCGGTGGTTATAAAACACAGAGGTCCTCCTCCCTGCCCTACAGCCCATAAAGACTTGAAATAGCTCACTTGTGAATTCCACCCCTGTCTGTCTAGCCCTCCCATCCAGTAAGATGCCCACTCAGACAGCACTGAAGTTGTTTTTAGGAAACTGATAATTGTTTTATCACTGCGCGGGGTGGGTGGGTGGGTGGGGGGGGGGGGGGGGGGGGGGCTATTGTGATACTGCTATTTCACACAGGGGGGCCTCAAACAGGAATATTCTGTTGTGGGATTCCTGATGACCAGGCATGCATATATGTGGCCTATATTTGGAGTCTCATCAAACGACTTTCGTTCACATCTGTGGAAACGCAGACGGCATCGTGTTACGCAGCAGGAAGTACACTTCGAGTGTTCTTCGGTCGGACGAATGACGACTCACGTGTCGGTCATTAAAACAACATACGTGTGGTAATGTCAAGCGGGAACACCGCCCTGGGTCTGTCATGTTTGTGTTCCGTGCTGTGACAAAATACCTGTCTAGAAATAAGTTCTGGGGTGGTTAGGTGGTTTGGGGTGGGGCGGTTTGGTCGGTGAGGATGACTGAAAACAGCACGGGTTTGTCTCGTGCGTTTCTTGGTTTCAGAATTTTGTTCACCGGACTGCAGCCTCCGGATTGGGCGTGATGCAGACGCAAAGTCCTGTCTGAGACCTCGTTTTCTTTGGACGCGCCGCGTCAATCATTTGAGCACCACGCCGCACAGATCAGAGAACACTGGCTCCAACAGGGGGCACTGTAAGAAACCCAGAGAGGTGTCAGTTTGTTGCATATGACCGCTGTGCTGTCATGCAATACTGATGGCCGTGGTGAGCACAGAAAAGGTTACTGGGCAGTAAAGCAACCTCCCCCCCACATCATGGAGGATGATTTCCTGCTCTGCGGGAACGAGCTGTCCTCGCACTCCCATCGTTTCCCATCCTCGGAGGGGCGAGACAGAAATGTTAAAATATCTGTCCTCCTATCGCCCTCCAGATGTTTTCTGTCTCTGCTGGAGCAGGCCTACTGGGTTACACGCTGAAGGGCATGAACGTGCGCACACGCATGCACACGCATGCACACGCGTGCAAAAACACACACATACACATCTTTCTCTCTCTCTCTCTCCTGGCGCATGCACGCACTTTTCGTAACTGGAAGTGCTCTGGAGAGGTCATGGTAAGGAAATGGTGGAGGCGCGGTGTGGTTCCGGTGGGTCTGATGGTGGGGACGGACGGCTCCTAATGGGTGGTGTTATCTCTCCTCCACCCTGGAAGACGCTTCACTTTCCTGTATTGGCGGAGGTTTAGAGATTATAAAAACACACGTCCCGTTTTATCAGTACAATGTCCTTGGCACTCCCTGTACATTTCCAGCATTTAAAACACTTGATGAAAGCCCACACACAAATGAACAGCCAAATGTAACGTGTTAATAAAATGTGGAAAATACTTCTCCGCATCATGAACCTCAGGAAATATGAATTTCAGGAAATCCCAATATCACTTAGTAGCGAATGTGGTTTTCCAATATCTACTGATCGAAGTACGGTTCATGTTTATAGAGTAACTGGGTTCAGTCATGCTTTGACATCCATCTTCACTCTATATAAAGGCACCATGCTCTGATAAATAGGAACTGAACCTGACCAATAGTAGACCTCCCAACTCACAGGTCAGTCCTTCCTCACCTCTCAGCCAGCTGTGTTTGAGTGTAGTTCGCTCAGTCTGTTGTTATCACACACACGCACGCGCACACCTCACTGCTTCTCAGACTAGAGACTTGCATGTGCTTCTTATGTGAGTGGAATCTGTGTCGTTGGCGCGTGCGTGCGTGTGTGCGTGCGTGCGTGCGTGCGTGCGTGCGTGTGTGTGTGTGTGTGTGTGTGTGTAGGTCTGTGTCAATCGGCTTGGGTGACCGCGGCTGGCTCGGCGATTGGGAGTCTGAACGAGAGGGACTGTCCTGCTTTTCAGACAGGGTGGTGCTGTTTGGTGATGATGCAGGCACGTCACTGTCATCACCGTTTACACACACACACACACACACACTGTCATCACCATTAACAAACACACACACACACACGCACACACACAGACAAACACACACTGTCATCACCGTTTACACACACACACACACACTGTCATCACCATTAACAAACACACACACACACGCACACACACAGACAAACACACACTGTCATTACCGTTTACACACACACACACACACACACACACACTGTCATCACCATTTACAAATGCGCACACACACACACACACACACACACACACTGTCATCACAATTTACAAACACACACCCGCACACACACACACAAACACACACTGTCATCCAGTCCCTCATCCAGACATTCCTAGTGTACCATCGTCCTTAGACTGCCACTGCATGGGACCCTTTGGTCTCTTTCACCATCAGGCTGAGGCTGGGTACCACTAGAAAGGGGACAATCAGACCACAAAAGAAACTCCACAGAGTTTCCTTTCCCCTGAGCTCCGACCTTTGCTCCGACCGATCTCTTGAATATTCCATCGTCTCTCGTCGTCGCAAAGTAGAGAGGACGGTGTTGAGAGCAGGATGACCCTGATGGTCATGGTTTACCTAAATGTGTGTCCAGTCGCCACGATTCCACAGACTGTTTCCATGTACTGTAATACCTACCATCGTTTTGACGCAAGCTTCCACCAGCGTCATCTCACGGTATTGTTTTAAAGACTAAACCCCGTCCAGTGAAATCTAGAGTGGAAAAGCTGCAACGCGGTAGTGCGTCCAGGACCCCGTCTTTCTGCTTACAATTAAATGATTTGTAATTTGGCTGGCCCTCCCTGAGCCGTGGCTCTGGGTCTCCTTCATCCTCCCGTCTACTCTTTTCTCCTTTCTCCCGTCTGCTCTTTGCTCCTTTCTCCCCTCCCCTTGATCTCCATGGGCCGGGGAGCCGGCGGAGCCTGGGGCAGTGACGGCGTTGCCAGTTCTCACAGCTCAGTCTGTTTGCCCTGAGATGGTGACATGACTTGGTTTCTAGGGCTAACGGGCCAAACACTAAAACCATCATCAGTCAACGCTCTTCTACCTTCCACGGCTATGTAGCACGCCACCATTTCCCTGAAAGCATGTGTCTCTGTCTTTTGAGTGTCTTTCTGGAAGGGAAAACACAAAGTGCTGGAACCACTATCACCTCTGTTTGTCAGGCTGCCTTTCCCTCACATTAAAGCTAACTGAAGTAAAGCAGAGCTTCCAACATTCTATTCACTGTAAACAACATAACCTCTATCAAAAAATCAGCTCCTTCGGGCCACTTTCCCAAAACGTTAGACAATAAGCTGTGGCGGAAACAATGATCCTGGGGTCCTGAGGTCTAAAAAGTACAAAATAAAACGACTTGGTTGTGCACGAATTAAGGGAAGACCAGGATGAACGAGTATAGGGATTTCATAAATAACCAGTGGTTATTTTAAAAAAAATTTTAAATATCAATTCAGTTTACTAGTTAGTTATTAACGCCTCTTTGTTGGTAGTTAAGTACTTTTACTTTGTACTTTTGGCAACTCTGTTGTGGCCCGTGGGTTTCCGTGATCTAATAACCAGGTAATAATCCAGACATTCTAAGGTTTGGCGTTCTGAGAACAAGTCAACACTCTTTGTAAATATTCTCCAAAATCTAACTCCATAAACAGCAGTGTGACAGCTGATCAAAAGGTGTCCTGGCAAATGTTCCACCTTTCGCTGCAGCACATTTTCTCGCGGCTCTGTCCTAGACAGTTTCATCTCTAGGATAGGTTGTGGTCCTTTGGAAAGGGATCGTCCACTGATTTACTTCTTAATGATTTACATCCTCATTCAAGACAGACAATGTACCGTACACTCTCTCTGTCACATACTGCTTTAATATCGCCATGCACACAGGAGTAAGACTGATTGATGGAACAGAAACAAATCTTTCACAAGTGTGGCGCACATGTCGAATGGGAAACGATGAAATGAGCTTGGATGGTCAAGGCCTGTTCAACTGTAGAAATAGCAGATTGTGATAATTAGGCAGAAAATAACAACGTATTAGTGAATTACATGTTTCTCAGAGGGAAATTAGATTTTCCCTGAAAATCCTTCCTGAACTTAAACAATATAATTGGGTTCTGATGGAAATGATAGCACAGGTTGATTAGGGGAACAATATTTAACTGTTTTGTAACTGTTTAGATTTCTACAGACAGACTTGATATATAGATTATATATCTATATATCAATAGCTGAATAATAATCAACATTGAACCATGCAGCTATAATATATGGACTAAAAGGCATTGACATTATTAAATTGCGTGGTATGTTGGCTAAAATTATATTGTGCGTTGTATGTTTGCTAACATTATATTGTGCGTGGTATGTTGGCTAACATTATATTGTGTGTGGTATGTTGGCTAACATTATATTGTGCGTGGTATGTTTGCTAACATTATATTGTGCGTGGTATGTTGGCTAACATTATATTGTGCGTGGTATGTTGGCTAACATTATATTGTGCGTGGTATGTTGGCTAACATTATATTGTGCATGGTATGTCTGCTAACACTATATTGTGCATGGTATGTTGTGCGTGGTATGCTGGCTAACATTATATTGTGCATGGTATGTTGTGCGTGGTATGTTGGCTAACATTATATTGTGCGTGGTATTTTGGCTAACATTATATTGTGCATGGTATGTTTGCTAACACTATATTGTGCATGGTATGTTGTGCGTAGTATGCTGGCTAACATTATATTGTGCATGGTATGTAGTGCGTGGTATGCTGGCTAACATTATATTGTGAGTGGTATTTTGGCTAACATTATATTGTCCTCAAGATCACTTGCATGTCTTATTGATTAGCTAATCTTAGTCGTTAAAGGCCTTGAGTTAAAGCGGCAATATGTATGATTTTTACTGTACTACTAGCATAAAAACAAGCAATGTGCAGTTAATGTTTTTAATCTTTCAAATAATATTTTTCTGCACAATTAGAGTGACTGACATATTCCCCATTTAAACTTTCTTGCCGCTCTGTCTATCAGTTTGCATTGAAGTGTAATCTCCTCCCAGTACTATCCCCCCACCCTAAACCACCATGGACTAACTAGTACTACACCAGTCAGTACTATCCCCACCAACCCTAAACCACCCTGGACTAACTAGTAATATACCAGTCAGTACTATCCCCCCACCCTAAACCACCCTGGACTAACTAGTAATATACCAGTCAGTACTATCCCCCCACCCTAAACCAAACTGGACTAACTAGTAATATACCAGTCAGTACTATCCCCACCAACCCTAAACCACCCTGGACTAACTAGTAATATACCAGTCAGTACTATCCCCCCACCCTAAACCAAACTGGACTAGTTAGTGATATACCAGTCTCATTCGGTAAGTGAAGACGAGGAGGAGATAAGTCATGTTATTATTTAGAGGCAGGATTCTACACAGCGCCCCTTTAAAATAATTATATGGATTTATTCAGTCTTTACACCCGGTTTTCTCTCAATGCCATTATTTTTGTCATTATAGTGGTCATTTTAATCCAAAATATAATCCATGATCAACAGCATGATCAATCATCCCCTCCCTTGTAGGCTACCATCAGCTCAGTCTGTTTAGGGCGAGGAAAATAATACGCTACTTCAAGACAAAGCACCAAATTTAATCAACACTGAGTATGAGCACCATAAAGGCCACCATTATAGAACAGCACCGGTAACATGCAATGGAGGTTGTTGCAAGCTGCATTGCCATTTTACCTTGAGTGCTTTTGTCTCAGTCCTTAACCCACGCGGCGGTGCCGGGCGCCCATTTCTAATGTAAGGTACCCCTATAAGGGGCTGGCGACAGCCCAAATTAAGATGGATTCTCTGTGAAAGAAGGATCTCCTAGCGTTGGAGGAGAAGTGAGGTCACAGGGGAGTTGAATGCTGGGTGCTGGAGGGAGAACGATTGCTTGTGGATGTCATTAGTTGAACGTGTTAATTGTATTTTTTGTTTGGTGATTAATTTCTTGGCGTTTGTTTACTGGCACAGGATGCCAGAGTGTGTGCATGGGCTGGGAACGCTGGTTTAAAAAGAAGGTTTTGAAAAACTAAAAGAAAACTCCCTCTATTTCTCTCTGTGTTTTCTCCCTCAGCCTTTTTCATTCGGTTTCTCACCATACAGATGTCGTCTGCCTAATCTAGCTGTCGTGTATAATTTCAGGGTGCTGATGGGGTTCTGTCTCCACCACTGTTGCCTTCCTGACGCCGCCTGAAACACACACACACACAGACACACACACACTGAGGCATTCTGTCCATGACAGTTTGGAAGATGGCGGACGATGGGAAAGACATGACAAACACCGAGATGCACTACAGTGACCCTGTAATTCAGGCCAAAATCCCTTCACCGTTAGTGGGATATGGTGAAGATGGAAAGGATTCGTTCTATTACTTTGAATGCTTTCGTTGTCTAAGTGTGTAGTGGGCTGTGTGGTTACACGGGACATTTAGTGAATATCAGGTGGTAATCGTAGTTTGTGTGTTGGCCACCAGTATGGTAAATGTCTGCTGGGCCTGCTTTGGCTCAGGTGGGTCTGCTTTGGCCCAGGTGGGCTTGCTTTCGCCCATGTGCACATATTTTAACTGTGTGCCATCTTTGTAATTAGTTTATCAATCTGATTGGCTCCCTGTTTTGCGCTTCTTTTTATTCTTTGTTTCAAAGTTTAAGTTGACACTGAAATGCACAAACTGCATTTCCCTTCACCAGCATTAAATCCACTTTTGTTTGTTTGTCCTTCCTCCACTTTGGTGTCAACATTCATGGAATCTGCAGTTGGTTGTGCTGTTTTTGATCCTGAGTTCCACTCAACCCGAAAATGAAACAAGTCTGTGTTATATGTGTTACAGTTTTTCTCCATTGGTTTGGCAAATTTCTTGACATTTCATTCTCAAAACTCTAAGATAATTTGTCAAAACAGTCTTACAGTCCAGCACAACACTATAGCTCACTTGCAAAGGCTCATATCTCTCCCAAAACAGTTCACTCATGTGTCAAAACTAAATATCCTTCTCATTTAAACAGTCAGTGCCCCCAAAATGCTTCGTCCCTTTGTCATTGTGTAAGCACTGCAAGTCAAAATGTTTAGATGTTTAGTCACTAAGGCAGAGGACCATTGAAACATCCTTAATGTCCACCTCAGTCTTAGCCCAGTCCTTCATTGACAATAGTTACTGTACTGTTTTTGTCTAGCTAACAGAATACAACAGTGTATAAAACTGAACAAAATAAATAGGATTCTAGGGTAAGAGTAGCCTCCAAGGTTTGACATCACACATTGCACTCATTCTGCCAAGGAAATTGTAATCATTATCATTCACACACATAAAGTAACTTCCATACATCAGAGTAGAAAGAAAATGTATACAGCATTATATACTGTAATATAAACACACAAACAAAAATGAATGAAAATTATATGCAGCCTACAGTGCTGTAAATAAAGCTGGAGTTTCACAACTGACAGTTCTTCACTGGTCGCTGTCCTCATCCTCCTTCTCCTGGCCACCGTCCTCACCCTCCTGGCCATCCACACGCTGCTGTCTGTCTGGCCACAGATTCTCGTCCACATCACATCGTGTATTCTCCCTTGCGATGCAGCGAGGGAAGAAACGGCTTGCATGTCGCAACCATCCCCTACACTGATCTCCTGTAATATCCTCCCATTGCATGGAGCAGGGACCTCTGATCTTGAGCCCGATGCTCATACACTCTCCACCTCCAAGCGGAGAAATACTCCTCAATAGGATTGAGGAAAGGAGAGTAAGGTGGTAGGAACACCATGACCATCCTTGGATGAGTAGTGAACCAGGCCCTGATGAGCAGGCCACAGTGGAAATTCACATTGTCCCATGCAATGACATATTGTGGTAGGTGAGGCCCTAGGAGACCTCTCTCATTTTCAGGGATCAAATCAAAACGAAGGCGGTCCAAGAAGATGAGGAGCTTCTCTGTATTGTATGGGCCAAGACGGGGGATGTGAGTGGCCACACCATTCTCAGATATGGCAGCACACATAGTTATATTGCCCCCTCTGGCCTGGGACATCCACCGTGGCCCGGTGGCCAATAATATTACGGCCATGTCTTCGGCCCTTGGCCAGGTTGAAGCCAGCTTCATCCACAAACACGAGGATGTGATGGGTCTCGTTTCCTTCCAATGCCATTATTCTCTACAATAGCGTAAAAAAAGAAAACATCAAATCAGTCATTCAGAAGAGACATACACTACAGTTACAGATGATTCCATAGTTTATTTTCTCCAATGTTTTTCTTGTTATTTTTAGTATCATAACATCCCATTGAGGTAAGATATTACTGTAGGCCTATCACACACACACACACACTCAGTAAATGAATAGGCAAATGTGTAAATCAATATATGTGAGGCAAGATCTATTCACTTGGAAATTGTGCTAAATGTAGGCTACCTGTCCTTAATCATTTGCAAAGATGTACTGAGACATTGAGACATGTACTTAGACATTTGCAATTTGATGAAATTAACAAGAAATTCAATTCTGTTGCCAAGCGGTTTGGAGGTTTGTCCATGTTGTTTTGAGAATGTCATTTCTGTTTCAAGAAATGAGCCAAACCAATGGAGGACAACTGTAATGGGAGCTCAACATGTTTTTGGTTATCTTGGATGGTGTATTCTGACCTATGGTACAGAACCATGTTTAGTCACAGTTCCTCAGGGCCTGAGGGGGACATTTGACGGCAGTTGCCGGGGCTTGTAATGTCATGGACTAGTGAAGTGTTAATAGCCTCCGGCGGTCCTTCACACTCTGCCTGGTTAGTTGATGTTTTCCTCCACCTTTCTAAAGTGGTTGCAGTTCTGGGGAACTGGTTGCTCTCATCCCTGAAGGAGACTGTAAATGAATCCAGGTGCCCTAGTGTATGTGCATGTGTGCGTGCATGTGTGCGTGCATGTGTGCGTGCATGTGAGCGTGCATGTGAGCGTGCATGTGAGCGTGCCCGTTTGGGACAGCCGTAGTATCTGATGCGCTAGACAGACAGTTGAAGGCATGTGTCTCACAGCTGAGGTGTCTGGGGTGGTACTGACCCGTTCAGGCCCATACCAACCTGTTCCGACCTGTAGAAACCTGTACCGACCCGGGACACTGCGTGTAGCTCCAACACAGTTCGCGGCGTTCTATTTCAGCCTCGTAGCGCACCGCGCTCGTGAAGGCAATCAATGGCGCGAGAACCACAGAATTTGAGGCGAAAACAGTGATTATCTCATCGGGGGGGTACTGCTGAGGCAATGTTGCCACGCCCCCACCACCCCTGCTTCCCACGGCTTCGCCTAAAAGCGTCTGTCCTGTACTGAAACGGGGGGAGGCAGGATTTCACAGCATACCTTGCCAAACCGCTAATGGTTTGCAGACCAAGAAACTGGAACACGCATGTGTGCTGTATGCCGCGTAAATGTTTGTGTGCGTGCGTGTGTGTGTGTGTGTGTGTGTGTGTGCGCGCTGCGTGCATGCGCTTGAATGCATGCATACCAATGCATAGTGCGAATGCACGCGTTTGTCATGCTGGTGTGTGGATTGTTAAAGCAGCAGTCTGACAACAGTCTGAAACATTCCTGGTCGAGCCTACATCTGTCACATCGTTAGACATCCCACCTCACATCGACATGACAGGAAGACAGCTATCTGAGGCTTCCACTGAGGCCCTGATGGCAGAGCTCTCTGAACGCTAGCCCTGAGGGTGAGATTTTGGTTTTTATTTTAATCTCAACCCTCAAAACATTTACGTATATAAATATAATTGTACAAAATGCCATTCCATGAATCAACACTTGGCTACTGAGCCTCGAAATATACGAAAAAGATAAATACACGTTGACACATTTGACTAATTATATCGACAAACAAATGTTCTCCCTCCGACAGACAACCGAATCGCTCCTCTGTTACCCCACTTCTTCTGTTTTTGAAAAGACAGAGTGAGAGAGAGAGAGAGCAAACGAGTGGGAGAAATGTTGGCATTAAGGGTAAGATGGAGGCCAACACAACGAGCTCTGGAACTAGAACACCTCTCTGGTCACAAAGTTCTATTCTCACAGCAGACAATTTAACATGTGGATCACTGGACTGGTCCGAACCTTTTCTTCCCACAACAAGAAAATGAGAAGTCCTGTATATTTTTCCAGAAGTAAACATTCTTGGAAAACTAGCAAACCTGCTAGCAATTCAGATACATTTTTGTAATACTGTTTAGTTTAAGTCTTACTGTTCTTAAGTAGCTAAATAAGACATGCACTGATACTGAATATGAAATGTCAGATTTATTGTGATAATTCTTCCAAAAACAGTATTTGTCAAAATAATAACGTCTTGAAATGGTTGTATGTCAAATTTAGGATTGTTTTAAACACATTTTGTTACTGTAATAAATATTTCCAAATTCATGAAGAATTTGCGGTTTTGGTTTTGCATGTCTCTGGTACCAAATGCAACTCTGTGTTTTGGGGTTTTATAACACTAACTGTTACCAAAACACAGCTGTCATCCACAAAATGTCCCTTTTTCAAGGACATAAAACATAGTGGGGTTAATGTTTTTCACAGACTGAAATACCCTGCATTTGCTTTTTGTTTTCCGGATGCTTCTATGTTTGTTGTTTGGGCACAGCCCACACTAAGCCACTCCACATCTGTCTTTGGTGAACAACTCAGGCCTAGAAGACAGTTTGGCAAGACTGGCAGATTCCACCCTCTACTGTCAGCTGTCTCCAAACAACACCAGTGAACAGCTACGGCCAGAATAAACTTTCTCAATGCAACTCAGTGGTATGATGCCTATGTATGCCTACACAGTTAAAGATAGTGGTGCTTTGAGGTTCTTAATATGTAGAACCTTTATTTTGTGAGCAAATGAACAGGCCAGGCATCATGCTCTCTTACATGGCCTCATATGAATGAAATCTGCATTAAAGATGTCCTGGAAATCTGGCTTCTAGTTGCACAACCCGCGACTATTTTCACTACATCATTAATCCCTACCACCCCCACTCCATCCTTTCTTCCATTCCTCTGGCTGTCTTCCTCTGAGGAATTGCCTCAGGTAAAATATGGTTCCCAGCCACACATGTGCGGGACCAGAAAGGGACGAAAGGAAGATCTGTGTGATTACTGTCAGCTGCAGTCTGTCTGGTGGACAACGTTTGCGTCTTTTTCGAAAAAAACGGTAGTCTTTGCGGTGAGTTCAAATGATATTTTTTGGCAGCGCTGACGAACACACGCAGAAGGAGAACAGAAGGCTGTATGTCCGACAAAAAAAAAAAGAATTTCAAAAACCTTTTGTGACTTCACGCCTAACCCTTTTGTGACTTCATGCCTAACCCTTTTGTGACTTCACGCCTAAACCTTTTGTGACTTCACGCCTAAACCTTTTGTGACATCACAGCGGTTACATCAAATCTGGATCATGTTTGGAACATCCAAATGCATCATTTGTAGCGTCATTATAGTTCAGCCAAGTAATTCATGGGATCGGGCTTATCAGAAGTTACTCATACAGTACAAGCTTTGCCTTGAAAATAACCTGCCCGCTGTGGTACAGCATATTTCCAATACACTACATATAAAGGCTGTATTCAGGCGGTTTTAAAGCATTGGAAAGACAATGGAACAGTATTTGATCCCAGGTTTAATAGAGATCATGGCGTCTGACACAACGAGACTGGGTTTTATTCTGCTGTGTGTGTGTCGTGGCAATGAGCACCCGGTCAGAGGGAAGTCAAGGCCGTGATTTGTGAGCCCAGAGGGCAGGCATCCGTGAGAGACTGGTGTGTGTGTGGTCCGTGCCAAGCATTGCAGGGCAGCGGATAAACCTCTGTGAACACTGTGCCGAGCCCCCTGTCCAGGATGCTGTGAAGCCACAGGGAGAGATCTCAAGGCCTGAAACCCCTCCTCGGTCTCACAGACGTACCCCTTTCGTCCTGCAGGCCTTTGTTGTCCCAGACTTGCGTGTCAGAGCAGAGCGAGTGACCTTCCAGGCCCCGACTCCTCGGTCCAGCCCACCCTGGCCGTGACCCAGGCAGTACTCAAAATCCTTCCTCTATAAACGTGGGCTGACCAGACCCAACGCAGTGACTGGACCTCTCTTAAGGCAGTCCAAACCCAAACTGCTTGGGTCTGGTTAAAGTGGATACCCAGAAACCACACCTGTCAAAGTTGACAGACATTTCAGCAGTCCAAGTTTCAATGAGGGAAGCTTATTGTAATGTATGTAGTATGTAGTGGTGTGTGTGTGTGTGTAGGGGGGGGGGTGATTGATGTGTGGGGTGACAACATAAATGGATGTTTACCCTCCAATACAACCCTTGCAGCACCTCAAAACTATAGCCCCCCACCCCCAACAAAATGTTTCTGACATCACACTTTTTCCCCTGCTCTTGTCTGTCCTCTGCTCACTGTAGAGGACAGACAGATAGAGAGACCAATGAAAAGACAGACAGACAGGGGGATAGACAGACAGGGGGATAGACAGACAGCTTGGGAAGACAGACAGACAGATGGATCAAAAGACAGACAGAAAGGTAGAAAGACCGACAGAGAGACAGACAAGTGGAAAGACAGACAGGCAGGTGGAAAGACAGACAGAAAGGTAGAAAGACTGACAGACAGGGGGATAAACAGACAGACAGCTTGGAAAGACAGACAGGCAGGTGGAAAGACAGACAGGTGGAAAGACAGACAGACAGATGGACCAAAAGACAGATAGATTGGTAGAAAGACAGTCAGACAGCTCGGAAAGACAGACAGGCAGGTGGAAAGACAGACAATAAGGTCAGTGTGCTACAGTGAGGAAACCTCTGCTCCCCATGTCTCAGAGTTGGATTCAAATATGTCTGCATATACTGTCATTGTAATTTCCCTTGCGCTACGTGATGAAGACGAGGGATGGAGAAGGAGAGAGGGAGGTGGAGAGGGAGTAAGAAGGGGCGTAATGTGGGGGGAAGAAAAGAGAGATGGTGGACAGAGAAAGAGGGAAAAGTCTATAGAAAACTCCCTCCAGTTTATAGCCAAGGAGCTTTATCTCATACAGGGGCGAAAAACCCTCCCCTTTCTAATTAAGCTCCTATTGCTTTGACCTTTGTGGAATCTCCAGCCCAGACGTATTGCCTTTGGAAGCCAGGCGCAGAGGAACTGATGTGTTTTTCTCTTGCTTTCACTCACTGTCTCCACTTCACAGATATAACACATTCCAATAGACTGATATGATAGACTGAAATGTGTAAGCATTTAGATTAATACACTAATTTACTGTAAACAAGGACATGTGTATCTTTCTGTGTGTTACTTGATAGAAATCCTCATGGTGATTTCTATTTTATTGAGTTTTTATTGATGTGACTGGGTTTAAACACGCCTAATCAGTGTTCAACGATTGGGGATAGAAAAAGGAGAAATTTCTGTTAGATGATGCCACAAAAACTGATGCAATGAACATAAAATGACAGCTTACATTAACAGATGTGATTGTTAACATCACCTGTGCCCTACTTCTCAAACCCCACAGCAACTGGTCTGGAATGTTTTGGATCTTCTCTGAAGGGGCTTTTGTGAGTATAATTTTTGGTCTATACTTGGGTGGGTTGTTAAAAAAGTCCTAATTATTAAAAAGCACACATTTGATTTCTGTATCATTCTTTGTCTGTTTTTATTTAGGTGTGTTTAATCCAAACTATTTTAAAGCAATGTATTTTGTATTTAACTCAGTATCAAAGTTAAAGATAGGCCAATGGATTGGAATCATTCTGTAGAACCACAATGTGAACCACCATAACAGCAAATGAATGGCATTCTATTATGGAACGTCAGAATCATATGAATAGTTCTGTGCCAGCATTCTGGGAATCATTTCCTTTTCATTGCTGTTTTTTCCTCCTTCGTTCCCTCTAACAGATGGTAGCGTATGATGATTGGCTGTTCTTGCCTGCTGTGTGAAGTCCAAGAGCCAAGAGAGCTGCTTTCATAAAAATGAGTGAAGGTTTGTTCCTTAACTTCCTATAGGGCTCGATTTGTGCTTTTATAATGGGGGTCAGGGTAGATTCCTATACATAAGAGTTATCATGACCCAGATCAATGGAGCACATCCAACTTTGAAGAGTTATTAACCTCAAAAGTATGTTCCCTTCAATAACCAATTTGTAGTAAGCTAATATATGCAATGGATGCACAATAATCACCAGATGGTTCATTTAACCATTTTATCTTCAAGTTTTAGGACCCATGTATGTGTTTAAAATTAATGTAATCAAATACAGATTACAGAATCAAAATAGATAACAGTTTATATAACTAAACCTAGACATTTACTTTTCTATTTCTTGTAACTCTGAAAAATCTGGTTTCAGAAATTGCTGTTGAACATGCCAGACAAATGACAACTGAGGAGAATAAGCCCATGTGAGACTGCACTTTTCTCTCCACGTCCATTTGATCATTGAACCAGAGACCCCTGATTCTTTGCTATCAGCCTGGTATTTAACGGAAGCAAGTAACGTGTTGTCTGACCAAACACAGGCAGGACCAGTCTCCCTCTGATCCAATCAGTTTGGACTACTGGACAAGACTGTTTGATCTAAAGGTAGTTGTCATGGCAATTCTGGAATCTCGAGAGGATCTTGTGGAATGTCTGACTCAGATGGGCGTAGTCTTTGTGGCATAGTGATGTCACTGATTAGGCTGCTATTTCCAGTGTATAGGGCTGTCTGGCCTCCCTGGGAATCTGGAGTCATTCCAAGGCGTGTGTGTGTGTGTGTGTGCTTGTTTGCGTGTGTTAACAGCTTCCCTAGGAGTTCTCTACTCGACCCAAGCATATGGTGTCACGCTAAAGATTCTCTGAACTTGAACTTCAGCCAGTCTGATAAACAGGCAGGTCACCAAGTCAGAATGCTCCATGAAGAACTAATGTGACTTATTATGGATGGCTACCATGGAAACCATGCTCTTGGGGTTCTGGAGTTAAGAACTACTATATCAAAACACAGTAAATTAACAGTGGAACACACACAGGCCAGTTTGATATTTGGGAAACGTTGTAGACTGGAATACTTAAAGGTGTCCTATGCAGCATTTTCCATTTAAAATATCCGATTACATATCTTTAGTTAACTTTAAAAAACTGTCAAGACTGACACTATACCCACTACAATGGCTGCAAGTAAAACGTAGAAGGCCAGGACATTTGTAGGCGTGTACTTCCTGGAAGGTGTGTGAGGTGAAGGCCAATGACAAGCTTTGTTTGGGTTCATGTCGGCCTACACCGATCGCTCCAGAAACGAAAATATAAAATATACGGAAGCAATGCGAGGATCAGACAAAGCACGGAGTGAATTTGGCATTTATTAGATGGCGAGAGGAGAAGTTTGTATGAACAGTGATTCGTTTTTTGGCTACTTTTCTACTTGACACATAAGGTAACATAAGATATTTAATATAGCTAGTTGGTTAGATAGTCAAGGAAAGCTAAGTGAGCGCAGGTACATTTTAGGAAGGTTTCTTCAGTCTTTGGTCAAGATGATAAGCTAACATTAGTTAGCTAAGTTATGTGACGAAATAGACACTCCTTGATTCCATTTGCTACTGGAAAATAGTGTTACAACCTGGTGTTCTCCTGCAAAAGATAAAGAAAAACTTGCATGCATTGTGGGTTGTTTGACCAAACTTAAAACATAAGCAACTATTGTTCAGAACAAGCAATTACATTGCCTTTTAGCTAGATTTAGCCTTGTGCAAACTGGTCAAAATCAGGATATTATAGTTCCAGCTATCGCTAGCTAGCACAATTATGGTTTCATGTTCGCAAGCTAGCCAAATAGCCATCAATGAGTCTCTGAAATATGGTTATGCATCTAACACAATAGATAGCCCAGAATACATTTTGATTGGTTTAGCTGTTTACTATGTTTATTCTGTGTTCCGTAGTTGTGGAAAGGATCCATCAACTTCGACTCCATCTAAAACAAATGTCTGTGTTCATTGTTTCAGCGTCGATTGTTGCAGGCTACACTACTTCAGACCTGTAAGTATGCTCTTAGTAATGATACTGTCAGATCCTAAAATCCGATATTCAACGAATTGCCGATAGGTGGTGTAAACTTGCATAGGGCACCTTTAAAATGGAGGACTTTGCATACATGCTCATCTCGGTGTGTAATGAGTGCATCTAACACATTACGATAAACCTTCATTGCGCAGTGATGCATTGAAAAGCAGGCTGCCTTAACAACCTAAGACCAATATCAGAAGCGTAAAATCGATTTGTCTGTCGGTCAGACTCGGCAAGGCAATCTGAAATGCTGACTCTTAACTGGGTCAGACCTACTGACATCAGACCTATTTGATGTATATGTACATGTTGGTGGAAATGTTGCTGCTATCAAATTCAAAGTGGGCATATATTTTTCAAGAAACAATAAAATGTCTCAGTTTGAACATGTGACATGTCTATGTAAAAATTTCTATTGAATATAGGTTTTAAATGATTTTCACATCATGGCACTCTGTTTTTATTTACATTTATGCGGTGTCCCAAGGTTTTTGGAAATGGGGTTGTTAATTCACACCAGCACCAATAGAAATGTGGTGGTTTAATTAACTCCACTTCGCCAGACGGAGAGAAGTGCTAAATGCTTTCAGATGAGGGCCTGAGCAGGGCTGCTGTGATGGTCAGCAAGCTGCACCACGCTCCAGAAATGCTGCATGGCGAGCATTTTCCTTTAGCTGGAGACGTCATTCTGATTAGTTGCACAATGGTTTCGTTCTCTCTTTTTAAGGGTTCTTAAGCATATACAAACACACCATGCATTCAAAGTGGTACCGATCTGTTCTCGTTTTAGTTATCTGGTACCAGTGTTGAGCTACTGCCATGCAAAGTGCATAGCCTTGATTAATGGTCAATCTTTCCTCTCTACAAAACTGGCTTCAGTAGTAACATCTCTCCCACTCTCTCTATTCTCTTCTAATTTTTGTTTCCTCTCTCTTGCTTTCTCTTTTCTTTTTTTTTTTTCATCCACTGCCTGTCTCTCGAACTCCCTCTCCATTTATCTTTTTCTTTCACTCCTCATTCTCAGATGTAATTCATCATCTTCACTGGCCATTGTAACACAGTCCATCAGTATTAATCCAAACTGGGGATAATTATATGGGGGAATAAAACTGTGGGAAAATTAAATGTTTTCTAAACAGCCTGGACTAATTAGGCGTGTTGTTCCTGTGCGATTTGTCATGTATTTATATTTCACATGCGCACTGTCTCACACACACGCACGTACGCAGGCGCACGCACAGTCATGTGGGGTGTAATGCTTGTTTTTCCCCCTTCATTTTCCCTAATATAATGATTATTCTAACATTATCACTCTTTTTGATGTCACCCGTATGTTGGCACCCAACAAAAAACCCTGGGTGTTCCTGTGAAGAACAGTGGCGTGGGAAACAATAGCTGCTTTCTTGGAGATTCTGACATTCTTACGACCCAACGGAACCCAGTGTGTTCTGTTCCTATGGCACCCACTGGAACGTTGCTTTCTTGGGCATTACAGGCATTCCTATGGCCTCTGGCCAGGACAATAAAGTTAGGGATGACACACAACGAGAGACACGCGTGCACACGCACACGCACCCACCCAAGGGCATTTGCGGACACACATTTTATTGTTGTTTTATTCTTTATTTGCGCCCACAAGAATATTTGAGGACTTTCCAGGTGACTCTGTGCGAGGACATTAAGGTTGCAGGTTATCACTCCTACTCCACACTGCATGTCTGCCCAGTCCAGGAGCGTTGCACTGCTAGCTGCCTTGCCTTGACTTCTGTTAGCCTGCGGCCTAAATAGCATGCACCGACAGCCTGGGAATAGGATCCTTACTCCGGAAATTCGATAATGCAGACCTCAATAACACCGATAACCAGGGCTGTTCAGGCGTGACTGGAGCTGATATTTAATAAGTGTTTTGTCAGCGAACACACAGACTCCGCCGGCCGCCCAGAGTGGGGGTCTCTCCCAAGACGTATTAAGTATTTGACGTTTCTCTCCCTGACTCGCCCTCTCTTGCTCTACACCTCTCTTGTCCCTCTCCCTGGCTGATCTTTTCAGATCCACAACAAAGCTTGTGCTACCTAACGCTGTTTCCAAAGCTGCCTAAAGAGAGTAGCAGGGTACGATAAGAAATGCTGGAAATGTTGCATTGCCCGTGCGATTTCTCAGCTCCTCATCAGCAGGTGGCGCTGTCGATGCTTGAACCTAGACCAGGGTGGGCATACTGAGGCCCGTGGGCCCCTGAGGCAACTCCATCCAGCCCACGAGTCAACTCCATCCGGCCCACGAGTCAACTCCATCCGGCCCACGAGTCAACTCCATCCGGCCCACGAGTCAACTCCATCCGGCCCACGAGTCAACTCCATCCGGGCCACGAGTCAACTCCATCCGGGCCACGAGTCAACTCCATCCGGGCCACGAGTCAACTCCATCCGGCCCACGAGTCAATTCCATCCGGCCCACGAGTCAATTCCATCCGGGCCACGAGTCAACTCCATCCAGCCCGTGTTAGGTATTAAAATAGTTTTCAGGGGACGTAAAGCGCAACTCACTGGCACATTCTTTTATGTCTGAATCTGAATTTAAATGATTTAGACAATAAAATGGACCTACTAATTATTACTCATTTTCTGGCCTGCAAATAATTAATGATTAACAAATTACAAAACAAATGTGGCCCATTTAATTTCAAAATCCTGCTGTGGCCCCGGAGCCAAAACGTTTACCCGCCCCTGACCTAGACAGTAGTAGACAGTGGTAGACAGTGGTAGACAGTGGTAGACAGTGGTAGACAGTTTGGCTCTGCAAACGCACAGCTTAGACCAGCGCTGTCTGGGTAATATTTACAAGGTTTCCTCAGTGGCTGATGGCTGTAGTGTGTTTAGGCTGTAACATTCTAGGTTTAGTGCCCAAAAGCAGCAAGCTGACAGCTGTCCGTGTATCTGCACTTTCCCTACGTGTTTTGTGCAAGTGTACGTTCCGGTTTCATAGATGGAATCAGAACCCCTCATGAGGACCTTGTGTCAGCCCCCACAAAATGGGGACGTGGTTAGAGTTCGGATTAGGGTGAAGGTTAGGGTTAGGAAACTTGTGAGTTTGTTTCCTGGTCGCCAGAAATGTAGTCCAAGTGGAACCCCCGTGCTCGAGTCCAAATCCATTTGGCTAAACCTGAATAGAGTCCGAGTCCAAATCCATTTGGCTAAACCTGAATAGAGTCCGAGTCCAAATCCATTTGGCTAAACCTGAATAGAGTCCGAGTCCAAATCCATTTGGCTAAACCTGAATAGAGTCCGAGTCCAAATCCCTGCAATCGATGGTGGAGTCACTACAAGAGTCAAGAGTCTGTATGGCACAAGGCCAAGTTCTGGTGCTTGAGTCCAGGTCCTTGGTAAAAAAAAACAGGTAAAAAAGATTTACCTACTCAGTTATAATGTAATGGCAAGAGTAATTATTTTTCAATTTTCCTGTTTTTCGGTGTCCCAGAATGTTAATATTCTGGCAGTAGAACAGTCACTAGCGGTGCATTCAAGCGAAACGTTGTAGTTGCAAGACTTTTAAACTAAAAAGGCACTGGGATCTAATTGAATTTGCCCAAATAGAAACTTTATCGTACTACTAAAATGTTCTTTTTAGAAAAATGAACACATCAGGACATCCGGACCCAGTTGTTCTGGGAAAATGAGGCGTTTTTGTTTAGGAGAATAAATAGATAAATATGACCCGGACCCAGCGGTTATGAGAAAATAAGGTGTTGCCTAAACAAATGAGGGTAGCCCAGAACTGCCCAAATGAGTCCTGAAAATCAGTACTGGAGCATTACAACATGTGGTCCCCACAAAGACAGAATACAAGTGTGTGTGTTCATCTATCAGCCTTCTAGTGTTGGCAACCTGCAGATGTTAGTGGAGGAACTCAGCCAGATGAGAGAGTACAGTACAGTAGATATTCCCTGCTCCGAGGCCTCTTCACCCTTTCCGCTTTCTCATTTATCAATCCCAACTTCCTCTCTCATTTATCAATCCCAAATTCCTCTCTTTCTCATTTATCAATCCCAACTTCCTCTCTCATTTATCAATCCCAACTTCCTCTCTCATTTATCAATCCCAAATTCCTCTCTTTCTCATTTATCAATCCCAACTTCCTCTCTCATTTATCAATCCCAACTTCCTCTCTCATTTATCAATCCCAAATTCCTCTCTTTCTCATTTATCAATCCCAAATTCCTCTCTTTCTCATTTATCAATCCCAACTTCCTTCCTCTCTCATTTATCAATCCCAAATTCCTCTCTTTCACCATCTTTCAATCCCAACCCCCTATTTCTCTTTCCACCTATCAGTATCAGGTTCTTCTATCAATCTTCTATTTTTATATATATATTCATATATACAGTGGGGAGAACAAGTATTTGATACACTACCGATTTTGCTGGTTTTCCCGCTTACAAAGCATCATAGGTACTCTTCAACTGTGAGAGACGGAATCTAAAACAAAAATCCAGAAAATCACATTGTATGATTTTTTTTATAATTAATTTGCATTTTATTGCATGACAAGTATTTGATACCTCAGAAAAGCAGAACTTAATATTTGGTACAGAAACCTTTGTTTGCAATTACAGAGATTATACGTTTCCTGTAGTTCTTGACCCGGTTGCACACACTGCAGCAGGGACTTTGGCACACTCCTCCAGATCCTTCAGGTTTTGGGGCTGTTGCTGGGCAATACAGACTTTCAGCTCCCTCCAAAGATTTTCTATTGGGTTCAGGTCTGGAGACTGACTAGGCCACTCCAGGACCTCGAGATGCTTCTTACGGAGCCACTCCTTAGTTGCCCTGGCTGTGTGTTTCGGGTCGTTGTCATGCTGGAAGACCCAGCCACGACCCATCTTCAATGCTCTTACTGAGGGAAGGATGTTGTTGGCCAAGATCTCGCGATACATGGCCCCATCCATCCTCCCCTCAATATGGTGCAGTCGTCCTGTCCCCTTTGCAGAAAAGCCTACCCAAAGAATGATGTTTCCACCTCCATGCTTCACGGTTGGGATGGTGTTCTTGGGGTTGTACTCATCCTTCTTCTTCCTCCAAACACGGCGAGTGGAGTTTAGACCAAAAAGCCCTATTTCTGTCTCATCTCCCATTCCTCCTCTGAATCATCCAGATGGTCATTGGCAAACGTCAGACGGGCCTGGACATGCGCTGGCTTAAGCAGGGAGACCTTGCGTGCACTGCAGGATTTTAATCCATGACGGCGTAGTGTGTTACTAATGGTTTTCTTTGAGACTGTGGTTCCAACTCTCTTCAGGTCATTGACCAGGTCCTGCCGTGTAGTTCTGGGCTGATCCCTCACCTTCCTCATGATCATTGATGCCCCACGAGGTGAGATCTTGCATGGAGCCCCAGACCGAGGGAGATTGACCATCATCTTGATCTTCTTCCATTTTCTGATAATTGCGCCAACAGTTGTTGCCTTCTCACCAAGCTGCTTGCTTATTGTCCTGTAGCCCATCCCAGCCTTGTGCAGGTCTACAATTTTATCCCTGATGTCCTTACACAGCTCTTTGGTCTTGGCCATTGTGGAGAGGTTGGAGTCTGTTTGATTGAGTGTGTGGACAGGTGTCTTTATTACAGGTAACAAGTTCTAACAGGTGCAGTTAATACAGGTAATGAGTGGAGAACAGGAGGGCTTCTTAAAGAAAAACTAACAGGTCCGTGAGAGCCGGAATTCTTACTCGTTGGTAGGTGATCAAATACTTATGTCATGCAATAAAATGCAAATTAATTATAAAAAAAATCATACAATGTGATTTTCTGGATTTTTGTTTTAGATTCCGTCCCTCACAGTTGAAGACCCCTACATGCTTTGTAAGTAGGAAAACCTGCAAAGTTTCAAATACTTGTTCTCCCCACTGTGTGTGTATATATATATATCACTCATAATGCCCAGTTCCATCTGTCTCTCTCTCCATCTTTCCATCAATCAGTACCATCCCTATCTCTCAATCTATGGGTCACTCCACCAGTCAGCCATCGACACCCTCTCCGTCGTCCACAAAGAACTGGGGGACAAGTCAGTGGTATATATGTGTTCCAAGACTGGATTGTTTTAAACAGAAAACTTGTATCACTGAAAACGTACTCACTTTATTTAGGTATCTGCCATGTTACTGGTTCTGTTTCGTGTGGGCGTCACAATTGTACAGTTTCCCAACCTTTTTGGAATCAGGTTTGTATATGTACCAATAGTAACAACTAGATTCTGGTCTGTGGGTCTGTCAATCTGTGTCTGTGTGTCTGTCAGACTGTCAGTCGGTGTCTGTGTGTCTATCTGTCTGTGTGTCTGTCAGTCTGTGGGTCTGTCTGTCAGTCTGTGTGTCTGTCTGTCAGTCTGTGTGTCTGTCTGTCAGTCTGTGTGTCTGTCTGTCAGTCTGTGTGTCTGTCTGTCAGTCTGTGTGTCTGTCTGTCAGTCTGTGTGTCTGTCTGTCTGTGTTATTACCTGTCTCCTGTGGCTATCACATCACTGAGCCTATCTCCTGTGTCTAGCTTCCCTGGAGAAATGTAGGTACATTCCAGACGCATTTCTATTAGCAATAAAGCTTTTAAAGCTACAGTCTGTGATTGAAGAAAAATAGTAATACCTGGCCTAGCGTCAGACATTGAAATGATCCTTGATCAGTTCCCAAAATCCGGAATTCAACTTCTATCTCTCCTCCCAGAGTGAAAGCTGTCTTTAGATGGAGCTGGGTTTAGCTGTGATTTAGGTCCATTTTAATCAGCCTTTCACACGGTGGTAACCTGCGGGGACATGCTTTATAAGTGAAGGCCTGGTATTTGCATGTTTTGACAGTGTTTAGGTTTGGGATTCGTAAATGTGTCTAGGTTCGGTATTTTGATGTCCTCACGTCTGCCTGCAGCCCATCATAACTTCTGTCTGGCCTGAATGACAAATGATACATTCCGCAGGAACTACAGTAACACATGAGACCGCAAACTGTAAATCTTTTGGTCATTGGCCTGATTTAGTCATCAAAACAAGCGGTAGGGGTTTAAAGCCCTTCGCTGCAGGGCAGGTGTCACTGCGCCTGAGTTCATTCGTTGGTCGTGTCATATCGACTTGACCCGGGAGTCCCCACAAAGGGCAGTGCACATTGTTTCAGCTGTGTTTCAGTCGGAGAAAGGGTTGGTCTTCCTTGTTGAAGGTTGGTTGCCACCAGGCCTAGAGTGGCCTTTAGTAGAGCACACTCCCATACATGCAGCGGTTCTGGTATATTTCCTAGAAGATTTAGAAGTCGAATAAAAGTTGTGGAGCTTCACTGGATGTGTTTCGGTGGCCTTGCGTGCATATCCCGATCTTTGAGTCTCCAGAGCCCAATGGGATTCGCCCATTTTGAAGAGTCTGAAATGGATTTCATGAACTTGGATGAAAATAGGCAACATTTCATGAAGTGAAGCTAAATCGCCATGCTAGGAAATCGTACCAGGATCATCGTAGCACCAGTGTCACGAGCACAGCAACCTGTTCCGGCTGTGTGAGTTGCTTTCATGAAATTCAACACTAACTGTTGTTTGCTCCTTGGGGTTTAAGGCCGGGTGTTTTGTAAAAGCACTTTGCGACAACTGCTGTTGTAAAAAGGGCTTTATTAATACATTTGATTGATTGATTGATTGATTGATTGGTAGAATTGAATAAATCCAAGTCCACATTCAGTTGGTTTTGGACCATTAATCACCTTAAATGGTGCAAAAATCAACATGTATTGTGTGTGTGTGTGTGTGTGTGTAATGTGTGTTTCTGTAGGCTTCCTGTCAATACGTTCCCCATTCTGAGGACGTCATTGCATCAGTCCTTGGCTCAACCAGCTCAGAAAGAAAACACAGACTCGGTTTTTTCGGGACGTCAAACCTCCCACTTATTCTAGAGAAAGTAGCTTGGCTTAATGGTCACATAGAGACACATTATGTAGTCTTGTCTTGACTAGCCTGGTTACCCTGCCCATTTTCCCAAACCCCTTTTCCCTCCGTTTGATGTGGCAGTTGCCAGTCGGGGAGGAGTCCTCAGCCGGGTTCTTCACATGAGTAATCCTGTTTTTATCCGTTGGTTGTTGCTACACAGGGTAGGTGTTTGATAGAGAAGCAAGCGGGTGGGCAAGAAGAGGTGGTGAGGAGGGGAGGGGGGGGGGGGGGGCATGGGTCGGGTGAATGAGAGGGCAAGAGCGATCAAGGCATCTTTGTGGCCGAAGCGTTTCTTCAACGGCTCCATTTCAACATCATCCACCGGCCTGGAAGATGTTTCAGTGGAATGTTTGCTTTCTCTCTCTATTTTTGGATATCCTGGGCCACCGCGGTCAGACGGGGCGATGGCACGTGAGATCACACCTGCACATTCCCCCGGCCTCTTCGTCCTCCGCCTTGTGCCGCTACCACCCCTTCCTCTTCGTCCTCTCATTCTAATGTCCTAGCTCTTCCTTCCCTGCAGGCTTTTCTTTGAATGTTTTGAACCAGCACCGGGTTCCCATTAGAATGACTGGGATATGACTGGAGAAGAGGCCCAACATTTATGAGGTCCTGCTCTCACTGGTGTTGTTTTAGGATGAAGACGAAAGTTGCTCCAGCACTGTAATTTAGAAGATGGCGCAGGGAAAAACAGATGCCATCTTCAGACCCAAGATCAAATACTATTTGAATCAATTAAAATCTTGCCTGATCTTTCCAGGTGCAATGGATCTACAGCACTGTTTCCCAATCCTGGTCCTGGGGACCCAAGGGGGTGCACATTTTAGTTTTTGCCCAAGCACTCACACACCTGATTCATATTAAAGACTTGATGATAGGTTGATTACGTCAATCAGGTGAGTGAGTGCTTGGGCAAAAACTAAAACGTGCACCCCTTTGGGTCCCCAGGACCAGGATTGGGAAACAGTGATCTACTGTATTAGAGCTGTGACAAGAGGTCCAGCGCCATCCCTTAAGGACAACAGACTTGCTTATATAGTGTTTTAAAATTCTTTCATGTTTTTGAACCCATGTCTGGATGCCATGAGATCCTCAGGGCAATACTTTGATCTGATTCAGGTCCAGGTTCACGGGGTAAGAACAGAACTAGTAATGGGGTCATTGCAGGAACGCTCTGTACAAACTGGCACCGGACGAACATAGACCTACTGGTTAAATACCCAAGTGACTATTGGGCAGATGGGAGACACCTGGAGTGGGTGGGGCAAGACAAAACAGGTGACCACAATCAGGAAGTGATAGTTTGGTCTAAATTCTACTATAGGGGTGTGGAAACACAATGGCTTTACTACTGTAGCTTGAAGTGGACAGGTTTAGACAGATGGAAATGTTGTCATTAGCTGTCATGTTGTCATTAGCTGTCATGTTGTCATTAGCTGTCATGTTGTCATTAGCGAGCGGTGAGGAGACGAGGTATGTTTATTTGCATCACTGGCTGACACAAGGTGCTTTCAGCGTTATTCCTCGTTCTAGGCTTTGTATAACAATGTGTGTCAACCTGCACAAAACAGTTCCAGCAATAATATCCACATAAGAACAAACGCTTCCTTTTAGCAGAGTATATATTCTCGCTGTAATAAACCATCTCAAATGAAGATATATTGTCTGTATGTTTGCCCAGAGAGATGACAGGGGCCAGTACAACATTTTGCAGATCTGAGGCATATTTCATTTTAATGGTGTGTTTTTTGGACTGCGCAATGCCCAAAGTATTTTCTAGTGTCTAGTTGTTTGTGTGTTTCGAAGGGTCCTGGATAAAAGTAGTGTACTATACAGGGCACATAGGGCAGATGGGGCAGATGCCCCGTGGGGTGATACACCACACATTCCTACTCAGTTTGTGGAAGCTGACTAAAAGCCTGAATAAAAAGTCACACATGATGGATGTTATTGTTGTCAGATTCACCCCTCTGATTCACCCCGCTCTCTCTCACTCCCCTCTTTCTTTCTCTCTCTCTCTCCATCTCACTCCATCTCGCTCCCTTTCTCTGCCTCTCACTCCCTCTTATGTCCCATAATGGTCTGTTCAACTGTCACATCCTTCTCTCATCCCTGCGTCCTCTCATCCCTCTCTCCCCACCACTGGACTCAGATGATGTGTCGCCCTTTTTCGACCTCGTCGTCGCGGCAGCATTTTATTTTCAACTTTTTCCTGTAGATACTTTCCGTGCCACTCAGGCGGTGTTGCCAGTCCGTGTGCCCGCCAATTGACCCAGTGGGTTCGTAGCCTGTGGTCACCGTGGTGCTGTAGTTAACTAAGCCATAAAAAAAAACAGATTCATTAAACAGATCGTTAACACGGTCAGATTTCCAGCGGGGGAGGGAGTAAATGGCTGTCTGGGATGTAATCTTTCAACAACAAATGAAATGTGCACTTGCATTGGGTGAACACATTGCTTCCATTAAGCGCAGAAGAAAGCGTAGATGTGAAATTGCACCGCTGGCTCTCAGCAAGGATGATCGCAACACATTTCTGGGACACATTTGTAATATGATGCATTAAGTATCTCCTTTAATGTGGTGTCCTGTGAAGAACAGAGGCTTTCTGTGTCTTTGTGTGTGTGTGGGGGGGGGTTCGCTCAGTGTCTCTCTTGGCATCGCAAGCAAAACGAGATAACTACTCCGCAGCCAGCTGTCAGTGATAATATCTACGGTTGTGAACATGAGTGTGGTACATAAGCGACTAGATATGTACGTATTCCCACAAAGATTGAAACAATACATTAGCTCTCAAGTGCAAAAGGGAGGAAAAATTGGCCGGACCAGCGAAGGTCAATCTACGGTTCTAAACATCGTCGTGGCAAACAAATCCACCATGGCTCTCTGGCAGCGTTGCGCTCTCCGCGCGGGTCCGCGCCTGTACCGGCTGGTGGTCGGCAACGGGCGCTGGCATGTCAACAGATGTTCTGAGTGTGATTTAACAGCTGGATCCTATGAAGTTTGAAATCGCTGAAGTCCTCAGCTTTCCACTCTCCTCCTCCACTGCCCTCCTCGGGCCTATTGGAACACCTGGCGGCTTTTACACCAGGAATCTGTCCACCTCTCGCGTGGCACTCCACTGCCAGTGTGACACGCCATCAGAGAGTGTGAGTAGTGTGGGGTTTGGCACGCATGCACTGTATTCACTTGGCTTACGTTGTTCCCACTCAACTATCCTTACTTTCCAGATGGCGTGGGTATACTTTTTCCCGGGAACCCGTCTTAGTGAAATTCTAACTAAATCAGAGACAGTGTTGGTTGTTTTATTTACTGTCCAGTTGATTAGCACAGAGAGAGTCTTTGTGGGATTGAAAAGGACTTCTTTGCCACCCCGTCAGAGCTGGAAATGTTTACCTAAAAAAGTTGCAGAAGGTTAGCAAAATATCTTCCAGAGATGGCTGTGAGGTGAGGCCAGAGTGGCTATGACAGACTGCCGAGTCCGTTAGAGCGAAGTTAAAACCACTTAGCTTTACGGGAACTTAAACGAACAGGGCCAAATGTGAAGAGGATGGTTGTTTCGGTTGAAAGACATCTTCATATCATAGCTGGAGAAGAAACAATGAGAAATAATGTTACTGTGCGGAATTTCAAAATGGTGGGTTAGTTCTTGGCGGTTCTCTGGTGGGTAGTTCTTCGCAAAATTTGGTTCATGGAAGAGGCTAGAAGATCCTGTACTTTAGGAGAGTTGTTGCAAAACTAATGGAAGAGAGGAGAGGGAAATGGAGAGGGACAAGCAGGTGGCAGAGGAAGGGAGAGAACCCATTTCTTATTTCTTGAAGCTGTCTAAATTGTAGCTCCAGTATTGTCTGTAAGAACTTAAGGGTTTCTCAGACAGTGACAATGCATGGTATAGGACCTTGTTACAGACCGATAGATGAGAAACTAAAAAAGACTAGGGGTCTGTTAGAAGTAGTTGCTTGTCATGTTTGTATTGAAAAAAACAATGTCAGAAAGCTGATGAAGTACAGTACTGTTAGTTTGAAAAGGCTTATCAACCTTGCTCTTTGTCTTTCTAAATAGGAAGTTAATTATTCATCCATACCATCTCTGATATTTATTAATGCCAACCTCTCCTTTTCCTTTCTGCTACTCCCCACTTGTAATTTGGGAGGCATCTCAGCGGCACGGCATCTCAACGGCACACTCGTTCCAAAAACCCCGATTCAACAGGACCTCCCACTGCTCCCCCACTGCTCCCCCACTGCTCCCCCACTGCTCCCCCACTGCTCCCCCGTCCAACCGGTTCCGTGCCTGGTGTGTCCTACCCAGCCAGCCCTCTGGGTCTGCGTTCCACACGGGTCCCTTTTCTTTTGTGTTGTGCACTCCCACGGACCAGGGCCTATTGACGTGCACTACGGAAAAGGCTGTCATTAGGGACATGGCTGCCCCGGTGAAACAGGGCCGGCCTCTCATTGGCTGAACGGTCAGCAGCTCCCTGTCCCCCTCTCTCTGCCAGGTGGGAGCCCCACGATGTAACAGCCTGACCTGCTGTGGGAGGTCCGGCGCCAGATGGGTTTGGACTGGCTACTGCTGTTTCTGCGCGAAACGGAAGTCGAAGCTGAGTTGAGTTTCGTTTTAGCGTGAGTGATTTTGTTTGTCTTTTTAACACCGTGTCTTAGTCAGAACTAGAGCAGGCGGTAGGAAGACCGGGCAAAAGGGGGGTCTCAATGCTAAATCTGTGTGATAGTATAAGCCTTAAGCTTGTGACCGTGTGGCTAATTTCATGTGGATTAATATGAACATGGATCAATGATCAACTGTTCAATGCATTATTTGGGACAAACCCATACAGTTAACAAGACTCGTTTTGTTTACACCTCTGTCTCATCAAGCTGTTATGTGTGATCCCGTCCAGACCTTGACAGTAGAACGACCGAGTGATCTGTTCTTCCATTACAACCTTGTAATTAGTCATTTTTTTGGTTGAGATGCTTGTGCTGTCAGTTACCTTGTGGGTCATGACAGTTCCTATTACTGTGTGCCAAGTTGTAATTTCCCTTTCTTTCTGTTCCCCGTTTTCTTCATTCTTTGGGTTTGGCTGAGCATTTTATTTATTCCTCACAGCCTTGAGGTACATTACCGGGCTGAGATTCACAGATAAGTGTGTGTGTGTGTGTGTGTGTGTGTGTGTGTGTGTGCTCGCATCTGTGTCTGGTGTGTGTTCATAACTTCTGCATGCTGAAACTATTGGCTGAAGTGCTTCTCCCCAGACTGTCAGGGAAATCGATGAAGGATTGTTAACACACTCTACTTCTAAGTGATGGTAAAACCGTGTGAACCCATTTAAACCAGCTGGATCTGCCAAAGACTTCTGGTGCAGCACGTTGATACAAATGTGTGCTCTTGCAATTTCGTGATTGGCTCCTGAAGCAGAAAATGCCACAGGATAAACATTTTGTTCAGTCTTTATATCAAGTTCCTTAACGCGAGTCTAATGCTATGACTTTCTTTTCCTAAGCATTTTGTATGGCTTTGTGTTTCGGAGATGCTGGTAGTACTTTACAGGGCTTGATTAGGCTTGCCTGGCCTAGTGGAGCTAATAAGGCCTAAAATATTTGAGCGGTTCAGAATGCTTGAACCCGGGTCGGGCGCTGTTGGTCCCCTGCAGGTGTTCATGCGCCCCATAAAGAAGACTCTGTGAGGGGAAGTTTGCTCTCCAGTCCGTTTCATCATTAAGACTCCGGGATGAAAAAATAAGCTCTTGCGGCAAAGCTGCCGGGGCTTCTAGGTTTACAAATTTATGAAGCACCTTTCATGAGTCTGACTGGCAGGGGGGGTGGGGGTGGTGGGTGGGGGGGGTCTCCTCTGGAACACACAGATGTCTGTTCTGTTGGGGATGGACAGGAGCGCCTAGTGGTTGCACTGCCCCGCCCTTCAGCCCTCTTCCCTGGGTCAGCCCCGCCCTCCTTCCCCCCAGTCCTTCCTAACACGTCTCCCTCTCTTCCGGATCCCCGGGGGGGCTCTGTGTCCCCTCTACATCCCCTCTCTTTCAGATCCCCGGGGGGGCTCTGTGTCCCCTCTACATCCCCTCTCTTTCAGATCCCCGGGGGGGGCTCTGTGTCCCCTCTACATCCCCTCTCTTCCAGATCCCCGGGGGGGCTCTGTGTCCCCTCTACATCCCCTCTCTTTCAGATCCCCGGGGGGGCTCTGTGTCCCCTGTACATCCCCTCTCTCTCCTCGTTTAACGCTCACCTGTTTTCTCTCTTTCATTCCCCTTCGCCCTTCGCTGGAATGTTTACCCACAGGGCTCGGCCAAGAGAAAAAATAAACTGCCATCTCAAGCCGTCCCCTGTAACGCCGGCCCCCCCTCCCCCACACACACACACACACACACACACACACGTACGTCAGTTTGGGATGATTCAAACAAGTCGGGCGGGGATGATGGGATTGGGAGACGATGGGATTGGGAATAGCGCCCCTTAAGCAGGTCTGATCAACGTGTCACGGAAATGTTTACTTACATCCGGTATCTCACACTTTGCGTGGGTGTAGGAGTAGGGGGCTTCTACACCTAAAGTGCACCCTCTTCTCCCGGTGTGTGCGTCAGGCCTGAGGGGCATCGGAAAGGTTGGAGGAGGTCTCACGACGCGTAACAGATCCTGACTGTCTCTCCACCTCATAGCCCTGGGTCTGACTCAGTCCATTTGGATTCCATTTGGATTTTCTTCAAATAAAAAGTTATTTTAATTGCCTCCAGAGCTCATCCTTTGCGTTTACCTGCTCCGTCAACCGGCGTGGATTTTCTTTGGCATGGCCGTGTGAGGAAACAAGTCTTTACCTCAGAAGACATGCGTTGCATAATGAAATAACAGAAGTTAAATGGTTTGCAATAATGGAAAAGGTATTCGTCAGTGCCAGCACAACTCCAGCGCTTTTATCCATTGATTCGAGAAGTCGCATTGCAGATCTTTTCGACACAAAAAATACTTTTGGCGCAGCTGGTAATTCTTTGTGGTTTCACTTTGGATAATGTTTGCACTTCTGTTCTTTTCCACTCGGTGTCGGACTGCCTTCTCCACTGCGGCTCTGAGAGACTTTAACGTTTACAGTGTTTCCACTTTCCACTCCTCTTCTTCCTCCATCTACTGAATAGGAAAGAAGGGATTTATTCCTGCAGATTCGGTTCAGGCAGAGTTCGCTAATAACTGCCCATAGAGGACGACATTATCTGGGGTTTCCTCTGGGAGCATCATGATGGTTTACCTACAGTGCTTACCTTTTTAGTTTGCAAGGAAAACACGCCTGGTATCCGTCTACTGCTCCCTGGCCTCTAAATGAAATAAGTTGATTTCCAGCCGCTGAGAAAGCGAAAGCCACCATGTTTTCAGCCTGCAACCAGAACCAACGGATTCCCTAAAGGGATAGTTATTGGTTTATCCACTCTAAGACCCATTCTTGTTTATGTGACAGGGGTTGTTAGCTGTGAAGTAGTAGAGCTTGTTAAAAACCACATTCAACATATCTTGACTAGCAACAAAGCCCCTGTATCTAATGCCACTGTCCCATTCAGATAATAGTTGTTTAAAATATTTTCTATGTTAAATAAAAAATTGGACGCCCCAATACAAAGTCATTACAGTGTGTTTCCTGATAATTATTTTAATGAACAGGCAATGTAATGTTGATTTGTACATATTTCAAGGACAACACATTATATAATTTAGTGTCAGTTAAATTAATTCCATAGCTAATAACCATCTGCTTTAGTACACAGAGTAAAAAAAAATTAGGGGCCACTGCACCTTTTTCTTTCCTTTCCAAAAAAGTCAGAAAGGAAGGTTTTGTGTGAGGAACAGAAGGGTTAAAATTAAGAGACCACTGCAAATTGAACGCCTCTGTTCCTCACTCAAAACCTTCCTTTTCAACTTTTATGGAAAGGAAAGAAAAAGGTGCAGTGGTCTCTTAATTTCTTCCGGAGCTGTATTTAAAAGTTGCATTAACTAGCATTGTTACTCTTGATAGTCATTTCTTGGAAGACTCATGGGTCAAAACACTGCATGTTATATATTGTGATATCTGGCATAACTGTTTTTTAAGCAATCATTTGATGTTTGTCCACAATTTCTCACTAAGCCTGAGTGAAAGTGGATCTTCAGACAGTCAGCCTAACACGGCCTTCTTAAGTCCACGTGATTTGTAGTAGCTTCGCACAGCCCTTTCTCATCTCGTTACGTTAATCCAAAACAGATTCACATTAACTCACAGGTCAGATTTATCTACGGTGGTGTATTGATTTCCATGGAAACGGTGGCTGTAAAGCTGACACTTTGACGCCTCAGTTCTTCGTCCACGGATTTAACGACCAGGCATGCCTTGGTTATTACTCCTCCGGAACTACAGCAAAGTAGTCCCGGGATCGACTGCTATTTGAAATCTTTCAAATACCTTGTCTGGGCTTGATTTAGCTTGTCTGGCTCAAATCAAGAGTATATTCCCCAAAATGCTAAACTCTACTCATCCGGCACACACGGCAGACTAGAGAAAATCCAAAAAGTATTTTAAGGGATTATAAATGGTTTTTGAATGAAGTACGGGTTTGCGCGCACAGCAGTGTTATGTGATGGTTATTCTAGTGCATCAGAATAACCGAATAACCTTAGCAGGTGGGAATGTTCCATGTAAGAGGTTATGAATACCAAGCAGTATTAGACAGAGGCCAGAGAACATGAGGCCTAATATAATGGGCCTGAAATGGTCCATCATTCTCCACCTACCTTTGGTTTAGTATAGTTTCACACAGTTTCTTGAGCTGGATTCACTTGCATGATCAATGTTAGTTTATCCAACCCAATGGTTCCTGCAATTTCCCTGAGCAGCAAAAAGAAACTCTAGAGTGGAACTGAAATAGTTGAAAATGGCAAAATCCAAACTGCCCCTTTAACCATGAGGCTAAAGTTAGTTTCACGTTTAAAATCACCTTTTAAGCTGACATTTCAGTCATGTGGTGTATTTTTGTTTTTGTTTTGGAGCTATAGAAACTATGAACAGCTCTTGGAGTGAGTGAGCCAAAAACCTAGACTGGACCGATAGTTCAGCCACAGCCGATTTACTCTCACATGCTATGTCTTTCATTGTCTGTCTGTCCATCCACCTCAGGTTCTCTTCACCTTTATAGACTTTAATTCTCTAGAATACCTTGTCAGTCCGAGACAAGGGTCAGGGGGTCTGGGAATGAGCTCTTCTGTCACCCTTCAGGGCCTTTGAGCAAAGGGTTCATCTCCAGTGTTCCCACAGACCATGGTGCCACCCAGATAAGTGCTCGTCCCTTAACCCCTAAGCTCCCAGAGGACATTGCTCAAGAGTCCCTGCCACTCTCCAGGGATTCATCCTGAACGGCGGAGGGGCATGGAACGTTGGAATGCCGGGCTGGATTTTAAAAGGATCAACAGGGAGATGATGACTAAAGCTCTAAGTGCGCTAAAGGCCAAAGAAAATCATGCAGAGATCACGGAGGCTTAGCATCTGGTCGATGTCAACACTTACTGTCACTTTAAGTTTGTTTAAACATTAAAACGTCAACATTATAATTATTTTAAAGGCACACTGTGGTCTTTCAGGGAATCTAAGGAATACTTTCAGTTCCTTAATGAGTTCTGCTTCATTTGAACTTTTACGTTTGCACACAGTCAGTTGGTCACCAAGAACCTGGATTAAGGTTATTTCCATAGTTCTGCCTGAATTGTCGTTTTGTTTTCCTCACCGAGGACGTCACTGGCCAACTTAATGAACTGTTTTTCTGGTATCTCTGGAAAATACATTCAGTAGATATTCACCGCACATTTTAACTAGTTTCTGTCTCTGTCCTGGTCTCGGTAAGAGGGTTTGGATAGCAGGCTAACCTGAGTCATCAGCTGTATTTAGAGAAGCCCAATGAGGTTTTTCTAATAAAGTTTCGGAGAGCGCCACTCGCCTGCATAGCTGTCGCTGATTGGTAGTTTGTGTTTTTGTGTTGTGCTGTCTATTTCTGATATAATTGTATAAACCTACACAGATGTCCAGTAAAACCACTTTAACACACTGAGGTCCTACTCTACACTGTATTGAATGCTATTCAATAAAAACATTTGCCGTAATTATATACCGCTCACATGTTGGCACATTACCAATTAAAAGGGTAAAGGTTTTTGCTGTCAAACATTTGCTTGTGTTCTGCACTGTTCAAGAGTTGTGGAAACTGTAAGAAACTGACATTGTAGTCACCCCGGCATATCAGCCACTCTGAGACCCGACCAGATAGCCTGTCCCCAGGCCTGTACACGAAGGACAGAGTGGTAAAGCCACTGGGTGCTGTGGAACGGACGGTAGTTGTTGCCTAGAAGTCCTCTGCTACTGCCAGGAAACAAGCAGGGGAAAGGGGAAAATATCCAACTGTCAGACTTATTTACTGCAAGCTTTTTAAAAGAAGACTAAAGAAAATATATGCATTCATATTAAAGCCATGTTTTTCCCTGATATTTCTGTTGAACACTTGTATGGTGTGTCCTGCTGCCCTGTGCTCACACGGTGTCTACCGCTACAGTCTGGTTAGCATCTCCCTCCCTCCCTCTCTTCCTTCCTTCCCTCCCTCTCTCCTTCTCTCCCTCCCTCCCTCTCTCCTTCTCTCCCTCCCTCCATCTCTCCTGAGCCCCTGCACTGTGCAGCCTCTCTCCCTCTGGGCCAGTCGGCACAAAGCTATCTTTGTGATAGCACCAAGCCACTAAAGGCAGGGTACTGGCTAGACCTGACTTATCTCTCGCTCTGTTCTTTCTTTCGCTGTCTTACTCTCTCTCTGTTTTGCTTGCTATCTCTCCTTCTATAGGGCAGTACAGGCCTCTGTGTCTTCTCTCCCTTTCTCATTTCCCCTCTCTCTGTGTTTCTCTCGGTATCCCTGTGGGCGACAGGAAAAGAGGGGTCACCACTGCTCCCTGTTAAGTGTGAAGACCGAGGCCGGTGTGCCTGTTGCAGAATTTAAAAGGTGGGAAAAGTTGATGTCTTTGGAATGGGCCTCTTTATTTCTGTACCGTGTTTTGACCCTGTCTGTCCACAAACCAAATGGGAGCAGCGACTCCCTGGTGACTGCATGCTCACGGTTGAAAACACACGGACTGAGAATGGCCCACAGAAAGGATGCCGGGACCATACAGTGCTGTGATGGACGGCGGGTTGCCTGAAACTGGGTTCTGTGATCGTGATCAACCTCAGAAAATTAGCGAAAGTGCCCTTGCGAAAAGCCATATCCTGCTCCACGTCCGGGTGACTGGGCGATGCGGTCGTTCGGGAACATCTGCTCATTCTTGACTGACAGCGGAGCTTATAAAAGTGGTCTGTCTGGGATTCTCTCCCTGGCAGCTGAGAGAGGAGCAGTCAATGAAGGCCTTCATGTCGGTCTGCTTCCCCTCTAATATTTATTTTCCTCTCTCTCTTTCTCTCGCTTTCTCGCGCTCTTTTCTCTCTCTCCTTCTTTGAATCCCCCTGGCGTGTAGAGCAGGAGACTAACACGGTAAATAGGTGTTTGTTTTTTTCTTGATCTGCTTCCTTCTCATTTGAACCCTGTTTTTCAGCCCTGTTGAACGTCCCCTTGGCGGTGTACACGTTCGTCTCCCCAGGAATTCTTACAAGGAAATTGAAAAGTCGGATTCTGGAGAGAATCTGTAAAACGCTGTGGTTCAGATGCCCAGCGTTGTGGAGACGGATGGGTACAAATAGAAAACCCAGGCAGCAGCAGTTAGATCCGTCACCTGGAAAAGTGGCTGTAGTGTTTTCATCCATAGAGAATCCCATGTCACTTATCATCAGAGTAGGAGTGTTAACCTGGTGTACTGGCCATATTTCCAATCTTGCCCTACTACAATCATGGCAAAGTAATCATCCCCAGCTTCCAGTTGTTGTCCATTATTCTCCCCTTTAACTATTTCAAAGGACACTACTTTAAATGAGCCTGGGTTCCCAGTCAGCTAGCAATAAAAAAAAAAAACGTCTTTGTACAGCATTAAAAATCATCGTGATCGTTGGAATCAGATGTGATTCAGTTGCAGAACTCCATACGTCGCTGTTGGCGTCGTGACATACTGAAGCCACAGAGGCGCGGGTGTGTGTTCTCTTTCTCTGCCCATCTTCCCCTTGCACATGCATGAGATTTGGCTTTCACATTTAACCTGACCCCCTCCTAATCTGAGAGGGGAGCTGCCATAGCGAGCTCCCAAGGAGTAATTAGGTTTATGTGCCTTGCTGAGGGACATAATAGTTCTGTAAACGTTAGCTTGGGAATCAATGTTCAGAACTCAAGTGTGGCCTAGACTAGTCCAGTTGACTGAAACCATGCCAATAACGGAATAGGGCAATAATTTAATGCTGGAATGAAAAAGTATAGAAAAATTGGTCTAAGAGAATATAGAATATTTTTTCTGGGATACAGGAAATACACTTTTAAACAAATGTCCTATTCCCAAATTGGATATCCGAGGGGATGTTAACGCTGTGCTCTTTTCCTCCAATCCTGTCCCCCTCTCCCTCTCATTTCCATTGTCATAACCCTTCATGCCCTCTCCTTCACCTTTCCATTCTGCCCTCCGCCCGTTCCTCTGTCATCCCATCTCTCTCCAGTCGTTCAGGCCAGGGAGGTGTTTGCATGTCAGAGTGAGAGTTCATCATGCAGAGGCTGCTTGAGGCTGGTCGAGATGGGATGTTGCATGGAGGAGGCCTGGAGTTTAGCAGATCTGTGATGGGATGTTTCATGGAGGAGGCCTGGAGTTACCAGATCTGTAATGGGATGTTGCATGGTGGAGTCCTGGAGCTACCAGATCTGCAATGGGATGTTGCATGGAGGAGTCCTGAAGCTAGCAGATCTGTGTTGACATGTGCGCTCATCGGTAGACTAGAGTGTGTGTTTGAATGCGTGCATGTGTGTGCGTGTGTATGTGCAGGCTGACACATGCGGTCAGCAATTGATCTGCGTGTGCGTGCGTGTGTTGACACGCACATTTGTCAGGAGATCTGAGATGACAGTCTAATGTACTGGGCTAATGAGTCTGGTGAAACACTGGCTCCCGGCAGTAGGCTCTGGCTTACCCACACACATACACACACACACACACTCTCTCTCTCTCTCTCGCTCTCTTTCTCTCTCACACAGACGCACACACACCCAGACACACACACACACTCTCTCACTCTCGCTCTCTTTCTCTCTCGCACACACACCCAGACACACACACACACACACTCTCTCTCTCTCTCTCGCTCTCTTTCTCTCTCACACAGACGCACACACACCCAGACACACACACACACTCTCTCTCTCGCTCTCTTTCTCTCTCACACAGACGCACACACACCCAGACACACACACACACACACTCTCTCTCGCTCTCTCTCGCTCTCTCTCACACAGATGAGCACTAAAGACACACACCTTGAGGACTGATGGTCAATTGGACAGTTCTTGAAGCCGGGGCTGTCTGAGTGCTGTCGGGCCTTATCCCTACGAGCTGAAGGCTCAGGATCTGTTCTGTAGTTTCGACAATGGTGTCCCATTCGACTTTGCGGTGCTCTGGGTCAAATTTGCAACGAGAACCGTCCGTGGTCTTCACTGTATCTGTCAATCGGCACTTAACATATTTACAGTGAGTTGAAAGCATCGTCATAGCACGGCTTTGCTAGTGCTTTAGAATAGCTAGTGAATAGCTAGTGCTTTAGAATAGCTAGTGAATAGCTAGTGCTTTAGAATAGCTAGTGAATAGCTAGTGCTTTAGAATGTTTTTCCAAGGTAGCCATGTCGAGAAATATGGCAAACCTTTGAGCAGTAATTCCAGGTCCATCAACCACTACGTTGCTAACGCCTGATGATCTGCCCGTGTTGATTTAAGACCATTTAGGGGATGTTTTATGAGTGTAAATACCCCATTTGCTGATACTTGTGTGGCCCGTCTACAGTTAGCTGTACACAAGGTCATTTCTCACAAAACGCTGTTCACGGCATTGGTGGACGTTGTAGCGCAACACGATGCTCCTTCCTGTCTCCTCGTGGCTTGTCCATGGACAATGAGCGCCTGATGCCGAGGACGTTGGGGAAAATACATTACATCTGTCTGAAATCATGTGTCATTTGGTAAAGCTGTGTGATTTAAATTCCTTTTTTCATGACATGCAGTTCGCACACAGAATCTGTTCCCAAGAGGCAGTCCATAAACTGCTTACAAGGTAAGGAAACATCTCTGAGGGGATTATTTTTGATGAACCATCCCATTACGTTTCAAGAGTTACTACCTTTACAGACCAGTAAAAGGTGCTGCCAAATAAAGCCATGTGTTAAAGGACTAAAGCGCTGGATGCATTTACTGCAGGGGTCTGTGTCCTTCTGTTTCCCTGGAACTAAATTCCCGAATGGAATTGTTTTAGGAAGGAGATACTATAGATAATTAAATAATTTTGTATGGAGTTTTAGGATCTATATAGGTAACCCCCTCCCAAAAAACATGAACCCTAACCCTAAAATGCACATTTCCTTTTAAAATCTGAAACGTGCCAAAATGTTAATACAATTTTCCCTGTCACATTATACAGTGCTGTAAAAAATATATTTGAAGATTTGTAATGCATATTTCAATAATAATAAAATTATGTAATGAAATAATCAAGGTCAGTTAAACACTTAAAATATGATGTAACCTATGATGTTGTACATTTTGGTGAAGAAAAACAAATGGCAGTTCTGTCTCTTTACCTGTTGCGATAGCTCATACATTGATCCATCAAAATATATTTACACATGTCGAATTTGGTTAATATTAAACAAGCATTTTGTTCCTTCCATTTTCAATGAACCCCAAGCTTTTGCATAGCTGTTGATTTTATTGGATGATTAGTTATGTTTTACCTGCCTTTCTACGGTCATCAACCACTGATGTTAAATGCACAGCACAGAAGTGTTTCAGTAATCTTACGACAATGAAAAGAAAAAGCTCCTCATTAATTATAACAATTCGGAGCATTGAGATTTCCTGTGTACAGTGTCGAACTGTAGGGTGTCTCTTATGACGGCTAAACACAAGACACATTTATATCCCAAGCACCTTGAAGACCCAGTGGAGCCTACATCACAGTTTGAATTATTTAATGTGTTAAAAAGAAAACATTGGCAGAGGTAAAAAACCCAGCATAGCACTTGCCCGAGCCAAAATATTTCTCTGCAACATTTCCTAAAAACATCTGGGCCAAAGAACATTCGCATTGTAGGGTAGCATTCAAAGTCCCAGTCCGATGTTTCATGAGCTGAAATAAAAGGTCCCTGTATTAACATCCATGCGAAATCCAGAGATTAGGGCCTAATGAACCGATGTTTATTGACATTTATTGTAAAGTGGTTATGAAAACTGATAGGGGCCCTGCGACCGAAAGGGGAGAATGGGCCCCAAAACTAATTTTGCACAGGGCCTTCAAAAAGGCTAGAGCAGGCCCTGCCAGTAACTGAAATGTTGTTAAATCAAACGTTTGAGCCAGTTGGTTTCCAAAAACAAATTGTTTCTGTCGGCGAGGCCAAGAGAGGGCAAGAAACAAATAATCAATTAGTTGCCACTCAATGAAAGTGAACAACCAGACAACTCTCTGTGGTGATTGTTGTTTTTTTTACACTGTACCCAAACTAGTCTGTGAGTTAATTTGACCATGGAAAAAATGACCTACTGTGTAAGTGCTGCAATTAAGGGTTGATTGAATGGAGCCCTTGGGATTAGCTGGGTGTGCTCTGTAAACATTTGTCTTAGTCGGGGTCCCTCAAAAGTTCCTTGAGAAATTACAGCATTTGCAAATTGTAAAATCATACATGCTGATTGGTTGTTATTGCTTCACCATGCGTGTCACCACATGCCACGCAGTGACATCATTACCAATGGCAGCATGTCATCTCCCTGGTGGTCTTTGCTGGTATGCCCACAGTTTGAATGTTATGCCCCCCCCCCTGTAGCACAACAGCTAGGTATCCAACTGACAATGAGTGTTGTCGTTTTTTGAAAATGTTGCTGTGTTTTGTTGTTTTTACATTTTTTTACATATTCTAATTGTGAGCCCACTCACAATTGCTTTTAGAAAGAAAATAAAAAACGATTGGTTGGTTGATGACATCTTGTTGCCTCCCCCCATCTCTCTCGTTTCCTTTGTCTCTCACCATCTTCATCTCTCCCTTTCCTTCTCTTTCACTTTCCTACTCTCTTTCTTGCATCTCCGTCTAGGTTTTCTCCCAGTTACACGTGTCTTTGTGACCTAAGGATTTGGATGGAGTGTGTGGCTCCCACACCTGTCCAGGCTCCGTTCCTCCGATACTGTGGTGTGACTGTGTCTGGCACTGAGGTGTTTTCATTGTGAGAGTTAATCCTGTGACACTTATTAAAGTTGCACTCCATTGGGGAGCCCTGTAGGAAGGGGTAAAGGTTTTAAATGAAAGTAAGGCTATGGTTAGAAAAGATGTGCTATAAAAGAGCTTTTGCACTGCCATGTCTCGCATTTTGAGAGAGCACAATAATTGAATCAGACCCAGTACCTAACCTACATGATAGACCCAGTACATAACCTACATGATAGACCCAGTACATAACCTACATGATAGACCCAGTACATAACCTACATGATAGACCCAGTACATAACCTACATGACATATACCTGGTATGTAGCCTACCTGACACAGACCAAGTACATAGTATACATGACATAGATCCAGTACCTAACCAACATGACAAAGTCAGTACACAGCCTACATGAGAGAGGCCTAGGACATACTGTATCTGAGATGCCACAGGTCCAGGAATGACACTTTCCATTTCCATCATATTGTACATATAGTGTCAGTATATTAGGGCTGTTATCAGATCTAGGTAATTTTCTCCTCCTGGGACTCATCTTTATATCTGACCTTCAATTTACCCACAGGATGAGTGCCAGGGTCAAATCACACACACACAACGCGGACACGCACGCACGCACACACACACACACACACACACACTCACACACTCACACACACACTCACACACACGCACATTCCTGCAGGTGTGCCCTCAATGTGGTTCTGTGATGTCTGGATGGGCTTCTGAAGGGAAATGGTTCCCTAGCAGAGCGTTCACCCGGCAGGCTTCAGCACACAGCCTCTGCCCAGAATCAACTGGATCTGTGAGCACCTCCTGTTATGAGAAGAAGCAGCCTGCTAGCCTTCCTGAATGCATCGGCACATGGTGAGTAAACACGGGATGATTTCCAACACACATACACTGCACACCGCTGACTTCTGACAACGACAGGCTTGCCTGGGCCTCCCCACCGACTGAAGCTGTGTGTCAGTGTGTAATAATCTGTCATTAAGACCAGGGCTGTGTGTCAGTGTGTAATAATCTGTCATTAAGACCAGGGCTGTGTGTCAGTGTGTAATAATCTGTCATTAAGACCAGGCTTGTGTGTCAGTGTGTAATAATCTGTCATTAAGACCAGGGCTGTGTGTCAGTGTGTAATAATCTGTCATTAAGACCAGGGCTGTGTGTCAGTGTGTAATAATCTGTCATTAAGACCAGGGCTGTGTGTCAGTGTGTAATAATCTGTCATTAAGACCAGGGCTGTGTGTCAGTGTGTAATAATCTGTCATTAAGACCAGGGCTGTGTGTCAGTGTGTAATAATCTGTTATTAAGACCAGGCTTGTGTGTCAGTGTGTAATAATCTGTCATTAAGACCAGGGCTGTGTGTCAGTGGGTAATAATCTGTTATTAAGACCAGGCTTGTGTGTCAGTGTGTAATAATCTGTCATTAAGACCAGGGCTGTGTGTCAGTGGGTAATAATCTGTCATTAAGACCAGGGCTGTGTGTCAGTGGGTAATAATCTGTCATTAAGACCAGGCTTGTGTGTCAGTGTGTAATAATCTGTCATTAAGACCAGGCTTGTGTGTCAGTGTGTAATAATCTGTCATTAAGACCAGGGCTGTGTGTCAGTGTGTAATAATCTGTCATTAAGACCAGGGCTGTGTGTCAGTGTGTAATAATCTGTTATTAAGACCAGGCTTGTGTGTCAGTGTGTAATAATCTGTCATTAAGACCAGGGCTGTGTGTCAGTGGGTAATAATCTGTTATTAAGACCAGGCTTGTGTGTCAGTGTGTAATAATCTGTCATTAAGACCAGGGCTGGGTGTCAGTGGGTAATAATCTGTCATTAAGACCAGGGCTGTGTGTCAGTGGGTAATAATCTGTCATTAAGACCAGGCTTGTGTGTCAGTGTGTAATAATCTGTCATTAAGACCAGGCTTGTGTGTCAGTGTGTAATAATCTGTCATTAAGACCAGGGCTGTGTGTCAGTGTGTAATAATCTGTCATTAAGACCAGGGCTGTGTGTCAGTGTGTAATAATCTGTCATTAAGACCAGGGCTGTGTGTCAGTGTGTAATAATCTGTCATTAAGACCAGGGCTGTGTGTCAGTGGGTAATAATCTGTGTCAGTGTGTCATTGTTTCATTTGTTTTCACTCTCCTCCTCTTCGCTGAAAACAATAATTCAGTCATGGTGACCTGCCACGCTAGGGCTTGTTTTCTGAGCCGCGGGAGTTGAGTGTGTGTGTCACATTCACGCGGAAACACATGCTGGTCAGGGGTCACACACACCCACAGACACAAACACACACTGGACACACACCCATGGCTGGGTGACACACAGACACACACAGGCAAACAGGGTATACGGAGGTGTAGATGAGAAGACTGATGTGTAACTGCCAGGACGCAGCGTCGGCTGTGTGACTGAACAGCTGGCGGTGTTTTGCAGTGTCCATTACAACAGTATGAGGAGACATACCGCACTCGTGTGTGAACTCTCGGCTCTCCGGGACGGATTTCCATCTCGACACCGGCACACAGACGGACCCGTGAGACATGGCGCTGGCACTCTACTGGTGGAGGAACCGCCCACCTAGACTGTTTTGTACGAGGTACTGCCGACCCGTGCTGTTTACTTTGATCCTGGGGTATTGCATGCAGGACATGATGCATCTCAGAACCTATTGGCCCCTATCCAGTATCTCTCGTAGGATTGCAAATAACGTTCACTGTTTGCAAGTTAATGTTGATACTAGCTAGCCCCTCACGAATGCCACTATTCCCCCTAAACCAAATGCAATGTGTGACCCCGACTTGTCCAGCAGTCTAAACCACCGCCTTCAGAGCACACATGCAGCATAGGTTCAAATCCAGCCCACAGCTCCGTCAGCAAAAAACTGTCCTATCATCTGTCTTTCCCCACTGTCTCTGTTAATAATACCAAACTAAAAGTGGAATATACCAGCCTAAGAGGAGAAGAGGAGACAAGCCTCAGAAATTGAATTTTGAACATTCAAGCCTGAGTTCATTTGGCAGCCTGTCCAACTTCTTTGGAGCATAGAAATTTAATTTCAGAAGCCACCCTTGGTGTATCGAATACTATCCAGTCCTGTGTTCCTGTGCTGCATTTTATTGCTTAAACCTTGATAAGTGATGTCAGTTATGTTGGAAGCTTCTGCAGGAGTGTTCTGAAAATAAACAGAAGAGAATGCTGCTCTGTACTTACATGCAAAGAGGTCCACTCCACCTTTCAATATATTGTAAAGTACATTGATGAGTCCTTAAACTGTCACCAGAAATTAAACCAAAGGCATAGTGAAAGACAACATCTAAATGTTTAAGTATGGGAACTCCAGCATGCATGTGAATTATATTCCCCATAATCTAAAACAGACATGATTGTAGCCTGCGCCGCTTGTTTTCTAGTATCAAAAGACAGAGAAGCTTTATTTCTGTAAAATAATCCAATGTAGATCTCAACTTTCTTACAATTCACCAACATGTGTTTTAAATGACATCTTCTCATCAAGCCAAATACCCAAATACTTCTAAAATGGAACTCATTCAATTTGTGATCAGTACATGGACATAATGTCAAGGTATGGAGTAATAGCGTACATTCTGTCTTGCTTGCATTTAATACAAATTGAGAATCCAAGGATTTCTGTAATGCTTTACATTTTGAGTGTATACCAAATATTTTTTCCAGTATACCCAGTATTTCAAAGAATGTAGAGAGAGAACAACAGTGGGCCCCGAATAGCCCAAATTCACAAGTCTGAAAGCACAAGCAAACATTGCGTCCAACATTTTACATGAAATCATCAACTTAATCAAAGGCCTTAAATATTTCAGATGGCCAGTCAAACATAATTTCACAACTGTCACGTTTCTGGTATGCAGGACACCAGGTGAGGACTTGAAGAACAAAAAGGGTTCAATGATGAAACTGAGGCACGTAAAAAACAAGGAAATGGCAGGAAAACAGCAGGCATGCAATAACACAGACTGGTGGCAGGTATATACACAAAATGACTCAACAAAGGGCTAATAGAATAGAGCAAACTAAATAGGGTGCTAACGAGGACTAAACAACAAACAGGTGAAAACAATCAGAACAAAGACAGGCTATGTTAAAGAACAAGAGCCAGAACAAAACAGAACCTTACAACAACCAGTGACAACCAGATTCAAATACGTCAGAAAGACAGGAAAGTTGTCTTGACACATTTGCTCCCCTGAAGCTTTCCTGGATATCAGAGATCCTGAATTATCTGTCGGTTTCAAGTGTTTCCACTAGCCTCTCATCCGTTAGGCAAACTGTGTGTGTGTGTGTGTGTGTGTGTCTGTGTGTGTGTGTCTGTGTGTGTGTGTCTGTGTGTGTGTGTGTGCAAGTATGTGTGTATCCGTTAATCCCTCCCAGAGTACAAAGCATGACACCTTGTCGTTCTCCGCAAATGACTGCTGGGACTCACTAATCCAGACACTTGTCATATGACTTCTGGACCGCTGGTACTCACTAATCCAGACACTTTTCATCTGACTTCTGGACCGCTGGTACTCACTAATCCAGACACTTTTCATCTGACTTCTGGACCGCTGGTACTCACTAATCCAGACACTTGTCATATGACTTCTGTACTGCTGGTACTCACTAATCCAGACACTTGTCATATGACTTCTGTACTGCTGGTACTCACGAATCCAGTAACTTGTCATCTGACCACTGGTACTCACTAAGCCAGACACTTGTCATCTGACTTCTGGACTGCTGGTACTCACTAATCCAGACACTTGTCATATGACTGTATTGTTCCTGTATCTTTCAAACCCTCCAACAATCCAGCCTCACATCCCTCCATCCATTTTAGGGGCATTTCTAGTGGGGAAGTATTTATTGGGGGGGGGGGGGTCAGGTCCTGACTGGTTGCACCACCAGAGAGAGAATGGTATTATGTATAAGGCTGTTTCTCTCTCTTTCTTCCTCCCCTTCTCAATCTAACATCCCCTCCTCTCTCTCCTCTCCTCTCCTCTCCATCTCACTCTTCTTTCCCCCTTCTCTCTCCCCTCCTCTCCATCTCACTCTTCTTTCCCCCTTCTCTCTCCCCCTCCTGGTTCTTTCTCTTCACTCTCATTGACAATGATGACAAGTTGAAAACACGACTGTATCTCCTGGAGGGGATTCCTCTGAAAATGATATATTCCCTCTATGGTAGAGGCATGTCTTTCTCTTTCTTCTTTTTCACATCACTCTTCTCAGATATCTCCTTCCCTTTCTTTGCCTCTCTGTCTTTCTCTCTCCCCCTCTGTTTGCCTGTCCCTGCCTCCCACTTTCTCCCCCGCTCTGTACCCCCTCGCACTAAAACCAACCTCTCTCTTTCCCTTTCCTGAACCTTCTTTCCCCCAGTGTAATGTAAAGCTGTCTCATTCAGCTCACCTTTCTGCCGCAGACTGGAAATTGAATAAACAATGTCTGGACGATAACTCAATTGATTTTGAAATAACTTCCTCTCCTATATTTTCAATGGCTGATTATACTATGAATGATCCATTTCAAACACAGTTTAATCACATCTCTGTGTACTTTGGAAATGCAAGCTTTTGCCTCATTAGTGTGCTTACCCCTGGGAATATTCATTTCAGATACGTTTTTTATTTAGTGGCAAATCTTTTTTGAGGTTGCGAAGCTTTTCAAGATCTGATATTTTCCCGCACGCACTTTGGCGTGTCCGAGTGGCCCGTTGCCAGCTGCTGCCCTAGGAGGTGAGCCTGAGCCGGCGGAGAGCTGTCCCGACCCGCTAGGTACTGCACGCAGCGAAGACCTCCATGGTCCTATCTGAGCTCCCAGCGGAGGGGCGCAGTGCTTCACAGTCGTGCACTGTACCGAGGCATGAATACACATCACAGGCCTAATCCTGAATGAAAGAGATGCTGCAGTCAGCCGGTCGTACAAACCAGCCCTTTAGGTTGAACTGAGGAGAGGGGGCGCGGGGTGTGTGTGTGTGTGTGTGGGGGGGGGGGGGGGGGGTTGTATTGGTCTGAGAGAAAACAGTTGGCAGTTGTTTTACTGCCAGCCGGGTCCCGACTTGACCACCGAGTGTGGCTGAGGGGAGTCTGTGACAGACAGTAGACTTGGGCACACACACACACAGAGTGCAGGTTTTACAGGGTGGTAAGATGATACAGCAATGAAGGAGACCCAGACCACAACCCTGCCACCTCTCTGCCAGCTCAGGATGCTGGAGGACCGGTCAATTAATCACCCTGCCCAGGATGGAGTGTGTGTGCGTGTGTGTGCGTGCGTGTGTGTGTGTGTGTGTAGCAGGGGCGGGGTTAGCAGCAAAGCTCTGCCAAACCCAACACTGTCAGGTCAGAGCCAGGTCTCAACTAAAGAAAACCAGCTTGCTTTTCCTCTCTCTGTATCACCCGGATTCTTCTGTAATCTAACAGTTTACTCTCTTTCTTCCAAAAACATTTAATTTTTTCTTCTCCCCAGACAGATGCTGGAGCACAGCCCGGAGTGTGTTGCTGGTTTTTCTGAAGTGCCAATGAAGTCATTATCACATGTAAACCAGTGTGGTTGTTTTTACGCGTTGTATAATATTAGTTTGTCCGGATCACTGGTGTGTTTTTTAGTCTGTAGAATCGATAGAAGAAGTTTGTCTGGTTTTAAATGTTTTTGTTTTTATGTTTATTGTACTGTTTCCGACCTAAGTGAATAATATTTTGAGCCTGTCAGGACCTGCCAGGCTGATTGTCTAGCCTTATCTTATAGGCCAAAGCGTGTGCTTTTCCCTACAGCAAATGTTAATCTCCCCAAGTTTCCGGAGTATTCATTTTTCTTGGACACCCGTCAGAACCCCGTTCTGTGCTGGAGGTACGTGCTGGGTCCAACCATTCTGGTGAGACCACCTCCAGGGGACATTTCGGGGGTCCCCTTCACGGTGTTTGGATTTTAGCCTTGCCTCGGCTCTCCCTGGGGTGAAATTACTCCTGAACAGACTTGGGGAAAAGCTACTCCGCAAACTGTTGAGGTCAGACTTGTCTCTGCTTCACACTCTGGTTCCAAAAGAGAAGCCATACATTCTCTACACTGGGTAAACATCCAGGCGTAACTGGGAGAGTGTTTCTCCGCCGCGGTGCTGCTGTTTGCTCTTCAGGGGTCTGTAGGTTTGGTGTACTGTAGAGCGCTTAGGGGCAACTGTTGGTTTTCCATTGTACTCGACAGAGGAATGTGCATTCAGACACACGAGGAAAGGCATGTGCGAGGGAAGCCCGGCCCAAACCCAACTACTGTATTCACATTGGCTGCTCAGGCATCAGAGGTCCGATTGTACAGCGAGTCCGTCTGGGCGACATCCTGGGCTGTTTCAACCGCGTCTTGTTGCTTCTTATTTCTTCATTATTAAATCTTTAGGCTGTTGTGGATAATGTAAAGCCACAATTCTTCAGACTGCAGAGGCTGTATTAGTCGCTCCAGCTGTCCACTGCAGTGGTCACATGATGATTTATAAAGGGATTTAAAGGGATAAAAATGTATAAAGGGATAAAAATGATCTTAATAGGGGTTATTTAATTTAATGAGTATCCGTTATTATAGATTTATGCACCGTTAATCGCATTAGTCAAAAGTGCAATAACTTTCCTGTGCTTGCCAAGTATTGTAGTAAGCCTCTGAATACCTCGACTCAATAATCGTTCACAAATGTTTACTTTATGACATGAACCCATAGCGTATGTGTGTGCATTCGTGTGCGTGCGTGTGTGTGTGTAAGCGTGTGTGGTTTAGCCCAGCTTCTCAGTCCAGGACCTAACCATCTTCATCTACCACTGAGCCCCAGTAGGACCAGTTCGGTCTATTTAAAGCTCAGTCAGGTCAACGATGTTCTCACAGGAGGACATTATAAAAGACGCATATGCCACGTTTCCACTGGTGCCAAACACTGGTGTTTTACCCCAAAGTCCAGACTGTTCTGTTTCCCCTGTCACCCACCGGCGTCAGACGGCCAGTAGGCCGTGGCTGAGTGGCCCAGCTCTCACTTGTTGCCAAGCCCTGGACTTTAAAACTTTGGGTGGGGCACGTTAGGTGCTGTGAAAATGCCAGATGTGCTATTGGAATGGCAAAGTGTATAATTTCGAGATCCGCTTCATGCGATCTAACAAACAGATCCCTGATCTGCAACAGTATAAGGACTCACAACGGAAAGAGTGGGAACGTCCGAATGTAGTACGATACCATTGAGTCAAAAAAATTTAGTACGATACCATTGAGTCAACAGAATGTAGTACGATACCATTGACTCAAAAAAATGTAGTACGATGCCATTGACTCAAAAAAATTTAGTACGATGCCATTGAGTCAACAGAATGTAGTACGATACCATTGACTCAAAAAAATGTAGTACGATGCCATTGACTCAAAAAAATGTAGGACGATGCCATTGAGTCAACAGAATGTAGTACGATGCCATTGATTCAACAGAATGTAGTACGATACCACTGACTCAAAAAAATGTAGTACGATGCCATTGACTCAAAAAAATGTAGTACGATGCCATTGACTCAACAGAATGTAGTACGATACCATTGACTCAACAGAATGTAGTACGATGCCATTGAGTCAACAGAATGTAGTACGATGCCATTGATTCAACAGAATGTAGTACGATACCACTGACTCAATAGAAGTACTAATGTCCAAGTAGATAGAGTATAAGAAAATAAAGAGATATATATTGGCTATGCTTATAACCAGGGCAACCAGTGCTTCACAAGTTGTATTTTTCTAATTGCAACTGGTCACAAAACTTTCTGTTTGGATTGCTGTAATTCACATTACAGATATGGGAGTTTATCAGTGTTTGATTTGCTTTCCAATTCTTTCTGGGTCTATGTGATTTGTGGGAATTATGTGTCTATAATGTGGTCATACATCTCTCTTTGTCTCTCTTAGGGATCTCTGCAACTATGTAAACATGGAAATGATTTAGGGCATGCATGCAAACACACACAACACACCAGATGTTTGGTCATCTCCCAGAATAGTGACCATGGTATAGGAGTAGGAGAATAGGGTGGTGACCATGGGGGGGGGGGGTGGTGAAGATTCATGGAGGACCAGGCTAGACCAGAGTGACTGGGGAAGAGAGACTTACTTATAGTACTGGGGAAGAGAGAGACTTAAAGTACTGGGGAAGAGAGACATACTTATAGTACTGGAGAAGAGAGACATACTTATAGTACTGGGGAAGAGAGACTATAGTACTGGGAAAGAGAGACCGATTGATAGAACTGGGAAAGAGAGACTATAGTACTGGGGAAGAGGGACTATAGTACTGGGAAAGAGACACTTTTAGTACTGGGAAAGAGAGACCAATTTATAGTACTGGGAAAGAGAGACTATAGTACTGGGGAAGAGGGACTATAGTACTGGGGAAGAGACACTTTTAGTACTGGGAAAGAGAGACCAATTTATAGTACTGGGAAAGAGAGACCAATTTATAGTACTGGGAAAGAGAGACCAATTTATATTACTGGGAAAGAGAGACTTACAGTACTGGGGATTAGAGACTTATAGTAATGGGTAAAGTGAATGTGAATATCAGATAGAAAGAGAGAGCTCATGTTTTCCCCTGAATGCCAGAATCTTGCCCCAGAGCTCAGCAGAAGCAGACTATTGGATAGACTTTTGGGAGACAGAGAGATAGACAGAGGCAGACAAACAGAGAAAGAGACGGGTGAGAGACACAGAGCGAGGCAGGGAGAGAGTGGGGGAGAGGGGCAGAAACAGACAGAGGAAGAGTAAAAGAGAGAAAGAGAGCGGAATGAGGGATGAAAAGCATCTGGCTGTCCTCAACAACATCTACACATTGAATATCCATCAACTGAGCCCCACTTAATCCCACTAGATTATGTGGGTTTGCAGAAATGTAATTAATGGGTTTTCATAAATACAACATCTAGCGTGTTTGTTTGTTTTTCTGTAGTTTTCAGGTCTATTTGCCAGCATCATGCTACCAGCCACTAGCTCGCTGTCTCTGACAAAAACAGCTGCACCAACAATTGGGCACCTAAACTGCATCACTCATATTTTGCCAGGGGTAACATATGTGAGCAACTTTTTTTTTTATAGTAGGGACAGCAGCCAGCATAAGAAATGACTTGTAGTGTTGTCACAACAACAGTTTGGCACTTTATAATGTCCACTGTGTTCCTCGTTCGAGACAGGAGGGAGGATAAGCAGCTGTATGGCGTGGGAAGTGTCATAGCTAACAGCAGCCATGGCAACGTGTGACGACCGACGAATTTGGGGAAAATACTAATATGTTTGCATTTGTGTTTTCTGTGACACAATGGACAGCAGCTTCAATCTAAAAAGAAGTACTTTCCCTGCTTTCGTGGTTAAGAACTTAATGCCGACATTTGTCTTCATACCTGAACTGAACTGATATCAGTGTCTAATAAACCCCCAGGAATAGTTTTCCAAAAGATCCGTTTAGCTAGCAGGCTATTTGATAAGGACGTAGTCAGCATCACGTTGTTGTCAGCCAGTGTAAAAATAGATTTTGGGTCAGATTTATCTTTGAAAGTGGCTCCTCGTCCAGAAAGTAGTCATTTAAGGCAAGATAACCTTTCACCCAGGGTTCATTTTTCTTTAAGGGGAAACTCTCCCTTCACCGAGGGCAAAGCATTCTTAAACAGTGACCTCACCTTGTCTCAGACAATTGACTACCAATCACAATCAACAGCAGTTTCAGGTGAACTGCAGGTAAGGTGGGGGGGTTCAAAAGGCCAACATTGGTTTTCACTCTCATGTTGTCTTCTCTGTGATATCTACATTTCAGCCACTCAGCCGACAGTCTGATGCAGACCCACCTACAGGTGCCATTAGGATTCAGTACCTTGCTGTTTTTCTGTTTTGTTTCACGTTGTCGGCTCAGGATTAGAACTAATCACCCGTTGTTTCCTGGCCCACTTCTCTTGACCACTCCAGGACCATGGGACTGTTGTTCCCTTTTAAATAGTCCTTCCTAACTTTCGCCCCCACCAAAATCTCTTGGAACACACTGTTCAGACAGTCTGGAACCCTGAAGACTGGTGCACACACACTCACACAGACTTGGTTAATGGTAGACGCAGGTCCAATACTCAATACCAGACATCTGAGTGCAAAGGCTTAGGAAAGGAACCACCGTCAAGAGGTAGAGAAGAGTGCACCCCCACAAACATCTCAACATATCGTCCCTCCTAAGTTGACCGACCAAAACGGACATACTGCGGCCACTTGTAATCAACTAATCACACAAATCACAACCATATAGATGGATTTGTCTGAATCAGCTAAACTTGGAATCCAGATGTTTTAAGTCAGATAGCACCTCATCCAAACTAGCCAATAACATTATATTAAAATTATTTTGGAGACTGCCTCAGCCAATCCATTCTCTACATTGTCCAGCAGTGGCTATAAACAGTAGACATTTTGTTAACAGTTTATTTTGATAGTTTGTGGGTATAATATGATACTTATTTGAGCGTTCATAGATCAACCAATGAGGTACAACAAAGTATAGTGTTACTCTGTCCCCTATAACAGTGTCTATTACAGCTGGAGACAATAGCAGACTTTTCACCTTCTGGCCCGTCCAAACAACCCAAGCCAAACACACACACACACACAGTGGCTGGCTCTGATTAGGCACTAAGCCCCGGGTCTGTTATGATAGGAGTATCTCAGGTCAAGAGACCTAAACACCAACTGATTCCTGCCCTCCGGACGTCTTAAACCTCTCTGCTCTGGTACTCTGGTGCCCCTCCTCTCTGAAATTCCATAGCTCCTCCCCTCTGAACGTCTGTAGCCCCTCTAGACGTCAGGAGCCACTGCTCTCTGATGGTCTGGAACTCTGGAGCCACACCCCTCTTGACATCTGTAATGCCTCCCATCTGGTAGTCTGGAGCCCCTCCCCTCTGGACTTCTATGGCCCCTCCTCTCTCATGCTGCTTGTTCAGAGCCCCTCCCCTCAGGTGCTCTAAAGCCACTCCTCTGGACTTCTATAGCCCCTCCTCTCGCCCTGCTGCTAGTTCGGAGAGCCCCGCCCCTCAGGTCCTCCAAAGCCTCTCCTCTGGTTTGCAGGAGCGCCTCCACTCTGGTAATCTCTGTCTATTAACACGGTCAATTACAGAGACATCCAAGGCATTCAGTGAATGAGAAGAATGGATGGAGGTCTGTAAGCAGAGGCACACTGATCTCACAGTTGTTTGTTGTGCTTGCCAACTCCCATGGTTACTGGCATGCGGGGACGTTATTGAGCTTTTTAGGAGCCCTTGCAATATATGGTTACCCTGTTGGGAGGATTCCTGATATCCTGCTAATTGCGTTTTGGTTTTTTCGGGAGCACAATGACACCTGTGTCTTCTTTCCAAGGGTCCCCTCAGGATCACTATTCAACAATATAAAATGAGGTTTCAAATCATTTTAAACAGTATTAATAACTATAAAAAACTGAACGATGAAAGTAAAATGTCAGGGCCACATAAACAATACAGAAAATAAAAAATAAAACACAGAATTCATAATAATTTCCCAGAATTTTGCAATTCTAAGTACGACGTTCATTTTATATTTGTGTGAGGGCAACTAACAAAACCTGGGTATGTTTCCAGCCTGATTAGGTTAAGGTTACTGCATAACCTAAGTTTTAATGAATTCTTTAACTGATAGAATGAACATTCGTGATATATATTCAGGGGAATTGGAGTTGAGGGTGATGAAATAAGGACTGAGTAACCTGAGTTAATGTGTTCAGAATATACTGTATAGTGGAGCCCTTACAGAGAATTTAATTACATTTTTAAATAACCTTGTTGTGTCTCTCATTTAGTTCTCTATATAAAAAATGTACACTATTAAATATTCTAAATATCAAATGCAGTCTGATTGGATAGGTGTTCAGGAAACAACATTCATTTAAAAGGCTTCTCAGTACAAAGAACCTGATTGACAGAGGTGATGAATTGATTTCCCCCAAATGGCCCTTGCACAAAATGGCATGACTCTCATTTTAACTCTGTTCAAACAGTGTTGCTGTGACCTTGCAGGGCGCAAATACAACCCAGAAAATCACGTTTCCAAACCATACTTGGCCTTCAGCATTGAACTTCACCTGTCTAAGATTGACATGTACTGTCAATAAGTTCTGATTCGCTGAGTGACACCTGGGTTCTAAGCAACAATGAGAAGGAGGTGGGGGTCAGAGCTGAGCACACCTCTGTCAAGGTCAGGCTTCACATTCCATCCAACACACACACACAAACACACCCCTCCCAAGCCCAGTGCTCATACAGCCAAAACTCTAACCTGCCTGTCTCAGTGTGTATTACCGAGAGAAAATACAGTGCCCTCCACAATTATTAGCACCACTAGTACAGATGGGTTAGGAAAAAATGCACCTTTTGGTGAATCAGCCTAATTTCAACACTGAAAAAAGTGAGAAACATCCAACCTTTAATTTAAGTAAATGTATTCTGTCATCAGGAAATAATTATTTCTTACAAAACCACATGTGCCACGATTATTGGCAGCCCTGCATTCAATATTTTGTACAACTTCCCTTTACCAATAAAACAGCACTGAGTCTTCTCCTGAAACATCTAATGAAGTTGGAGAATAAAGTGCAAGGAATCTGAGACCATTTCTCTTTACAGAATCTCTCCAGATCATCCAGGGTCCTAGTCCTCTCTTACACATTCTCCTCTTCAGCCTAGCCCACAGGTTTTCAATGGGGTTTGGGTCAGGGGACTGAGATGGCCATGGCAAAAGCTTGATTTTGTTTTCAGTGAACCTTTTTTTGTGTTGATTTGGATGTATGTTTAGGATCATTGACCCCGTGGAAGATGCAGTGACAACCCAGTTTAAGTTTCCTGGCAGAGGCAGCCAGATTCAGATTTAAAATGTCCTGGTATTTCCTGGAGTTCATGATGCCATGTACCTTAACAAGGATGGAGGACCAATAACTCCACAACATCATGGAACCTATTTTTGGTACACCCACCCTTCTGTTTACGCCAAACCCATAGCTTCCAGATAATACATTGGCATGGCGGTGGCAACTAATGGTAGTTTTGGAGACTTTGTGACCTCAAGTTGCTACTTTCCTCTGTAAATTTCCAACAGTGATCATTGGGGACTCTTTTGCCTCTCTTACCACCATAAACGTGGTTCCTTTTTAGGCAAGTTTGTTACAGTTCCAGTTGTATTGAACTTGTTTAGTATTGTCTTAATGCTAGATATGGGCATTTTCAGGTGAGTAGCTATTTTTTATAGCCATTCCCTGAATTATGAAGCTCAACACACTTTTCCTTCATTTGATTTGTGTGTTCTCTTATTTTTCCCATGTTGATGTATGAATAAGGAAATATGGCCTCTGTGCCACCTCATATTTATACCCCAGTGAAACAGGAAGTTGTGGATTACTGCTTGACAGTTCCTATGATCAACTTAAAGAAGTACAAAATCTAGTACTAAATCGAAATGAAATAAATGCTAGTTAAATTTTGTTCATAAACATTTCTAGGGGTGCCAATAAGAGTGGCACATGTGTTTTTGTTAGAAATAATTATTTTCTGATGACAGATTTTCTTTTCTCAGAATAGATTTACTTCAATTAAAGGTTGGATGTTTCAAAAAAAATTCAGTGTGACATTAAGCTGACACAGCACATTTTTTATAACCCCTTTTTTTACTCATCTTTGCAAGAAATTAGTAAAGAGCCAATAATTGTGGAGGGCACTGTACCACACTGAGCTGATCATACTAGCCTGGCCATAGTGCTGAATGTATAACCTTGCTGAGAACTCATTTCTGAAAAGCAGATTGCAAGGGAACAGTTCTCTTTCTCCCTATCCAGACAAGCACTGCAAAGATAATGTTACCCATCTAGGGTCGGGATATGAAAACACACAATGTATTATCATCGGAATTTGGGACATTCAGTGCACTTGGGTGTGTGTGTGTGTGCGCACGCGTGTTCACAGTCCTGGATCAGATTACCCAGGTGAGCCCTGGCGGAATGCCGTTTCAAACGGTCGTCCCAGAGTCCCGGGCTGATAAAATGTCTACCGTTGTGATGATCACATGTTAGGTGAGGAATGATGACAACAGTGTGTTTCAAATGGTTTTATTAGACACGCGTGGAGTAAATAAAAGCCGACAGGAAATTACACAGAAATCAGGGGTGACAGACAGTTTGGAGTTTGAAATGGCTTGGAAGTGATTAACTGAGGATGTCATTACGTCATTTGATCATACGCAAGGCTCATGCCAGTCCAGTGGCACGGTCCACATGCCTGAAATAGGACATTCTATTACCCATAGTTCATTGTGTGTTTGTGCTAGCCATCATTTTCTTTTACTGTGTGCAGCAGACTCTTGTGAATCCTCCAATATAAGCCTTTCATCTAGTAGTCTCTGGAAAGAGGACCTTGTTTTGGTTTTTGCTCTAGGACGCCCATAAGCTCATTTAAATGTAATTTCAGTACACTGCTGGAAAATGAAATGTTTTTTCAAAGGCCCTACAACTCCATAACAAATTCCAAAATAATCAATGAAAACAAATGTTAAAACAATTGTATATGTTAACTTTGCACTTACCAGAATTTATTAGAAAATGAATGTCTTGAACATCTGGGTTGGAACACTGAGTTCTTAATACCATACACCTTATGGACTTTTGTGAACCTTATTTTGTACATTGCTCCAGCTACAGTATACACGTGCATCATGAGGTTAGCTTTGTCATTTCCTTCTAAGAAAATGTGTTATTATTCAATCACATTGTTTTGTTATGGAGTGGATTTCTTTCTAATTACCGATCGCAATCCAGGAGAAGAGAGAGACAATGTTAATTTGTTTCAGATCCTGTGCCCAGACAAAATTACTTTTGGGTTTTGGTTATACTGGTGTTCCTCCAATAGGTTCTGCAGGTTCAGAAGCGGTTCTGGTACGTAGATGCTATCTTAGGTCCAAATTACTTCCTTACTTCAATACAAGTCGAAAGTCTCCCAATACCAACAGCTGCTTGGAGCAATATAATGACAAGCTTTGACTGCAGTCTGGATGTGAAGCAAACATTAAGAACATCAAAAGGTGAGCAGAGAGGACAGGATAAAACAGCTGAGTCATCCAGAATGTAATGTGAGTTCCCTTTACTCAGCAACCTGCGGCTCCGGAGCCACTCTTGGCACTTCAAGCCTCCTCCCAACGGATTCCTCAGTACATAGACTTCTGCCCCAAAAAACAATTAAATATGATTGTAAAATTCTTGACATTTCACAATCAGAAATGGTATTTTGACTAAACAAATAGAAGGTTTATAATAAAGATTCCTCAAATATTTTGTTAGGATTGCGGCGTGGCTCCAAACCAACAATGATTTACCAGAAATGACCAAAACTGGTTGATATTACTTACTGCAAGTTTACTTCCTAAAATGTCCCAAACAATATTATTGGTACCTTTGAGGTGATTGTCTTTTACTAATTGGTGCCTGCAGTATGACATTTACTTAACCAACCAGTTGGAATAGAGAGTTGAGCCCTCCCCATTCTACTGTGTTGTGCATTGCTAATTAGCACAGAGAATTCTCTGAGCAGGTCAGAGGTCACAAGATAGCAGCCAAGCATGGACAATGTTAAGGCTAAAAATCCATCCCTAGTTACCTTGGTGTTGCTGTTTCCTCTATGTGTAATGTTTTCAAGACATTTAATGCCCATGCTAATGTAGCCAACCTCCCTTGATGTGGTCGCAAGAGAAAACGTAATGGAAGAGTACAGAAAAGGATTGTTCGAATGGCGGAGAAAATCCCTTGATCAACTGCCACATAGATTCAAGCTGACCTTGAAAAACATCATATCATCTGCACCGTCCATCACCCACTGTTGAGACTGAAGAAGGCTGACTGCAATTTGCCAAAATACACCTGAACATGCCACAACACCTCTGGGACAATCCCCTGTGAACAGATCAGACCAAATTAGAGCTTTTTGGTAAAGCACACCGTCTCCATGTTTACAGAAAACAAAATGAAGCCTTCAAAGGCAAAAACGCCTTCTACACAGTGAAGCACGAAGGGGGTTCACTGATGTTTTGGGGTTGATTCTCTGGTTCTGGGCACCCTGAACGTTTACATGGCTTCATGAAATCAGGAAATGGCCATTTACGCTCCTCATAAAGGCATTTCCAGCTCAATTTATTTCGCAGTTAGGATTACTGACTAAACAAGACCCCACCACGTTGAATGAACAAATTGTCTGTTGACATACAGTACCATGTCTACAAATTATAAATTTGCAAGCTAAAGGTAGTGGTAGTTTGGAAGGATGTTTTCTCATTATAATATAAAGTTTTTTGTAAAATAATTTAGTCTAGATGTGTCTGGTTAGGTGTGTGATGTGTTAAAGATCATCTCCAAGCAGACAGGCTTTTCCCAGTGAATCCATCAGTTGTGAGGTAATTTTGTGTATGTGTACTGCCTGCCTAGTTTTACTGTCCTCAACACACTGGTCTGCAGTTGCGGTACTGTTGGTAGAATTGCTGATATTTTCCTCTGTGCCACTGCATTTCAAAGAGAATCCCCTATGCACCTCGGTTATGTTGACTTTTTGAACATTCCACCGAAAACAGACTTCTCTGTGTTTACCCACTAAGGTCTTTACACTGGCCCCATTTCAGCTTCATATGTCTTTGCTGTAACAATCCCTGTTGACTTTTAAAATTAGAACGGAGAGGAATGTGACATCACAGTGGGATCCCAATACCCATACCCAGTCGCAGGACATGCTGTACCCGTACCCAGTCACAGGACATGCTGTACCCGTACCCAGTCTCAGGACATGCTGTACCCATACCCAGTCACAGGACATGCTGTACCCGTACCCAGTCTCAGGACATGCTGTACCCGTACCCAGTCTCAGGACATGCTGTACCCGTACCCAGTCTCAGGACATGCTGTACCCGTACCCAGTCACAGGACATGCTGTACCCGTACCCAGTCACAGGACATGCTGTACCCGTACCCAGTCACAGGACATGCTGTACCCGTACCCAGTCACAGGACATGCTGTACCCGTACCCCGTCTCAGGACATGCTGTACCCGTACCCAGTCTCAGGACATGCTGTATCCGTACCCAGTCTCAGGACATGCTGTACCCGTACCCAGTCTCAGGACATGCTGTACCCGTACCCAGTCTCAGGACATGCTGTACCCGTACCCAGTCTCAGGACATGCTGTACCCGTACCCAGTCTCAGGACATGCTGTACCCGTACCCAGTCACAGGACATTCTGTACCCGTACCCAGTCACAGGACATGCTATACCCGTAACCAGTCACAGGACGACTGCTTTGAAATAAACATACTTGACATAAGTCAAACGCCCACTGGCTGACTGTGGTTAATTGGTGGCCCCGTTTAGACCCGACAGTGAGACTGCATGTGACCAGGTATAATAGAAGTGATCGACTGCCATGCTTTTCCACTGCAGGTTCCTGCTGGAACTTGAAATTCGTGAAATTCACGGTTCAGTCAGTTTTTCCCATTGGCCCACAGCTCATGGCCCGGCACAAGCTGAGGCCTGTCTCAATTTTTTTGGCCCCGTTTGATATTTGGTGCTATGTGGGAACTCGTAATGCCAGTGGGCAGGGATACAAATGGGGAGAATTAATGATTGGTCTTCCAAAATGATATCACGATAAGAGCTGTCAATATTCCTTGAGATACCAAAGTGGTTGAGGATCTTTTTACTGCAGATGTGTCACATCAATGCAACAGGAGCAATCGCGTCTTACACCCAATCCAAGTGGAATTAAAACACATCCATCTTTGAACTTCTACAGTCTGGTTTTAGTCATCTCTGTCCATCAGGATCTGAACTTCCTTGACAACCATAAAACATAGAGAATACTAGAGGAATGTGAGGAGAGGGAGAGAAATAGAGGCAAAATAGTCTATATCCTTTTCAGCAGCGAGTGAGAGAAGAGGTTGGGTATAGTTTTCAAGGTTAGTAACATTATGTCTAGATCTTAATTCATCCGGTTTAACTACAGTCATAGTGATTAACCCTCTCTGCATTGTCGAATTACTGGAATTACGCTTTTTCTCCATCGGCTATCAGAACGTCCAAAAAGACAGGGGACGGGGACAGATAGCTCTTTAGAAAGCCCTTGTGGTGGTTGTCAGGTAACTACGCAAACAATGGGCTACATTTCATTGGTCAGATGAATTCCGTTCAGCTTATGAACGGAATGCATGATTGAGGCGAGAAACAAATCCGGCGATGCCCTCCTACTGGTCAGGCCTTTCACCCTGGCCAGGAAGGTGTCCTGGGATCGCTTGCACAACTTCTCCACCAGATCAAAACTGGGAACACAGGAAATTCTAAATACGTCAATGGTTTTCAGGATGGAAAGTCTGAGCTCTAGGATGTTTCCTAATTTCCGACTTGGAATTCAGAGTTGGATGACCGTTCAATAACATTTTCCCTAGTCAGAGCTAGTTGTTGTCCACGTTCCCAGTTGTCTATATAACGCGTTGTCACACTGGCATAGGCTAACGTTAGCAGCTCCAATTCTCCAAAATGTGTTGGCTACCGGGTCAGACATATCATAGGTTACTTATATTATGGTCAGGGCTTCCCACCTTCACTAAATTACTGGACTCATTATTGATGGTTGTCCCCAGTCGATTAAGCCCTCTAAATGTGCACTACACCCCAGAGACTTGCACGTCATCTTCAGAGCGGCCTAAAAGCCTGTTGAGTCGACATGACAAGCTGTTTTGACAAAGTGTAATGTTGCATTTTTTTGTGATGTAAAAGAATGAGACAAAGATGAATCCAAACAAACTGAAATCTTTGAGGGGGAAAAATAAAAACCTTACAATAAACTGGTTGCATAAGTGTGCACACCCTCTTATAACTGGGGATGTGGCTGTGTTCAGAATTAACCAATGACATTCAAACTCATGTTAAATAGAAGTCATTACAAACCTGCCATCATTTAAAGTGACTCTGATTAATCACAAATAAAGGTCAGCTAGTAGGATTTTCCTGACATTTCTTAGTTGCATCTCAGAGCAAAAGCCATGGTCGGCAGAGAGCTTCCAAAGCATCAGAGGGATCTCATTGTTGAAAGATATCAGTCAGGAGAAGGGTACAAAATAATTTCCAAAAATGTAGATATACCATGGAACACAGTGAAGACATTTTCTCTACTTGATGATGACAATGGCACAACAGAGACATTACCAAGAACTGGACATCTTTCCAAAATGTATGAAAAGACGAGAAGAAAACTGGTCAGGGAGGCTTCCAAGAGGCCTACAGCAACATTAAAGGAACTGCAGGAAGTTCTGGCAAGTACCGGCTGTGTGCAACAAGTGACAACAATCTCCCGTATTCTTCATATGAATGGGCTATGGGGTAGGTTGGCAAGACAGAAGCCTTTTCTTACAAAGAAAAACATCCCAGCCCGGCTGAAGTTTGCAAAAACAAACATGAAGTCCCCCAAAAACATGTGGGAAAATGTGTTATGGTCTGATGAAACCAATGTTGAAAATGTTGGCCATGATTCCAAAAGGTATGTTTGGCGCAAAAACAACATTGCACATCACCCAAAGAACACCATAACCACAGTGAGGCATTATGGTGGCAGCATCATGCTTTGGGACTGTTTTTTTCAGCTGGAACAAGGGCCTTAGTCAGGGTGGAGGGAATTATGAACAGTTCCAAATACCAGACAATTTTTGCACAAAACCTTCAGGCGTCCTTAAGAAAGCTGAAGATGAAGAGGAAGTTCACCTTTCAGCACGACAACGACCCAAAGCACACATCCAAATCCACAAAAGCATGGCTTCTCCAGAAGAAGATTAACTTTTTGGAAAGGCCCAGCCATTGCCCAGACCTGAATCCAATTGAACATCTGTGGGGTGATCTTAGGAGGGCTGTGCACAGGAGATGTCCTGGCAATCTGACAGATTTGGAGCTCTTTTGCAAGGAACTCTGTGTATATTAGCACAAGCCGTCTTTTGTGAATTAATGTCTGGGAAACCAGTACACTTCATTATTATTATATCCTGACCTTTCTACCACAATTCAATCTTCTAACTCGGTGGCGAATATTGCCACGACAAGATGTGCCATGCTAATAGACTCCTACCCAAAAAGAATGAGTGCTGTAATAAAATCTAAAGGTGCTTCAACAAAGTATTCGTTTAAAGGGTGTGCACACTTATGCAACCAGGTTATTGTGAGGTCTTTTTTTTTTTTTTTATTAAACATTTCAGTTTATTTTTCAATTGAATTGTTCACATTATAGGTCACATTAAAGGTGGAAAAGGTTCTGACATAATTTATCTTTGTCTCATTCTCTTACATCACAAGAACCTGGCATTTTAACAGGGGTGTGTAGACTTTTTATATCCACTGTAGCATGTTAAGGCCATTGTTCTATCATCTAAAGAATATAGCCAGAATGAAAGGCTTGGTGTCCCAAAAAGACCAAGAGAAGCTCATCCATGCTTTTGTCTCTAATAGGGTTGACTACTGTAATGGCCTCTTAACTGGACTCCCGAAAAAGACTGTAAAACAACTGTAGCTCCTTCAGAATGCTGCTGCTAGAATGTTAACCAGGACCAAGAGAACAGAGCACATACCTTAGGTTCTTAAATCTTTGCATTTGCTTCCAGACAGTTACAGAATAGATTTCAAAGTGGTGCTTTTAGTTTATAAATCTCTGAATGGTTTAGGACCCGAATACATTTCTGATATGTTTGAAGAATATAAACAGAGCAGGGCTCTTAGATCCATGAACACAGGTCAGCTAGAGTCCAAACTAAACATGGAGAAGCTGCATTTAGCACTTATGCTGTACAAAACTAGAATAAACTACCAGAATATCTTAGACTTGCCCCAAGCGTATACATTTTTAAATCCAGGTTAAAAACACTTTTCACGTGCCTATGACTAAGCACTTAAACTTAACCACACTGTTCAGCCTCATAGCTTCCTATGTTTTTATCCCATTTTTATTCTTTATATGTTTTCTTATTGTATTTTTTCTTATTATGATTTTTCCATTTGTTTTGATGTTTTCATTTGAGTATTTATTTTGATGTTATTGTACTTTCATATATTTTTCTATGTAAAGCACATTGAATTGCTTCAATGTATGAATTGTGCTATATAAATAAACCTGCTTGCTTGCTTGTTATGGTGCTGCATATTTACACTTAGCGGCAAGTTCATTAGGTTCCCAGATGGATCATTCTTACAGACAATAGTTACATAACCATGGGTTGCCATATAATGCAGACAGGTGGTCAGTAACTTTTACATGGATTTCAGATTGAATGTGTAGATGTGTCAATGTATTTTCCGAAGCTTGTATGCAGAGCGCATTCGTTCTAGTCAGGGTGTACGGCAATCTAACCAGTAGCATCGGATGGCCTTGATTTGCTGTTCAGAATGTAAATATTTTACTGAATCATTTAACTATGCAAGTCAGCTGATAACCATTTCTCATTTTCAATGGAACAAACAACTCACAGGCCAAAATATTCTGTATAATGTCCATCATGCCTGCATACATACATACATACTCACAACACATTATGGAAAGTCTTGGGCCAGAGATAAGAGCTGAAGTGACATTGTATGTACTGAAACATGAGAAACAGTATGGCGCCAGACCCCGTGGAATGACCTACCCAACACCCTTGTCAGGCTATTGGAACCCCCACCACTTGAAGACCGGACAGCTGGGAACTGAGGTGAAGCAAACCTGGCAGCTATTTCCTGCCAATAATGGCCTCTAATTTATGAACGGTAAAGAAAAACAACTGCATTTTGTTATGAGTCCGGAATAACAGAGTAGGGGGCATTCAGTTGACATCAGAGACTTGGGAAGAGAAGGGAAGTTAGAGACTGAGGCCCAACGTTGTGTCCCAGTCTGTTCCACCCCGCTGAGTGTGGTTTTCTAGACGGGAGTCGTTTTTTTCTCGTCTGGCCAAAGCACATGCTGTTAACGTGCATTAAGTGTTTTCATTGGCCAGGTGTTTGTTTATATTTCATTTCTAAAAGCTAATTCTGACCACCGTTGTTAGCCATTCATTCTCTATTGGGTTTAGATAATATTGTTTCCAGTAACAAGGAGGGTATTTTATATTTTTATTTACCTTTATTTAAACAGGCAAAAAATGTATTTAAAGAAATGAATTTACACACTACAAATGATAATATAACATATTTGTTTTTAGGATAAATGTTTGAAAAATCTAATATAGATGTTGTAGCATTTAAAAACATTTAAAAACAAACATTACCATTAATTATAAACAGACACACTTTCCTTCAAGCAAAACCTATTCTATTGCACTCTTACTCCATTCGACGGCCGAGGCTTTCAAGATTGAGCTGCTCTCACGTCGTGTTTTACTTTTGGCCTATACGAATAGTGAAGGTGCTTATAAATGAGTTTGAAGGCCACCCTTGGCATATCAGGTACTAACCAATCCTGTGTTCTCGTACTACAACCAGGCATGTGCACAGGTAAGGCACAACCCTGGCCACGTACGTCGTGCACACCGGCGTGCACACATCGTCCGTCCGTGTGAGCCAACAAACTCCACCCACTTTTTTCAGATTCAGCAACATGCCCCTTCGGGAAAGGTCCGTGCACGGTACTGACAACAACTAATGTTTTGATAAAACGTAATGAGATATGGCGGAAGCAGAGAAATGTCACAAAGAAATTGGAAGAAACAGGTTTAGTTGAAGATAGAAGAGGCTTTATTTATCTGGTGAACAGTACTTGAAGGCCAGTTCCTCCAGGAACGGGAAGAAGTCTAGTGAAGTGCTTGTTCAGAATATGATGGAGTTATGTGGCACGCTTCAACCTGAAAAGGAATCGTACAAGAAAAGCCCTATGACATTGCAGATTGGTTTATTAGCTCCTAGAAGGACATATCTTGTATGTTTTTCTCACCGTGGAAGTGTTTACTTTGGTGTCAGGTGACTCTGCCAGATATTGAACAAATTAAAACTTACTGCCTAAATAAATAGCTTTTAACAATTTTCTGCGGTGGCCATAAACATTTTTTACAGTGCCTTTCATACAAAACCTTTTTATTTATTTCTCAGGTGAAATCTGAGGGGATTGAACAAGTGTAACGTAACGTTTGTAACCAAGTGAAAAGTGGGAATGCGAGGCATGACTTGTAATCATTAGTAGAGAACTTGTTTGTCATCCTTCCACGCATTCATTTGGTGACCTTTGATGACACCTACTTGACAACAAACAACCTCTGACCTCATCTGTTTGGTTTTAACACAGTATTGTCATTAAAAACATAATAAATACAATTTTGTTTTGTTGTTAATGCACCTATAGTTTGCAATGGTTGTTGTGATAAAAAATGTGGGTATTTGCTAAGCCTTCTCTTCCTGCCTGTCACTCACTCACTCAAGTCAAAATCTACAGGGGTCTGGGTTATGGTCATTTGCAGGAAGGCCAGCGCTCTGTGATTAAGTGCTCTTCAGAATGATCTCCTCAATCCTAACGAGTCAGGCTTCAAGATGGGTCACTCAAAGGAGCCTGCTCTCCATTGTGTTACAGAGACTCTTCACATTGCCCACACTCTCATCAGATTTATTCGCTGCCTTTCTTATTGTGATGTAAAATATTTCACTACTGGTGGGTCCCGAAGGCACTCTTTTCTTTAAGTCACTTGTCATATCCTCACGTGGTCTCTGCTGTCATTGTTATGCGGATTACAACAATTTTCTCCTTCCCCACTTCTGACACCCATGGGTGTGCCTGGCTGACTGTCCAAGTGGATGTTAGACCACCACCTCAAGCTCAACCTAGACAAGAAGGAGGGGCTCCTCCTCTGGGGGAAGGTTCATGACTTCCCAGTCACAGTTTACAACTCCACAGTGTCCCCATCTCAGAGTGCAAAGAAACTTGTTATGCTCCCTGCTTGTGCCAGTTGAAACCCAGCTGAAAACCAGCTGAAGCCCAGCTGAAATTCCGTCTGACCACTGCAGCTGCATTCACTTCTCAGCCAAGTCAAAGCTCTTCTCTGTCCTTGGGGAGACCAGGTATGAAGTATGAAACTCACTGGAATCAGAGGAGGCTTAAGTAAAGAAAGAGGCATTTTAAGTCACAGGTCAGAGGACAGTTAAGGTCAGTGAGTTTGTAATAGTGAGACAGAGGTCAGGTTCAAGGGTCCTCACTTTAAGTGGAAAGCCAAGGTTGTATTTTTACATTATGGCCACATTAATTTAAGTTGTGTCAGCTTTTTGAACTCTGACCCAGTCGGGGAATAAACATACTAATAAACATTGGTATCCCGTAACGAATCTGACTACTTGGTGGCCTCGCTCCCACATTCAGAGTTTAGAGTGAAACACAAAACAACTCTCATGGAATATAAATCAACAGACAAACAGACTAAAATAAGCATAAACTCACAGACAGTATATAACCAGGTCAATCTTAGTCCTCATTAACAGTTTTAATTTCTAGTCATTTACAAAAGCCCAAAAAGAACCCTTAAAATAACTGCTCAGTTTGACGTTGTGTTGAGTCTTGAGCCTCATCTAGCAGACTAAAACACGCAGCCACACAGAGGCACAGTGCCATCTTCTGATGGAGTTTGTAAGTGAGGTTAGAGTACATGCTCTCCCTAGACACTGATCTGAGATCATTTCCTGTGTTGCGCCCCTTACTGATATAGGTTTAAATGCATGGATGGTAAACGGGTCCTGGATCTGCCACTGCAGGGTCATTTCTAACCATAGCGAGTTGTTGATAATCTTCCAGATGTAGGGTGACTGAGAGAGCAGTCAAACTCAAAGCATCTGTTGGTAGTAAAGGGCCACCTACACTGACGGCTGTGTGTCCTGCCTTCTATTGCATACAACAAAAGGATCTCCCGTGCTGTTCATGACACACATCCAAATACAGCCCCCTCATAAAGCCTGAGAAGTAAACGAGCAGCTTTTCTTCCTGTACTGGCAAATGATGTTAGAGACCGGCAAACAGAGGAGGGAGTGCATAGAACCGGGCAGACTCAGCTCCTGGGGACCTGTGATGCTAATGGCAGTTGACAAACAACAAACATTTGTTGGATATTGTTGTGTATTTACAGTGCAGATATTTTGAAGGTGTTATTTGATTCAAGAACTCATGTAAGGTCATCCTGTGTTATTAATTAAAATGTAAAACATGTATTTATACAAAAACTGTTTTGTTCTTTGACATGACTAAACCTTAGTCATGGTACATTGGCCTTATACCACATGCTCAACGAGCCTTTTTGCTATTAAAAATCCAGTAACCAGCACAGATAAAACAGTCAAATGGCTCAGCCAATCAGCATTCACGGTTTGAACCACCCGGTCTATAATTGCAGACAGACGTTCTTCAGGACATAAAAAAGCTTCCTCTTGCCAGCTTCCCCTCTTGGTTCTACAGAAATGGGTTTCCTATGGCGTCTAAATGCCAAAGACGGTTTCATAAATGGCCTTCTATTCCATATGGTACGCCACTTGAGACCCGGGTCCATTGGCCTTTAATTAGCAGTTTTCCTATATGAGGAATATGGCGTCATTAGGGATGTAGGCAGCATGTTGTGCAGGAGGTTGATTGGCTACAGCTTGTACCCTGTCAGATTATGATCTGTGTTGGGTCCCTGATCTAAACACAGTGGCCGTCAGTAACTCCATGGCCACCGAAGCTGCACGCTGTAAACAGACCGGATCACTTGACTTAGATTAAACACATTCCCATAGCCAGGCCTTTGGTCAGGCTATGCGTACTGGCTGAGATTTTTGCAGAATAGCCCCGGTCCCTGGTGTGTTCGTCCTGTTGATCACTTTTATGTCCAGTGGTGCGATAGTGACCATACAGTACCACAGGAATATCAGGCCCCAGTGTGTATTTAAGCATTGTGTATTGGGCACAAGGTGATGTGGCACACTGGCAATGTACGAAAAAACGTCAGAGATGCCTTTTGCGATGATTAACTGGCAACGCATTTAAAGCAGTAAAGTGCTGTGACATCAAGCCTGTGGTATATGATCTCATAAACCATCGCTATCAGCCAATCAGCATACAGGATTCAAACTACCCAGTTTTAATGCTTAATGAGTCAATATGCCAGTCGGTGTATGGTCAGTCTTTAATGTGTTACTACAGTGTAATGTCACAGAAGACCTCCGAGTGATTTTCTACATGCATTTTTATGAACATACCCTGAAAGTGGAACTCGTCTGTTATATATTGCCAGGAAACCTGAAAATAATTATCTTGTTAGATTGTTTGAAATGGCATCTGCCCCTAAATCCTTGAGTGAGCCACGGTGAATGTTCGAAGACCAAAACTCTGCTGCACTGTCAAAACAGTGGTAACGAATAGAGAGACTGCCATCAGAATACTCCCTGTTGGCTGTCTCCTCTTTTGGAGGTTTTTCTGTCGGTCAGAGCATCATGGAGGGGAACGCTGGCATCTCAGCCTGCACCCAATCAAATCAGCAATGGCACCCTATGGCCTTGGAAGTGCACTGCTGTTGAACAGGGCCCATATACTATAGTGCCCTACATCAGTGGAGGTATAGGATGGCATTTGGTCCACAAACGATGCCTTTGATTTCCCAGGTCTCTGTGGTCTTTGGACACAGCGGCCAAAACCGAACTCCTCCGCCAGCACGGCAAAGCAACTTGCCCCTGAGAACAGAGAGACGATGTGTGATGGGAGTGCAACGGGCTGCCTCTCCAAACAGGGTCTCAGAATGTACACATGGTTGCAGATGTTAAGCTCCGATGGCTGGGCCACTCTGCCAAGAGCAACACGGCTACCGGTTCTTCCCGCTCTCTCGTCTTGATCTTTAGGTGGCTCGTGAAACGGGAGCTGTAGTTGCAAAAAGGGTTGGGTTGAGTTGGGGCCCAGAGAGGGGCAGAAGGGGTTAGGAAAGAGAGCATAGGGCAGGAAAATAATGATTAAAGGGGGCTAAAATGATGACTCGCTTGTCAAATGGACTTGTAATTAGTGGCTTGTCCCTGGCTGAGAAATTACGAAATTACGACCCTCACGACTCAATATGTTAACGGCTTTGATGTTTTCACACTGAGATTCCTGAGTGATTAAATAGCATTAGATAGTTAAATTGGACCTTATGAATGGTCTTGGTTTCTACTAGACTTTTGGTTACTCAGGCCAATGAAAATAAATGCCCAAATCCCCCTAAGTATTTGAAAGGTTGTGTGGAAAGACAGCACAAAGGTGCATACTGTGAAAAGACAGGATGTATGTTTTAATATAATGTATCCCAATTCTGCTGAATATATTAATGTTTTACCTCAGTTCTGCTGTACTGTATATCATTTATTTATTTTTTACCTCAGTTGTGTTTTATATATTATAATTTTACCTAAATAATTCTGAATATATTAATGTTTCACCTCAGTTCTGCTGTATATATCAATGTTTTATCTGAGTTTTGCTTGAAATATTATTTTTACTTCATTTCTGCTGTACTTTTTTTATTATTATGAGGTCTGCTGTATGTATTTTATGTAACATTTTACATACATTCTACTTCATACATTTTATTCATGTTTTACCTAAATGCTTTCTGTAAATATGAATGTTCTGTCTCAAATGTGCTGTATGTATTAAGTTTTACCCAAATTCATTAATATATCACTTTGGTCTATCTTTATTCTGTTGAATATCAAGTATCAATATGTTTTACATGTAAATCTGTTGAAAATATAAATGTTTCCCCCAATTCTGATGTACATATTAATATGAACCCAAATATTCTGTAAACACATTAATGTTTTATCCCCAATTCTGTCAAATAAGGATATATGTATATCTTTTACCTGCTGTCTGTCAATGTCAGATGAATTTATCTGCAAAACCAGAGCTGAAAAACATAAAAGCAGAAAAGAAACATAAAAGAAGAATGTGCCAGTAAGCCCCGGGATGCAAACATGCTTCAGCTAGCCGTCAGCTCCGTTATATAGCTAAGACTACAAGAACCATCATGATGAATTATTTCCTGGTTACAGTTGAGGTTCTGTCAGTGTTTATGGCAAAATGCTGTACTCTAGCGTTTCCGAGTACTGCCATAAACAGTGGGCCACATCAGTGTTTCAGACAGGTCAGAAACATGGGTTGAAATAAAAACATGGAGGAGTGGGTAGTGGCGGGCACAAGATTCCTCTAAATGAAGCAGTGTTTCTGCTAAATGTCTGCAGATTTCACAGATCCGTTCTTGGTCCTTTCAGACCGCTTATGAACAGCTGAGTGAAATTGTAAAACTGTTGTGGGGCAAAATTAAAACCATAAATAAAGCTGAGATGACACACTTCACATGCCTGTTATAACCTCCCCCTTGCAGAAAAACATCAATGGTTCCAACTTCGGCTTCACACAGCACAGAGAAATGTTTGTTTTTAAGCATGTCACTTATTTTCCACTTATGCATAAGCACATCCTGCTCAAACAGTCTTAGTTCATGTCCCAAACGGTATTCTATTCCCTACAGTGTCAAGTGTACCCATTGAGTTCTGGAACAAAAGCAGTGTGCTATGTGGATTAGGTTGCCATTTGAGACACAAATTTTGTCTTGAATAACTCTGCAAAGAACAGTGGAATTCTTCCTAACTTATTCAACCTGTTTCTAAACTAGGGACCAGTGCCTCTGTAACAAGCAGTTCAGTCTCATGTAGATGAAATTTTGTCCTAGACATTCCTGTGCATAAATTTAAATCTCTTAACCCTCTTACAGAATGAACTCAACTGGACTTGACACTGTGGGTGGTAGAATTTGTTTTAGACAATCAGTTATTTCATAAGCCTTATGAGTATCTTTACATTTAAAAAATCGGTTTATAGACAGAGGGTGAGAACAGTTTGAGGAAACGGAAGATTGCATTTGGTTTCCTCTCCCTCCATGAATTTCTTTCTTGAATGGTTACATGATGGGTTATTCCATTAAAGTAACATTGACAAATTGTAGCATGCTTGAGGATTTTTTTTCCCTGTACATTTCCAAAGGTTTTAGGACATTCTATGCTACATAAAACAATCACCAGTTTTTTGACAAATATAGCTTTGCAATGTGAGCATGTATGAACATCCTATCCTGTTCAGCTCTTCAGTATTTTACTTTTTAGTGATGGTTTATCCTATTAAAATGATCACAATCAAACAATAATTATAATCTCAGTTGCATGTTATTGTCCTCTTTATATTGGTATAAATGTAACATGTTTGGATTTAAAAACATATTGTACATAAAACATCATTATGGGTTTTCCTTTCATAGTAATTTCATAGTAATTATCTAATCTGTCTTTAAGCATCTGTAAATGGCCCCAGGTGGCGTAGCAGTCAAACAGGGTCTTTTACTGAATCAAGCTGAGCTCCAAAACGCAGGTTTGAGACTTGAAGGAGCCAATGGTTTAAGGGTCATGAGGAAGCCCCAATCTTCTACTCTCCCGAATCAGTTGGAAGTTATTGCGACGAGTAGGACTGCCAAAACGTCTTTATGCTAATTCATGGTTGACATAGGATGAATAATACAAATGGCCAGCCTCTCTTGTGCTGTACTTCACAGAGTTGATGGAAATATGTCTTCATCCACGTTCACAGCTAAACAAATTGCAGTGTATGCTTACATCCTGTTTCCAGTTTGATCAGGAACGCCTGACATTGAAAAATGGATTGATGTGAAATGGGAAATAAGTCATTAGAGTGGCTTGAACGGAACAGAACAGAATGTGCAAACCAAGGCAAGCTAAACCGATTTACTTTCAACCATCCAAACAAACGTTTTGTGTGACAAATTAGAGGTCTTTAAATATGACTGTAATGGTAGTGTTACTCTAGATGTGGTTCACCATAAGAAATGGAACATAACAGGACAATTACACTCAGACAAATAGTAGATAGTATCAATGAGACATGACCAGTGTTACACCTCCCTCACTAAGAGCAGTTGTAAACAGGCTCTTGTACTTAGTTTTTGTTTGCTTCTAAATGGTCCCTGTTAGTTCCACTTTAGCGTAAATCTGGAACATGTTGTTTCCTACAGAACGGTCTTGTGTACTCAGATTAAGCCTTTTCTAGGACTAAGAAACTTTCCCTACATGTTGTTCCTTCAGAATGGGCGAGAAAACCGCTAGCAACGAATCATTACATAAAAAGTCTGAGGGTGTCAAAAACCATTGGTGCCACCCATAGGAATGTCTGTTCTGTGCCACTGAAGCCATCTCTACAATTACATTTCAGATTAATTAATTAATTGAGCAATTGAGTCATCAGGAAGGACCAGACCATCACCTGCATGACACAGGTCAAAGGTAGCCTTGCAGTTAGGACATAACCACGGGAAGTAGGGGTGCTCGGGGTCCTGTAGTAACACCCCAATGAGCACACTCGTCACACACTCCCCATTCAGCCTTTCATCAGGTATGCGTATTTGCGGCCGATGGCCCCTCATCGTCGTTTTTTTAACCGCCAGATACCCCTGATCAAAAGATCTTCCTGTGACTATGAGTTAGAAACGTTGAGAAACGAACCACAAGGTTGCTGAATCACGTTTTCTTGCCAACAATGTGGGAACAGATCTGTCATATTGTCTTGGCCAAGGCAAAATAAAACGATGTGACAGTCCTCAAAACCACACTTATTCATAGTGGTTGGGTTTAAAGCTGAAGTAAAATGTTGGGTTATGTTAATTGATGAAATAAGAAATGCATACCATAATCTTTTAATCAAGAGGTATTAGTCAATTAATTTGGAATTCCAAAACATTTTATTACGTTTTATACATTCAGTGGTGATGTCCGTGCTGGAACATGTCTTCAAAACCATTAAGAGCAGCATTACAGGGCCAGGTAATGCCAGAATCAATCATAGACCAGGAACTAATAGCCAGGTGATGGCAAAACCAATCAGAGAGCAGAATTTCAGAGCCAGGCAATGGCAGAACCAATTTGAAAACATCTAAGAAATTGTTTCAGCAAAAGCAAATGTCGACTGTTGTGACCTGGTGCGGGCTATTTCATTTTCAGTAGCATCATGACCCTTCAAAGGCAAGTGACCTTCGAAGGGGACCATTTGTTTTGTACTCGTAAGTTGCAGACATCCAGTTCATTGTAAAGGTATTAGATGAGCACATTAAGGTTGCAAAAAAACAACTAAAACCAAGCTAAAATGTGCTGTCTGTAAATAATGATAATGGTATTTAGCAAATGCCAAATACAGTGGAGAGAACAAGTATTTGATACACTGCCGATTTTGTAGGTTTTCCTACTTACAAAGCATGTAGAGGTCTGTCATTTTTATCATATGTACACTTCAACTGTGAGAGACGGAATATAAAACAAAAATCCAGAATATCACATTGTATGATTTTTAAATAATTAATTTGCATTTTATTGCATGACATAAGTATTTGATCACCTACCAACCAATAAGATTTACGGGTCTCACAGACCTGTTAGTTTTTCTTTAAGAAGCCCTCCTGTTCTCCACTCATTACCTGTATTAACTGCACCTGTTTGAACTCGTTACCTGTGTAAGGACATCAGGGATAAAATTGTAGACCTGCACAAGGCTGGGATGGGCTACAGAACAATAGGTAAGCAGCTTGGTGAGAAGGCAACAACTGTTGGCGCAATTATTAGAAAATGGAAGAAGTTCAAGATGATCTTCAGTCTCCCTTCGGTCTGGGGCTCCATGCAAGATCTCACCACGTGGGGCATCAATGATCATGAGGAAGGTGAGGGATTAGCCCAGAACTACACAGAAGGACCTGGTCAATTACCTGAAGAGAGCTGGGACCACAGTCTCAAAGAAAATCATTAGTAACACATTACGCCGTCTTGGATTAAAATCCTGCAGCGCACGCAAGGTCCCCCTGCTCAAGCCAGCGCATGTCCAGGCCCGTCTGAAGTTTGCCAATGACCATCTGGATGATCCAGAGGAGGAATGGGAGAAGGTCGCCATGTTTAGAGGAAGAAGGATGAGTACAACCCCAAGAAGAGGTGGAAACATCATTCTTTGGGGATGCTTTTCTGCAAAGGGGACAGGACGACTGCACCGTATTGAGGGGAGGATGGATGGGGCCATGTATCGCGAGATATTGGCCAACAACCTCCTTCCCTCAGTGCATTGAAGATGGGTCGTGGCTGCATCTTCCAATATGACAACGACCCGAAACACACAGCCAGGGCAACTAAGGAGTGGCTCCGTAAGAAGCATCTCAAGGTCCTGGAGTGGCCTAGTCAGTCTCCAGACCTGAACCCAATAGAAAATCTTTGGAGGGAGCTGAAAGTCCGTATTGCCCAGCAACAACCCTGAAACCTGAAGGATCTAGAGAAGGTCTGTATGGAGGAGTTGGCCAAAATCCATGCTGCAGTGTGTGAAAACCTGGTCAAGAACTACAGGAAACATATGATCTCTGTAATTGCAAACAAAGATTTTTGTACCAAATATTAAGTTCTACTTTTGTGATATATCAACTACTTATGTCATGCAATAAAATGCAAATGAATTACAAATTAAAATCATACAATGTGATTTTCTGGATTTTTGTTTTAGATTCCGTCACTCACAGGTGAAGTGTACCTATGATAAACATTACAGACTTTTACATGCTTTGTAAGTGGGAAAACATCCAAAATCGGCAGTGTATCAAATTCTTGTTCTCCCCACTGTATATAATTATCATGATTCTTTTTGGGATACATTTCAGGATCACTATTTGTTTTTTGTTCTATTTCAGTCCGAAAGAGACCTCTGTGTTGCTATGTATAACATCCAGGAAGAGATCAGAGTAGAAGGCAGCTACTTCTTAGCCTACAGGGCTTGTCAAAATTGCAAGCGGATTTCTGTGGCTGGATCTAAAATCCAACATATTTCTTTATTTATTCATATCAAATTAGATGTTACTATTTCAGTAAGGCCTGCCTCACCACTACTAAAAATTCCTAAAAAAAAAATAGCGTGCCATTCAGTGAACCAAGGCGAAGGCCTCTATTGATGTTATTGTGGTTTTGCATAACTGGAGTTTTATTCATTGTATTATCCTAGCATAGCATTTCAAGAATAATACAACCCTAATGACACAAATTTGGCAGGCGCAAGACATCAAGGACTTAAACCGGTATAAAAAAAAAAGCTATATTCATAACAACAGATGAATGTATTTTTTTCTGTCTCAAAATACTTTTCTGTCTCACAAAATATTTTTCTGTCTCAACCACAGTGCATTTACCACTAGAATCTAGAGAGACTGTTATTGCACAATCAAACATGGAGGAATTGTATGGTGGTTCAGCAAAGCCTATGGAGTATTTAATTGTCTCTGTCTTCCTTTTGGCCAATTCAGAGACTGCATGTGCCTAACACATTTTTGCTAATGAATGTAGCACGTAATCACTGTAAACTGTGTTTATCACAGGCAAAACTTCCACTGCCCTCCATTTACTTCCATTCACCTGTGGGAGACAGCAGCACAACATATCATGTTACACATCATTTTGATGTTTGACATTATCACTACGGCACTGAAACTGTGATTCCAGCAGATGTCTACTGACAATATAATGTTTCTGTGGATATGCATATACTACTTTTGACCTGGCCCATATAGGATGCCTGTTGGGGCAGAAAGTGTGGCTATAACAGTTGCCCACACAGTTGATGTTGATTTTTGAGTTGAACATAATTATAATTATAATGAACTGTCATCTGCTCTTTTTCTATAATATACGTATATATGTATACACGTATATTAAACTAACGTTATTTCGCAAAATTTTGTGTAAATGCCCGTTATGTAGCTTATCAAACACTAGATGGCGGGCTAGGACCGGACAAAAATTACAAGTGTAGTTCTACTTTTCGTCAGTAGATATCGCTAAAAACCGCCCAAAATGTCTGCCGATATCAATCCCACAATCCTTGCAGGTCCATAGTGTGTATTCATTTGAATGGTTCTGAACGTAAATTCACCTAGAAAGAGCTAGCTAGACATTTTTTTTGGTAAAGTTTATATTTGTTTACAGCTCTTTTCTTAATAGTGGAAGTGGACATAGCAACATTTCAGATGACAGTCAAGTACATTCGCAAAATGTGACGGTTGGTAATTATTACATTGGTAGTTAAATCAACTTTCTGCATCTGTAGCTAATAGCCATATGGTAAAATGTTTTCTGAAAATTGAGTTAGCTAGCTAGCTGGCTAGCAAGTCGCATTAGGCAGCTGGCTGACTAAACACCCACCCTTTGGGCTAACTAGTTTTAGATAGTAAGTCAATAAGCAATTGCAACATTGTAGACATATTTTTAGCTGACTTTAGGCCATTTTCAATGGTTACTGTACAGTAACAGTACGCTTTGACATTGTATTGTGGGGTTTGAGTTGGTCAGCTCTGACAGTACGCTAAATCTGGCCTTTATGCTATAGTTACCTCAGATCTTTCCGGGATTTGGCCAGCTGAATGGGACCATTAGACATGCGTTTTCAGCCAAGATCTCGTTAATATTTGTCAGCTAGCTATCTAGCCTTAGCCTACGTAGCTGTCTAGCCTTAGCCTAATTAGCTAGCTAACGCGTCAGATATGAGAACATTGGATTGCCACTGCGATTACATTACAAGTTCGTAATTTTATCTAGCAACGTAACAGTGCTACTAGTGTCATGTTTAGATGGTTAAAACTTCACACTGAAATAATTTCCTTCACTGTATTGGCTTTTCTAGAACTTGGCTACTGGTGGAATTAGCTTTTGTAGCTACCAAACTAGCTGGCCAACTAGCTGATTAGCAAGTGTGCTATTCTGTTGTTGTGCGGTAGCGGATATTGCTGCGTACGCTTCTGCTGGACAGGCAAGGTTACTGTAGTTAGCTATGTCTACTTAGATAGCAATTTTGGACATCATTATAGTTAGGTAAGATCGTGTAATAATATTTACTGCTTTGCTTCTGACGTGTTAACTTTAATTAATGTGTTTCTTTCTAAGTACAGTTGCGTGTCGTAAATTAGCTGGTACAGTATTGTAGATTATGTCTGGCCAGCATAAATAGCCACTCCTCTTTGTTGTTAACCTGCTAGCTAGTTAGCTACCTTCAGTGCATTGTTGACAGTCACTTGTTTACAATCCCAGTTAAGCCTGTTATAAGCACAACGACCATCGCAGCACGGTGTAATCCTCAATTTGAATTGAGACCAACTTGTCCCCCTGCAACTAGTTGAGTCATAGTATTTAAAAGAGCACTCATTCTCTAAACAAAGCATGTAGATAATATAAGGCGGTATATGCACAGGTCATAAACCTCTACAACAACAAAAAAGTACAAGCACCATACACGTTATTACAGCGATTTTAGCTCTGTGACACATTTTGTTATTCTGTGTAGTTTTCTACTTCATTATATAAGTGGGGGTTGTTTTGGAAAGTTGGCTTATATAGGTTGGCTTAACATTGCATTACAGAAACCGGAACTTCATGAATGTATGCCTTTTTTTCTTTCTATTTTTACACTATTGTATGTTTTTATATTTCTTCAACAGTGTCTCTTACTATGGCCTCTGGAAGTCATTATGGGCAAGGCAGAGAATTCCACAAGCTCAACCAGGAAAAACCAAATGGATTCCTCCATCAGATCAGCATGCACTCTGCAGCTGACAAGAACATGAAGGAGGTGAGTGGATGTCAGCGAGGGAAGTGTTCGTCTTGATACCAAATTGCCTCCTAATTCACCATGCTTTTTTCACAGTGTGCATTTGCAACATATCTCTGTTTTAAATAAAAGCTTTAGATTGATGTGAGCATTCTTTAATCTAGCTTTAAATTAATGTAAGCGTTTTTTAATCTAGCTTGCAAATGCACACTTTCGGAATTGTGAATCGTATCATGCAGTGATTCTGTTTGAATATGAACCAGGAAGTGTTTACTAACTACTTCAATCAAACATGTATCCCTGTAAAGGAAACTGTACGAGTGTTTATCAATTATCCTTTTGTTTTAGGTGGATTTTTTAAATAAGGAAGAAATAGATAAAGAGAGGTGAGTTTTTCCCATCTGTGACTGTGTGGATCAAATACAGTGGTTCTCAACTCTAGTTTGGGGACCCAAGGTTTTCTGTATGACCTGATAGCTGATTCCAATCACCTGGTGTCCCAGGTCTAAAACATTGCCTGACCAGAGGGAGACAGTTGAGATTTCTAACGTTTAGGACCACTGATCTTTTAGCACTGCAGTCACATCCGCTTAGTCACTGGGAGACGTCAAGCCATCTGAACACCTTTCCGTCTTTTCCAATCACTGCGGCTAGGGTTAGGGCCAGAAAGTAAACCACATTCCCATTCCGAAGTGTTTGTTTACTTCCTGAATGGAACAGGATTGCCCCCATCCCCGACCATCACCGTGTTTGTTGTCTCCCACCAAACTGGAGCCTGTATCGAGCCGTCCTGCTGTCCCTCTCACCCGCCTCTTCCCTCTGCAGATTCCCAGTGAGTCGCGGTGCACACCATTCCGGCAAAGCGAAACGAGTGTCTGTATGCTACAAGAGGAAGTCGTCGTCGCGTGTCAGCGTGGTGGTGAGCTCCGGCGTGCGCCACGCGGCGCCCCCCGCAGGCCGGGCTGTCTGTGACATGGCCAACAAGGAGAATGAGCTGACCTGCCAAGAGGAAGTGCAGGCCATACACTACAATGACAACTACGGGTTCCCCGTGAACACCACCACAGATGCAGGCTCCAAAATGGCAGGCCAGGGAAACAAATATAGTGATTACTTCACTGAGGTGAGCGACTGCTGCTGTCCCCTTCATCTCCGAATCTAGCCATTATCCCCTTTGTCCATTGCCCCGTGTTTTGCTTCCTAGGTTTGTGGGGCTGGGAAAGGCGTGAGCTCGTAGTGTGATTCTGGATGCAATGTACGTTGTCTGTTCGGTTTTGTAGACATGTTTGTTTAACCCACACCCTCCGTCTTGTTTGCATGTCTCTCGAACAGCTATCAAAGGACCATGATGCAATGACAGATGTGCTTTTTGGAAGGAATCTCAGGCTTAATGTAGCTTTGACACTATGGCGAAGAAATGCTAGCGAACTAGTGGCATACTTAATCAGGTAATAATGATAAACTGTCTGTTTTCATGGACCTTCAAATACAACGTATGGTTGTTTGCCACGTTAAAAAAAAAAAAAAACACTTCCTCTGCTCCACAGAATTCAAGACATTGGTGTGCTTCTTGACTGCCTACCTGTTATAACGAAGAAGTGAGTGTGGGCGACATTGTAGAATTCAACGTTATGTATTGCTGTGATCAGTCAGCTTGTGACTGGTTAATTTTGACCTCTTTTTTTATTTTTTTTCCCGTAGTCTTCAAGACGAAGCTCCGTGTATTTCATTGGGCTGTTGTGTAGACCTCCTTCCACAAGTGAAATTGATCATCACCAGTAAATATGAAGAGTGAGTTCCACTCTGGAACCTAACCTTAGACTCAGCAAAATGCCAGAGATGCTATAAATAACAAGATTAGTTTGCCAATTTCCTTGACAACTTAGATCATTGAAGCATGATGCTTAATTTCCCATGCGGTTGTAGTCACATGGTTACTGCACTGTGCTGCTGCTAAAACCAACATGGTTCACAGCGGTTTTAACCAATACTCCTGTTTGTCTTTTTTGCTTGTTCATCCAGACACTTGATTATAGGTTTACACTGGGTTCAGTCCGTCATTAAGAAATGGTGGCCAGAACTCTCTACAAACGGCAAGAGCCTGCGGGACAGAAGCTCGGAGGACAAGTAGGTTAACGGATATTAAGGAATGCGCCACCGCATGACCAGTGCTGTGAGGAGATTATCCTATTGGTTTGTAGATATTTCATAGCGAGTTAGGATGGCACAATGATGCCCTAGACTGTTTAGTGGTTTGTCATCTAAGCAGAAGTTATGTGACCTGCAGAACACTCCTGAGTAACTGCTGAAACTGTGAAATTAGTCCGCATGTTGCGGGTATAGATCATTTGGATGCTGTAATCAACATTTTAGTTGGGCTAAAAATGGGTGAGATTTTTTTTTTTATCCATTCATCCAGGAACCTCCAGGTCATGAAGCAGCAGCTAAAGGAGATGTGGGAGGAAGGACCCAGGTTAAGTTTGGTTCCCGGGACTACAGGAGAGATGGCAAAAGTAAGGTGTCATTGGTGCCCTTAATGTTATTGATTCATTTCTAATGGATTTACTGATAGCCTTTTCAAGCTGCAAACTCGTACTTTTTACTTATTTCTTCGATGCTGTTGAGTTGTGATCTGTATTTCACATTGACGTTTGATAAGTGAATTTCTCCCCTTTCTGCCTCGTCCCTTTCTCAACAGGCCATTGAGTCCTACTTGACACAACTGCGCTGACCAATCTGTCAACCCAGCACTGAGGACACGACCACTGCCACTGGACAGAGCTGTGTTTGAACCATACCTCAACGAAAAAACATTTCTGGGGATTGATGAACTGAGCAATTCACCCAACTCCCCCACTCAATGGGAACTGGAGAGACACTAACAAGAAGGTGGGACAAAGAATCCCTTCATCCTGCAAAAACCAGGAATGGCTGCTTCACATTGAAGTGGATCTAGGTCTTGCGTAGGGGGCGGTGCTTTGCTCGCCCTCCGTGAGCATGGGTGTGAGACGCACCTGGTCCCCTGGGTCCTGCACTACATTTGACTTGACACTCACTCCGCGAGCGGGCTGCCCTGTGGAGTGCCACGCTTTTCCTCACCAACTGCAGCACTTGGTGCGCAAACGGCACAGATCGCGGCAGAGTGCCCCTTCTTTCATTTCTAATTTCTTCCACTCATGTCCTGAATCAAGAACTTGAAACTCATGCAAGTCTTAAGTTATGAGCGCTCATTTTGTTTTTCGGGGGTTGTTTTTGCCTGTTCATAAATGATGTTTGACTGTAAAAGTGTAAATACAGTGATTCTTTTAATCAACTTGAAAATAAAATTTCAAAAATCTGCAGTGTAGGATTTTTTTTTGCAGTAGGCTGTGTGAGTCAATATAAAAAATGCATATGACAAATATTTTCTGAAAGGATTACTATAAGCACTCACCGCACTTGAAAAAAAAAAGCAGCGACTGTAAGAGAAACAACGAATGCCTATGTAGGGGTAAATGCGACATTACATTTTACAAGCTTGCAATTAAATAAGAAAATGCACTGAAACTATATAAGTCACTACGAATATATATATATATATATATATACGAGAAGACTTGGGACAGCAGCAGTCTAGTTCAGCTGAAGGAAGTCGAGAGAGGGGGAGATTAACGATGGGGCGTCAAGGCAAGAATAGTGGAAAAAATGGCTGTAATATAAACAGATCTGTTTCGTTTTTATGCAAGTATATAAACAAGACTATAGGATAACAACGAAAATAGAAAACAATAATACCGACTACTATTATTTATATAGTTTTTTTCATTTTAAATAACATGCTAATAGGACTATGTTAAGAATAAATGTATTGCATATATATTTTTTGGTTGATGTTAGGGAGGATATTGCAGCGTGCATTAGCTGCTCAAGTGGACATGGGCAGATTTAATAGTTGTCTTTTACAAGTGTTGCCACATATTATACAAAGTATTTCACAGGGGAGTCCGGTGGAGTGCGAGGGTTGGGGTACCATCTATGCCTTATTTTCACAAGCCATTATATATATATGGTGGCTAGTGAAAATGCAGAGTGGCTAGTAACTTTGGAAAACCTCTAGCCACAGTGGCCGGTGAGCCAAAAAGTTCATGTCAAGCGCTGAATGGGAGACTGGCTGTGATTATTAGGCAAAACGAACGACCTCGTTTATGTCTAATACTGTTTGGTTGGTCGTGCGTATGTCCCAGTGTGTATCAATAAAGTTTTTTTTGTATGTGCGTTACGTCACCATTTCCCGACGGTAGAGACAGCTGATGCAAAACATAGCTCGTCTGCTACATGATTTTAGTGACTGTAATAGTTATTTACGAATAGAAAACTGACCGAAATACTGCAAGAAATTATGTTACTGCAGAGCAGACTTTCAGAATCATGTATTTTGCTACAAGTTATGTTTGTTTTAGGATGCTGTTTCAGTGATATGGATTCGGGGCCTATCGGTATGAGTGGATCTGCTCAACCAAATGGGGATCGTTTTAAAATTGAGGGTCGCGCAATTGTGCCTGGGGTGAAAACACAAGACTGGATTTCGTCAGCTCGAATTATGGTCGATGGAGAGGAGTATATAGGCTTTTTGAGGTGAGACTGACTAAAACAGTGAAAATCACAAGTACAGCCGTGTTAGCTAGTAGAGCTAACGGCAACGGGCCCTGTCTGTTTTATATGCTGCTACTAGCATTGCTGAATTAGCTTACCTTTCACTTGACAGCTAACTGTGTCATCATTCCTGTTCATCTACGGTCTAAGGGATCATCTATTTTCTGGTGATTGACTGAGAAGCAAGTTTCGATGACAATACGAGAAAATTTTGTTGATGACGGATGTCTCTTAGTTGCTATTTAGACGCTAACGAAGCTGTTGATTTCAAACGAATTAGATCTTGAGACTTACTGTACGTGTACTGTCCAGTGTTTCTATCGGTTACGTTCCACAGAGACGTGAGACGTTAGACATGCTGGTTGCTAACTGGATATTCAAACTAACTTATAATTTCTCTCTGTAGAACTGATGGAAGCTTCACGGTCAATGACGTTCCCTCAGGATCCTACGTTGTGGAAGTGGTCTCACCAGCATACAAATTTGAAGCAGTCCGCGTAGACATCACATCAAAGGGGAAAATGAGGTACAGTTGGTGGTTGTTTTGTTCAGGCTGTTGTAGGGTCCATGAAAATAGCTTGCTGGGTGATGTATGTGCTGATGTCAAACTTCAAATATCATTGCTATTTGAACTATGATGGTGATTCTCCTCATGGATTATGAATATATACACAACATATTACACATCTAGTAAAAGTTTTATTGGCCAAAAGTCCAAGACTGCACCTTTAAGGAAGACAAACAGAACATGCATTGAGCAATCTGCATCATTGCTGCCTGAGGTAGGGAGACAACCCTGGAAACGCTCCGTGACAAACATTGGCCTTCGTCTGATCTCCTGGTTGGGTGAGCAGTGTGATGACAAGCGACATGACATAGTTGGGACATGTATTGGGAGCTGCTGAGATTGGACAGGGTTGTAACAACGGATTAAATATCATGGGGGGCGTAATTGGTGGGTAGAAAAATGTCAGCTTGTCTTGGGTTAGAGGAACTATGGTGTTCCTCACATTTCTTTTGCAGTCGACCTTCTGCTTAAAGTTTCTCAACGTTGAATTGTCACATCCTGTGTCCTGGAGAGGAGGAGACAAGTTTTCTAATGCTGGGGTTTACTTCACAGGGCCCGTCTTGTGAACTTCATCAAGACATCCGAGGTAATCCGTCAGCCTTACCCGCTGCAGTTGAGGTCCTCTGGGCCACATACCTACTTCATGAAGAGAGAGACCTGGGGTTGGACCGACTTCCTCATGAATCCCATGGTGAGAACGGACGCTAATGATGCATACAATGGCGTTTGCTTTGTCTTGCGAACAAACCTAGCCCCTTGGGTTTGAGTGTTTCTTTACAATTATGGGATTTTAATGAAATTTGAGACTATTGTTTTTTGGGGAAGAGATTGTTGACACACACTTGACATTTGTGCAACGGCAAAAACTGAAGGGGGAAAGAATGAAATGAAGTCTGAGCATTAATAAGATGTTGGCCGTACCCAATGGTCAAAGCCTATGAAGCCTGTGTGCACTGTCCTCCACTCTACCAGCCTAGTTTCATATTTTAATAATTGTTTTGCCTTTTGAAAGACATAATGAATATTGCCACAAAAAAAAAAACAAAGCCACATCTTTGTTATACCACTCTGGTTTATTTATCGCGCTTACGTTGCTGAGAATTACCCACGAGCATGACGCCTAACTGACCGTTGTTTTCTGGTTCGGGGCAGCAACATGAGACACTAAGCAGATGATTCACTTCCTACTCTCCCCACCCGCTCGGCCTGACCAGCAGAAGGGCTGGGACAGAAAGCAGGCCGGAGTGCCCCAGAGCCAAACAGAACTGGGCAGGGGGGGCGTCTCTGGGTTGATGGTGTTTTTCTACTGCCTCTGACACCAGCAATGCAATCCTAGGAATTAAGGAAGTCGAGTGGAACAAAACACAAAGCGTACTTGATTTCTTGATGGACCGACGTAATGTTGGTGGAATATGGCCCGATGTCGTCACACAAGTGTATTTTCCAAGCTATACCTCATACTATGTTTCAAAAGTATGTTTTTCATTATTAGTTTTTATCCAAGAGAAAATCCAGTCTTGCCGCAGCTTTGTCGCCGAGGACAGCCCTATAGCGGCTGTAGTGTAGTATTACCGTATTGCAGTTTCTCAACTCTCTCATCCATAAACCCGATGCTATCGCAACAGTTTTCCAGCACACGCCCCACCCTAACCACTCATTTGAATCGGGCCTTTTTGCATTTTTTTTTTTTTTTTTGCATTTGCATGACTTTCTATACCACTGAGTAGTAAATGATCAGACCTAGAGTCTAGCCAATATCCTAAACCGACAATAGGTGGCACCTTTAAAGGGATGTTCAACCCTTTGGCTTTACCCCATCCCTTTAACACGTGTCTTTGTCCTTAGGTCATGATGATGGTTCTTCCCCTACTGATTATCGTCCTGCTGCCTAAGGTTGTCAACACCAATGACCCTGAGATGAGGAAGGTAAACGACAAAACCTGACATTTCTCTAAAGTAGCCTCTGACGTCGCCGTTAATCCGTGGAATTTCGGCGGGTGGATATCTTTTGTTCTTAAGCTACAGTTCCTCTGCTCATTGTCTTTACACAATAACAAGTACATAGCCTGGTACTGTAGAGTTTGGGAAACATGCCTTATGTGTATGTGATGAAGGATGTCTTACTTACACCAGTTGGATTCTAACTGATCCTATGTTCCCAGGAAATGGAGCAGTCCATGAACATGCTAAACCCCAACCCCGAGCTACCTGACGTGTCTGAGTTTATGACGAAGCTGTTCTCCGGATCCAAGGGCTCCAGCAATCGGGCTGTTGGAGCCAGTAAGACTAGCGGTCGGCCCGCGGTCAAGAGGAGGTAGTAGCAGAGTCTGCCTGAAGGAGCGCTGTAGTTGGTCAGGCCATGGAAATAATAAGAATAATAATACAGTTTTTAAAGAGCTTTTTCATTCGCCTGTTGTACAGTTGTTTTTGAGAGGAGGCTTTTCTTTCTTGTTTAAGATACAAGTCTGGACGTCTGACGCAAGTGGAATGACCGAGGACATGAGAAGGCTTGAAGTTGTTTCGTTTTTTTCTGCACTGCCCTGTTAAAACCCTTCAACTCGACAAGAAAGGAAGATTTTACTCCTCATTTAATGTTTTGCGTTGTACCTGTGAGTGACTCTGTCATGCCTGCTTCGCCCGTTCAGCTCTCCATTGATCAGCCTCGATCTCCTTTGATAGATAGTATAATATAACATTTACTGTCGCTATTCCTTTGGTGTATCATATTTACTGCTGCTGCATTTCAGAATCATATGTCAATTCTAATTCTTCCACTACTTGAATGAGAGCTTATATCAATATTCAGAGATTTTCTTCTTTTTTTTTTTTCTCTCTTTTTTTTTTGTTGAGTAATACGACTGTGAATGGACTGTAAAATGGATTCAATTTTAATTATTAAGAAAAAAAGTACTTATTTAAATACCAAGGTAAATAAAATTGTAGATGGTACACCTGCCAAGTCACATTATTTGGATTATACAGATGGTTACATTTATTTTACATTTACAGGTTTCTTTCATTGTTTGTAAAAGGTGGACAGATTATTGCGTGGTCAGAAAGAAGATGCAAGGACTGCCCTATTGAGAGATTGACATTGTCACACACTTTCTACGTCTCTGGAGAACGTCCCCCAGTTGCGCTGGCCGTTTTATAAATAAATTGGAAGCAGAAGAAAATTCTAAATCAATATAAAAAATGTTGTATGATAAATGGCCTCAATGTAAAACATACTCTCCGGGTTGCTGACAAGACAACCAGTGATGAATGACCCAATTAACAGAACCACTGGAGAGATAATAGACCTTCCTGAATTATACCCTATTCCCCATCTAGTGCACTACATTTGACCAGCTTGGTCATGTATGGCTCCAGGTCAAGAGTCCTCGATGTAGGGCGTAGGATGCCATTTGGAACGTAGCTCGGGAGTCACCTCAGATTGCTATGCGCACCCTGGGTGGGTTTTCCGTTTTTCTTCGTGACAACAGCAGCCCATGGCACATAGACAGTGCCTGAGATGAGTCACGTCGAAGCACGTGAGAGGTCCTGTTAACATGATCCAGATGAAGGACGTGGTATGGGTCATCAGAGTCTGCTGTCGTAGAGGTGGGGGTTGCTGGGTATTGTGGTTTTGATGACCCTTTGTCCTCCACGCCTGGTATAAAGGCAGGGTTAGAGTACAGTAGTACGTTCAGTTAAAACGTTCATAATAATAGCAAACTGTGCCAATGGCTATATTTGAAAACAGTTTTGTGGGTGTCCCTGGGCTCCCCCGTCCTTCGTACTGCATCCTATGCGGGGGGGTCTTCTGTATAGATCTGCTCCTGTAACAAAAATACCATCAATGTTTCCCCAAGCAGTATCACAAAGAAAAGAGTGTTTGCAATGATCATTTTTCCATTTGTATTATTTTCATGGATCAAATCAAAGGGAACACAAGCTGCATGCTATCACACAACACAGTCACGATGTTCACGCAGTCTGAAGCCTTCCACAACACCAGGCCGTCGCCATGTCAGCAGCCCCCCAACAGACACACCTCTCTCTCACAGCAGACATTTGACATTGAGGGATGACGTAGAGCGAGAAGTCACAGCTGCCCTCCCCAGGTGGACATGTTACTAATGATGATAACCGTGTTTCGAAATCCCTGTTGTTGTCCAGACAGGCCAACAACAACTATGTGCAATGGGATATATTGCCTAAGCCTTGCAGAAGAACATTGTTTTTGTGTGGATTATGTTTTGTGGATGTACCTGTCAAAGAAAGGGTTCATGTAAAATCTCTGAAAGGCATTTCATTCCCATTACACTGGAACTACGAGCCAGCATGCCAACTTGTAAACATATATATTTATCTCTTCAATGTAATATTATCTATGAACCCCATTGAATTGAAATAACACTAATGTTATCCCCAGTATGGTTATATAAATATAACATTCACAAAACAATTGGAAATGTACAGCAGATATTATTTTACCAAAACTCGTAATAACTATTGTTTTATGTTAACACAAACATTACACATCTTAACATGTGTAACTACAACAGTATGTTATTTTTCTACATTAAAGATTTCAGCATACATGAAGAGGTTCCAGAGTCACAGAGTAGAGTATCCATGATGAGGTTTCAAAGTCACAGGGTGGAAGATCCATAATGAGGTTCCAAAGTCATAGAGTAAAGGATCAATGATGAGGTTCCATAATGAGGTTCCAAAGTCACAGAGGGAAGGATTCATAATCAGGTTCCAAAGTCAGAGTAGAGGATCCATAATGAGGTTCCAAAGTCATAGAGTATCAAATCCATAATGAGGTTCCACAGACAGAGTAGAGATTACATCATGAGGTTCAAAAGCCTCCATTCCACATGCAACAGTTCATTCAAGAGACACTGGTCAGTTTACAGTTAATAGATGTCAGTTTATTTGAGCTTGGTACTAGCAAGAACGTGATAATAGTTTTAAGTATTTTATATCCTGCGCTCCCCTCACGATGTTGTCCATACTGGTCTACTTCAGGCTCATTTGGATAAAAGACACCTAAAGGACAAATTATGGCCATTGCATTTTAGTTTATAGAGCTGGAATCGGAGGGGAAAATCCAGGTGATGTCCAGGAAACAACAGCCATTATAAGACAATCATAAGACATCAACAATTGTGTCCAACATTTGGCTAAAAGCCAATTACTGTTGTAATTTCCTCCTTTCTCATGTCATCTTGCTGTTGACTGCTGTGTTCTGTCCACACCAATACAGCTGGTCCTCGCCCCTTTTCCTCCTCCACTGACACAACAGCAGCATCTTGAAGGTCTTCTGAAAGGTTTTGTTACAGAGGGCGTAGCACATGGGGTTGATGGTGCTGTTGACGTAGCAGAGCCAGTAGCCCAGGTGCCACAGTGAGAGGGGGATGCAGTCGGAGCAGAAGGTGGAGATGAGAACCATGATGTTGTATGGTGTCCATGTTACGATGAAGGTCAGCAGGATAGCGCTGAGAGTCTGGGCAGCCTTTGTCTCCTTGATGAGGACCATCCTCTTCCTTTTGGTGATCTGGCTCTTCAGGACGGAGTCCATAGGCTTGGAGGCGGTGGTGGTGGTGGAGGATGATGGAGAGCTGTGATGCTGACCTCCGCTCTGGTCTGATTCCAAGGGACATGTTGGAGCTGTTTTAGGAGTAATGTCAGGGGGTTTGTCATTCTGAGGATGGCTGCTGGTATCTTTTGAGAACGGTTTGAACTTGTAGGAGATTCTCTTTTTGCTCTTCTTCTTTGAAGGTGGAGTGGCGGTCGGGAAATACTCGCCTTCTTCAGTATCACCGTAGTGGGCAGCCGTCTGCCCGTTTTCAGTTTCATCTTGAACCCCTTGACCTTTGTACGACCCCTGGAAGGTTGCCGTGGACACAGGATGCTGAATCTCCTCCTCTTCGGATGATGTGTAACTGTTAAAGGAGGTGACCATGTCTGCCCTGGCCCAGGCCAGCTCACTTGACCGGGTTGTGGTCTTCGTGGCGTTACTCTGATTCGAGGAGGACCACGAGGCCTGGTTCCTCCTGTCATTGCTGGAGCTGAAACAGGAGCGTAACAGCACCGTTTTCTGGGGTTTAGTAGCCGCCTGTGGGTGGTCAGATGCAGCGAGGCCCTGCAGTTCGGCCAGGTCCTTGGTGCGTTTCTCCGTCTCCTTGTAGATCCTACAGTACAGGATGGTCATGACAGACACCGGGAGGTAAAATGCAGCGATGGCCGTTCCGAATGTGATCACCGGCTCAGAGAAGAACTGGATTTGACACTGGTCCGCCGGGACCGTTCTCTCTCCAACCAAGTACTGCCAGCAAAGAATAGGCGGTGCCCAGAGTACGAACGACACCAGCCATGCTAAACCAATCATAACCCCTGCTCGCTTTGGGGTCCTCTTGGCCCTATATGTCAGTGGCCTCGTGATGGAAAAATACCTGTCAAAACTTATTACTAGCAGGTTCATAACGGAGGCATTGCTGGCTACGTAATCCAGCGCTAACCACAAGTCACAGGCTAGGTTCCCTAAGGACCAATAGCCCATTAGGATGTATGAGGTGTATAAATTCATGGACAGGACTCCTATTATAAGATCAGCGAAGGCTAAGCTGAGAAGGTAGTAGTTGTTGACCGTCTTTAGTTGGCTGTTAACCTTGAAGGACAGCATCACCAGAACGTTGCCAATGACAGTTATCAGGCTGACAATGGCTGATACGCTGGCTATGGTGATGACCTCCCATAGGTTGTGTGGCACAGGCTGTATGTCTGATGTATTGCCATCCAAGGTGGAGTTTTGGAACCGGAGGTCCTTGTTGATGTTCATGTTGATTGTGTGGCTGTCTCTCGTAGTCAGGAGGTTGATGACGAACAGGCTGTCTGTGCATCCATTATCATTCACCATAGGATCACCTGAAAAATTAAGCAAAAAACAAGGATATGACAATGATTTACTATCTATAGGTCTGTGTAATATCTTTCGGAATCAGTTTAGGATTGGGGACTTTTTAAAGAAACAAAAACATTACAATTAAGATTAATTCATAAGATTAATGATAACACGAGGAGTTGTTTTATTCAGTCATTGTGTATATTTTTTTTGTTTATTTAATCAATAGATTGGAATAAATATTATGCTTATTTTAAAATTTCGCAGTTATTACTGGAATGTGTACGAAAGAGGAAAATGTACAGGTGGAACAAAAAACTGCCTGTAGTCGTTGCCGTTTCCCGTAGGATCATTTTAAAATACACCCATAGATTTTTTTTGTATTGTGTTACACTCAAATCGCTCCGTCAGTCATTACAGGGATGGAAGCAAGACCAAACAGGGGTCGTCAAACTAGCTGGAAAAGAGGTGGAGGTGGAAGTGACAGCGGTGCTTCGGGTGGGGAACACCGGGTCCGGGGAAGAGGTCGATATGGAACTGGAAGGGGTAAAAGAGACCATTATCGAGGCCGTGGCCGCGGAGGACCACCTTCAGCATTTGAAAGGGTGAGGAGGTTAAGGTTTTCTAGACAGCTACTGTCCAGTACCGTAGGCTACACAGCACAGCAATTTATCGTTGTAAGAATTATAATGCTTTCAGTAACTGAATTACCTGTCTAATGTGTTGAACTAGTTACGTAACTAATTGTTAATGGTAGTTATCGATCCGTATGGTTTAATTCGGTTTGCACCAGTTGAAACGTTTCGCAACTAAATAGTTTTGTTTTGCGAATCAAATACATCCAAAAGTTAATATCGACTGTTGTGTGTAATCAACACATTTCTTTTTGCATTTCAGTTTTTCTGTATTCTGTTTACAAATTCCCCATTTCGTATTTGCAGGGCCAGACTGAAGAGAGCAAGATTGAGGTGGAGGAGGATGAAGAGAAGGAGATTTTCACCCGGAGGAAGTTGGAGTCTAATTGGGACCGTTACGAGGAGTCTGAGAAGCAGGAGACTAACAGTGACATGCCCACACAGAGAGGGACAGACTACTATGTTCTCCTGGAATCAGCAGGTAAGTGATCACACTTTTGTGTAATCAGTGCCACCACATACAGAATGTACCACAGTCTTAACCTAAAGCAGGGTTATTCCAATCTGGACCTCCAAGCCCGTTCCACGATTTTTTTTTTTACTTCAACCCATTTACCAGGTAATTATTTAGACCTGAGACTCCATGTGTGTGCAGTTAATGATGAGGTAGAACAGAAAAACAGCAGGCTCCGGACCTCCTAGGGTAAGATTTGAATACCCCAGACCTAGAGATATGCCAGGTAAAGGCACTGGTGTGCTTGACTGTAATTACTTTGCTTCTTGTTTACTCATCAATCCAACTGTTGTGGATTTTTGTGAGAAATCACTACACTTCTTTTGTCATGTGATACTTCTACTACAGGGGTGTCCAAACAGTTCCACAGAGGGCCGAGTGTCTCAACCAGGTGAGGGTAGAAATTAACCAATTAGTAACCCAATTAGTCAATCAAGTACAAGGTGGGAGCGAAAACCAGCAGACACTTGGCCCTCCGTGGAACCGTTTGGACACCCTGTTCTACTGCATCATGTCACGGAAGCTTGGGTGATAGTCAGAATATGGCCAGTGTTACGTCCGCTTATGTGCCGTTTTCACGCTAGCGTTGTAATTTGCGACGGTTTCTGAAGACGGCGTCCGCTGGTGCGGTCGATTTTTAAAAGCAGATGCTAATGCTAACTCTGACTGAACGACCCTGACTGATTCCGAAGAAAACATGAATAATCACATTTGTCTTGGTAAATGTGGTATATTTGTCTTGGTTCACTTATGAAAGTGAACGCTTATTCCTGTTGCACGTCTTCGCCCACTCAGGGCAGGTGCCCAGTGTAAGACACTCTGCTAGATAGCGGGTATATTCTGTTCCACAGGTGGAAGATTATTTGGGTCATACTTAAGGCATTATGAATCTAAGATTGCCATTGGTCATAGATGTAGCCCCGAACATTATTCATTGATATTCAACTCCCTGAGAAGTATGGTTGCAAAAAAGCATGCTGTAACATTTGTCATTATTTTGGGGTGGGAGAATAATCTGTTGCGGGAAGTGGCTTATTGAAAGACAGTACCGCCTGTCATGGGTCATGTTAACTCAGCTGATAAACCCAGGGCGGTTGACCGTTACGTAAAATGTCAGTGCTGTTTTTGACTGGGAAAGTACAAAACCTATATACATGATGTGTCATGTGAAGCTGTGTTTGCTGAAGTTCACACCATAGTTTCCATTGTGTGTGTGTGTGTGTGTGTGTGTGTGTACGTGCGCGCATCATTGTGGTTAGAATAAGAATATAAATGAAGGTATTAAGTAAACAATTTATATAGCGCACATTTTAGAGCACTGAGTGGGTTTGGGTGAGGTGTCAGTTTAATTAGAATGCAGTCAAATATATGAAATTGCAAACTTCAGACAGCTAACTCAATCCCTGCCTCTGCACAGACTAACTTCCCCCCAAAACCCCAATATACCCTGTCTCGCGTTTCAATAATTCTCTGACTGTCTTATCTGTGACTCCTCTCCGTATAGTCTAAATTAGTTTTGTGGCGGCGGGTGGCACCATTTGGCTCAACTGTCCCCTGATGTGGGCTTATCTGGATTTGCGTAAAAGTTCTTCTCCTCGGAGTCCGCGAGTTGATTGACATTCATAAGGTTTATTTGTGTCATCTATTTCTGAGCAGGGAAGCCTGTGGCCCACACCTACAGCCCTTTGGGTCGCACAGGAAGAATTAAAGCCAGTCTCTTTCACTTCTCCTCTCTGTCTCTCTTTCTCTGTCAGAGTCTCCTCTCTGTCTCGCGGACCTCTAGGACCGAACCAAGTCTGTCACTGACACCCTGGGGGGGTTGTATAACTGATGCTTATTACAGATGTGTTGAGGCTTTGTGCACTTTTTTAAACCCATTCCCCCTCTCTTTCAGTTGCCTGTTCATTCTTTTTTTTCTAAACTTATTATAAAACCTGTATTGGACGAATGCAAGCAGGTCCCACCCCTTTTTATCAAACCTAATATTTGTTCTACAATAGGAATTTTGATTAAGAATCTTACAACAACAGAACATTGTTTTTTAGCAGATTGAAACTAGCTCTGACCCCTGCACTCTTTTTACTTTACCCCGCCCAGCGTCTCTGGGGTACCCCACCCCGCCCAGCGTCTCTAGGTTACCGAATCCTGCCCAGCATCACTGGGTCACTTCCCCTCAGTATCACAGGGTTCATTGAGGTCAGGGGTTATTGTTTTGTTGTGTAGTGTTACCCCGTTAGCCCCCCCCCCGCTCTGGTGCCCACTCTTTTATATTAGTCACTGCGGTGGAGAGGAGCGGTGGAGAGGAGCGGTGGAGAGGAGCTCTCAGTTTAATGTGGGTGGAAATGTATTTCTGATGGGTTTTTTCTGGGCAATTACGGTGTCCATGAAATCAGGATTCCACCCCCCCACCCCCCACCCCATTCGGCCGTTTTTTTTTTTTTCTTGCCCTTTTCCACGCATCTCTTTGATATTCCTCTCATCGCCCTCTCCCTCTGTCGTTCATTCCTGCCCTCTCTCCCCTTCTCTCACCCCTTCACGTCGTCTCTCCCTCTCTCTTTCACTTACTCCTACCGTCTTTCTCCCCCTCCCCTCCCCCGTCCGTGACTGTTCTGTGGCGCTTTTAGTTGGGGTCGTGGTGAGTCCGGGGCATTTTGCTGAAGTGAGTGTTGAAGTGCCCTCTTGTGTTCACGTTGTGAGAAACAGGACACATCGTGTTGGTACAGAGGCCAAGAAGATCACCTCACACTCTTACATGTGCTACTCCTGCGCTCAGCTTTCCACTGTTTTGAAGGAGTATACATTAGAACTGGGTCTATGCTTTTATATAAGACCGAAGCGGATATTGGGAGTCCAGAAAGGACCGAGCATCTCTCCATGTTTGCCTGAGTGTGCATTTGAGAGCCTGACAGGTTCTTTGGGGCATGTTGAGATGCAAATTAAAAGTGCAACGAACCCAACCTGTAATAGCTGTTCTCTTCTGGCAGAATGAAGTGGTGAGCTTTCGTTCTTTGACCTTGACTGTACCGATATGACTGTGACTTTACTGTAATCAACATGCACCAGAACTGGCATGAGGGGGCAAAAAGAAGTGTGACAGAACAGAACAATCATACAGAACAATCTGCCAATGTACTGCAATCATCACCGCTCAGGACTGTTAATCACCACTTTCTAGGCTTACGGAGGTAGAGATTTTCCAAAACTGTAAAATTCAAATTAATATGGGGCACCTCAAATGTTTTTTTTTGCCCTCCTTGGGCCGAAATCATAGCTCTTTTTAAGTGTGTGTCTGTGTGTGTAAAGAGCTTTTCTTTGGTGTATAGATTTTAGTTTAAAGCTGTGTTTTTTTTTTTAAGGCAATCATGCTTTCCAGTTGAAATACAAGCCTTAACCATTAACGACACTACCTTAAGCATGTCCACTGCTGTGTCAGACCAGACTGGCCAAGATTTCAGGGCCACACAGACCCATATTACGGTCATGCTTCAGAAGCAACATCTGCGTCCGCCATAGCCAGACGCTGAGGGAACGCTACTTCAGAAATCAATGGTATCTGCCCCACTTCCCGTGTGACATGTTGTCCTGTGGCATCGTCCGAAGCTCAGCAATAGCCAAGTTCTGATTCTGGAAGGCTGACCCAAGGTTTTTTTCCATATTGTGAATGGCCAGAATGGGAGCGAAAGGTGGATTTGGTGAAAAGTCCCATTGGCACAGCGCTGCAGGGTTAGCTGTGTGTTTTGTGGAACTCACTTAGAATAATAATCAGAAATACGTAACTTCTGTGAAGCCAACTCTGTAACCAGGAAATGTTTTATTTGATCAGAGCAAGACCTTCATTAAAAATATCTCTCTTCCTGTTCAGAGCTCTTACACAATACAGTGAGGTTGTCTAAAGAAAATCTATAAAAACGCAGGCTGGGCTCTAGACTGCAACAGTTGTACCGGCTTATGTGCCTAAATCTTTGCTTAGAATATTAATTTGGAAGGACCAGTGCTCTAAGAGGAACGACTTCAGGAGGTTCCATTTCTGCGCTTGAATTTCTCTACTGGACACATGCTCCCTGGCACTGTAGAGCCCAGGAAGGCTTTTGTTTGAGTATTTTGTCCTTTTGTTGTCAAAGGCTCGAGTCCTTTTGTAAGGCTTTCCGTGCCGCGATCTGATAAGTGAAGCGACATAAATGCGCATGGTTTTTTTTATTTCAAGGTTGAACCTTTGGCACTCAGGGTGTGTTCTACAATGTGAGCTTACACTCATGTTGCTATGAAAGAAGAGAAACGGAACATAACCATGTACATACTACGTTCTACATTACATTCAATTCCTGCAATCCTGAAGAGCTCGTCTTTCTGCTAGTCTGTGGTGAGGGGTCTAGTGTTGTAGGTTGTTGATTGATTTGAGTGAGTCCATTCACTGAGCTAAACAGATGAATGGCTCTGTAACATCTGGCCCTGATGCCGCTTAAACACTGTAAATGTGTGACGTGCGCACACAAACACACACACACACACACACACACACACACACACACACCTTGTATCTGTTTAGATGAAACACAAATGATAGCCTGAACAGCCAAACACATTGTGTCTCAGCTGCACATTGGGTCTCAGCTGCACAGCAAACACATTGTGATCCATCGTGTGTGTGTGTGTGTGTGTGTGTGTGTGTGTGTGATTACATTAGGTCTTTGATTATTCACAATAACAAGATTGATCGTCCCTATACCCAGACATGTTTCTGTTCATCAAGACGGATGTGTATTTCAATCCTAACTGACCGTAATGTATATCTGTCATTGTTGCAATTACGGACGCTTGGTTAAAGATCACCACACAGCTGAAGGCGCTCAGATGAATCAGGCGGATCAGTGGTCGCCTGTTAAGATGGAACTGGTGCTGCATGTATCCTAATGACAGTCAATTATAATGAAGACACTAGGGTGTGACTCTGGTACAAGGTATGCTTCCATCATCCGGCAGCTTTTCAATTAAGTCTTGCTTTGCTTGTCTTATTGTCAATGAAATGCTGGTTCTTCAGTTGAGACAGGGTTTGGTCCTTGGGGTTTGAGTTGTCAGCAGACCCAACAGCTGCCTTGTGTTTCTCCTCAAGCCCGACCATCAGTGTACTGACTGTGGACTGGGTCATAACCTACTAATTTCTCGTGGCTGTGGTAGTTGTGCAATATTGTCATCAGTAGAAGTCTCCTCCATGCGGGAGACATTCATAAATATTCACCAAGTCCTTTAAGGATTGGACTTTGATTGTTGCAGAGCAGTTTTAATCTTTCAGTCAAACAGCGCGCACACCGTAGTCGATAACCTCCCCAGTTCAGTCTTTAATTTCCTGAGTCGTTAAATCATATGAAAGGCATGCTTACCTTCTGAATCTGACCGCTGACGGCTCAGGTCCTCTCCTAGGTGAGACGGGTGTCCACACTACCCCCCCCCCTCCTCAGAACGACGTTAACCCTTAATCCTCTTCTCCAGGTGAGAGCTCACTCTCCGGCGCTCGCCCCGTTGTTCCTCCCTGGCTCTGCTTTCCTCCTCTCTTTCTCTCTAGCCTTCCTTTAGCGCTCCTCTTTCTCAGTCTTCTCTCTCTCCACTCCAGACGAGGTCAGATGAAAGGTATTCGTCCCTTCCTCTGGTTCGGTGTCTGTGTGGGTAGCTTGACAGTAGCAGTGTGACTGGTTCGCTGCAGCTCCAGTGCTGAAATGACGGACTGACAAACAGCCTCTCAGAGCCACCGCTGAATAGAGGCAGAGGTGCTCCCTCCTCAGTTCTTCTGACAAGAGGCCAGTTTAACCACTTCCTCTGTTGTAGCTGTTATCTCGCCCATGTGCTCTCTGTAGATCTCTGTAGACTTTTTTTTACAATAGCAAAGGGAATATGACTTGATCTACCAGGCTTTCACTGGATCTCCCTCTGGGAGAGGTGGAGAATGTACAAGATCCATATAGCTGTTCAGATTCTGCCCCACCCCCCACATCCAAAGAAATGGAGCAGATAGTCAGATGTTCTTGTGGATCTACCCTTTTGAAGTTTGAGCAGCTCCGTAGTACGAATGAGTGTGAAAGGAATGGCTTTCAATCCTCTGAGGTTGTAGTGGCTGACTGCCTGGTGCTCTGACTGCCTGGTGCTGTGCCCACCTGGTGCTCTGACTGCCTGGTGCTCTGACTGCCCTGACTGACTACGTCCCGCTTCGGCTTCCTTAGCCTGTGTCTTCTGCAGCTGCTGCGGGAGCCGTTATGGTGACCACTCCGGCTGGGCGCGGGGGAGCGCACCGCGGCCCTGCTAAGTGAGTCTAGCGCTGTCACTGCCGGGGCTGGGAGGACCAATTCCCACAGGTCCGCCGCGGCTTGTCACGGTTCAGCTGACGAAATATGTAAAAGCTGAGGACCAAATAGGGACAAGAAGGGAGGCGGAGTGGAGGAGCTGGAGGTGCAGGAGGCGAGGGAAGAGTGGTGGAAAGGAAAGAGGAGGAAGAGCTGAGTGGGAGGTGGGGTGGAGGAGGTGAGACTGGCTTCGCTGTAGGTGGCAGTAGCCAACGTAGTCAGTATGTTCTATTCCACGGTGTTATTTTTGGGATGATGGAAGCCTACAGTACATAAGAAATAGCATGGTCTGTATCGGGAACATAAGTAGCCATTGGAATATCAATGTGAGGGTCAGTGTTCTGTGTATTGGGGACAGTTGGGCACCATGAAGCAGCTGCACAGAGGACAGGTCTGGTACTGTTAACACTACTCTCCTGCAGTAAGGAGAGGGAAGTATTTCATTATTTTTATATTTGTTTACCGGCTAAGAATGAATGTGAACACATTCTTATTTTCAGCGATGGCCTCGGAGTCGTTGTGGTTTTCTGCATTGCCCGGAGACAGAACAACTTGATCTTACCTCATCAGGTTCGATCTAACAACCCCTCAGTCATTGGTCAGACAACTCTAACCTCTAGGCCTTCCTGTGGTGGAGCGAAGACAAAGGCTGAGAAGGATATTGACCCCTGACCTTAGCTATGGTGGAGCATTGGTCTCCAGCCTTTCCTGAGCCAAGATTTCTTTTCCGAGTCAAAACACGCTGGCAGATGTTGCATAATCTTGACCTTGTTTAAGCAGTTTTGAGGTTTGAGCAGTGCTATCGCCTCCGTGTATAGTATTATCACGACGTGTTGCCTATTTTTGATTTGCCTTGCAAGTGTTGCTTTAACAATGATGGTACATCACACTAATAGAAAATTTCTCGTCGCTCCACTTGAGGAAAAGCAGAGTGAGCGTGAGTTTTTTTATTTTTACGGTCCCTGCTTTTGATGGTCTTTCTCCAGGTAGCAAGGGGTTGCCTCCCTCCACCCAAAGTTATTCCCCTCTCCCCTGGGAAGGCAGACACTGAGGGAGAAACTCGTGTTGCACTACATTAGTTCTGCCTCATATCTATATATATCGTGTTGATGCATCTATGACCAGAGCATGTTAAATATTCCTAGATATATATAAAAAAAACTCCCATGAATACATAATGGCCTTTTGGAAAGTGTTTAATGAAATGTTTACAATGTAAACATTTAACATTTAACGGTCTCCAGTCAAACGATTTCACTCTCAACTTCATTATGTGCCAGTGGAGACTGCAGACACAGTGAATCTGATTGGTTACTGGTGAGTGAAATAGGTGCACCAGGAGTTTATACTTTCAGATCCATTGAACCTGTTCTGCCGGGCAAAAATCCAGTGCCCTTACCGCAAACACCAGACAGGCCTTGGGGACAGTTTTTCAAAAGTAATCAGATTGGATTATCCCAGTTGTATGGGTATTTAATGTTGAAACTGAAACCTTTTATTCTTAACCTCCAGATAGGGATACGGCCCTGGTCATTCTTTTCCCTGTTTCAGAAGGGATGAGGACCTTGTTTCCATCTGGCCTATCAGCATGCCGATCCTCTGGGTAAGGATAAGGAATTGCCATATAAAACAAAAATGTATTATCTGGATTCCACAAGGAGGGTGGATTTAGAAAGATGAAAGCCACTATAACCAATGTGTGCAAATGTGGGAAGGTTCAAAAGAATTATCCCGTGAAAAATTACAAAGGTCCATTATGTTGAATTGACAAAATGGGATTGCTATACTTCATATGCGCGCTCTAAGTACGCGTATGTTATTATTGCCGTAACACGGGGCTCAGCCGAAAAAGAGATGCACTAGCATTGACACAGGATGTCAAAGTCCTTTGATCGCACGGATGTTATTGATACAGAGAGTATTAACAGGGTCGGCCTCGGCCTAAGAATCAGCTGGACGCAGGTGTATTAAATGTTTCATTAATAATCTGAAGTGTGATTTATACCCTAGTGTTAGTCCACATCATTAATGTTGCCCTGTCTGCTGAAAAAGTGGGATTTTGATTCTGAGTGGTTCTCCAAGCGCATCGAACTGCCTGTCTCAAGTTAGTTTAAATTGCCAATTTGATTCTTAAATGTTACACAGCCACTAATGAGTAGGAGCTATGTCGTGAGTTGTTTTTGTTTGTGTGAGTCTCTGTGTGTGTGTGTGTGTGTGTGTGTGTGTGTGTGTGTGTGTGTGTGTGTGTGTGTGTGTGTGTGTGTGTGTGTGTGTGGCTGTGTACATGAGGTGCAGGTTATTGTATAGTGTATTGTAGCTTGAGGACCCACAGCTTAATGAGCCATTATCATCAACAGCTACAACAACTATTGTTATTTACAACCCAGGGAGTCAGACAGAGATTATAACGTGTGGGTGGACAAAATGGGAGCCCGGCCAGCATCCCAATTATCTTTAATTGAAGCACACCACCACACTGGCAAAATATGTATAATTCTAACATTCAAGGGTGCAGCTGTTTTTGGTGGATTAGGTGTTGTCACGATTTCTAGCTTTACATCAAGGGTTGATTACAAGAGGGATTTGAATGGAGGGATGTTAGAAATGGCAAATCCACAATGTGTGAAGCTGAAAACATTGTGCTGTGCGCAGTTAACAACTTAGGGAAAAAGTCAACAGTCAGGCGCCACACTATGCTGTTACCAGATCGTGGCTTCGGCGTGTTAGATAATTGTAGGGATGGAGGGATGGGGTACTCAGCTGTCAAAGGTGACAGAAGGACGAGGCTGGAACACAGGCCTTAGGCCAATCAGACAAGTGTGTGTGTCTGTGTCTCTGTGTGTGCGTGGACAGTACTGATAAGTGAGAGAACCTCCTTCCAGGTGTGTCTGACTACCCATCAGTATCAGTTAGTCTCTAACCCTGAGAACATGAAGATGGAGACACCCAGCGTCAACAGGTTTCATCTCTTATCCCCTGGCGGCCATCTTGCAAGAAAAAAAGGGTATGTGGTGCGACAGGAGCTTCTCTCTTCGCCTGTGAGGGCTGTGAACTCCTGGAGAGGGTGTTGGGTCCTTACAATACAATATATCAAAGCTTAGGCAGTTCTTATTTTATATCTTATAGTTCAGTTGTCCAAAAAGTACATTAAAAAGTTAAAGAAGGAAAAATGTGTACTATTGTAAAAATAATGTGAGATTGTGATACTTGCAGTGATCATCAAGCTGTGAAGTGTAATTGACATGTTGGTCTCTGTGGAAGCAGTTTTCAACCCTTTTAGGTAAACATAATTAACCAGATTCTATAGTCTTATTTTATTTGATATCTAGAATCAGATCAAAATGACTGTTTTGGGTCAGCCGATCCTGTTTGTCAGTGACAGACGGGTTGTGATACTGGTTTATGTATTTTTAATATGATTTATGTATTTTTAATCTGATTTATTATTTTAGTGTTTTATTCATACAGGGAGACTAACATTTTCTTTGAGCATTGGTATTCAATTCTTCCATAAGTTCATGAATTTCGCCTCTTTCGCTGTTTGGGAAACAGACATCTCTGACCTCGCGACTCGATCTGCTTCTAAGAATCCAGAGCCACTGTGGAAATGTAATTTGACCCTGCAAAGAAGAGATTCTAACAACATAGCCTCTTTGACCTATTCACACTACAGGAGTTATATTGAGATTAAAAGGATAATTCATCCAAAAGTCATATTTGGGTAAAAGTCCACTTACCCTGAGTTGTTCCTGAAGGCACATTGTTTTTTTTAAACAATCCATTAATCAGCTCTGTCCCAGTCCGTAATTGGCATTATTAGCATCGTCCAAATTCATGAATGGAAACTCACCACTATACCAAAGCTGCATTGCAAGTGGAAAATAACTCCAAAACACTTCAAACTACATTCGGTAATCTGTCACGCAATTTTTTTGTTACTGTATTCTGACGAAACAACCGGCGGCATAGGGTGAATTCAAACTGGCACTAGCGTACTATTTCCTATAGCCACCACACACAGCTTCTGTTCTTCGGCAGTGATGTTATCAAGGTTAGTGTGAACTTTAACCTCAACAAGCTATGTGAAAATAGGTAGCTTCTAGCAGGCCCATTTTTGTCGGTGGACTTCAGCATTATGGATTGTGGAAAATGCTGTGGTCATATTTTGTTTGCTAAGAAAGATACAAGGGACGTGGGAGAGAGGCGACTTGATATTTCACTCGTTGCCATATCTTAATACACAGTTGTGTAAACTATGGCTTATTGCCATAAATTACTATGTAATACTATGATGTGGGAGGATAAGTGGAGCAACGTCCCAAACGAGACATATGAGTATGCAAGAAACATTTTACATGTTCACTAAGTAATACTGACGATTGCTATTTTATAGTACCCAGAGTGCACATTGCTTCTGGATGTTCTGGGCTAAGGTTGGGGATTAAACGGTCCACTATCGCCCCCCTCCTCACCTGCTGTCTGATGAAAAAGGTCTTCTTCCTGGTCGTATTCAGAGTCACATAATATATGTGTATTTTTCTTTCTCTCTCAAGCAAATAAAGTTTGACTGTCCGAGGTAACTCGAAATAGGTAACTTGCTTTCTAGCTAGCGAATACTAACTTTTGTTTACTGTGACATATACACTTTTTCCCGAAAGAACGCGTTGATTGATACAATTGTGAACAGAACTGACCGGTAAACACAGAAGTACCAGTTTATTTGAAATGAGATTTCATGAATCTTTTTGAGGAATACACCATTGTCATGTTCTTTGATGTAGACAACACCACTAGTCTTAATTTGGATTGTTTTAGAGTTGTTTTGCTTGCAATGCAGCTATAGTGTAGTGGTAGGCATCGTTTCTATTCATGAATTTGGACGATGCTAATAATGATTATTACAGACTGGGAGTAATGGATTGTTTTAAAAAATGACTATGGGCCTTTAAGAACACCTCAAGTGGACTTTCACCCAAATATGATTTTTGGACAAACTATCCTTTTACAAGACTTATGGCTTTAAAAAAAAAAAAAGTATTTAACAAATATCTACATTTTGGCTCGGTTGTGGTAAAGATGCACCAGCTTTGCTCACTGTTTTGGGGTGACTTCAGGACATTCCTTTTTGGAGATTTGCTCTAGGTAGTTCAGATTGGTTGGATAAAGCTGATTGACTGCAATTTTTCTAATACTGCCACAGTTTCCCAATGGGATTGAGCTCAGGACTTTGGCCACTGTAGGAAAATTAACTCTTGTTCTTGAGCCAATCTGATGTCACTTTGGCTGTGTTCATTTTGAAGTCTTATTACACAATGTCACTCTGAAGACGCATTCCCCATCTATGTACAGGCTCTGTTATTATTGTATGATTACATGTTCTAGTGTTCATATGTGTTTTCATCTCCAAACAGCCTTGTGAGTTGTTAATGGAATGAACCCATTAGGGGTGTACCGGTATGCAAGTCACGGTTCCGTACGTTCGGTATGATTTTGATGCAGTGGAAAAAGACATGCCAAACATAACATTTATTTTAAGTTATAAAGAAGTTATACCACTATGACCACCTGCCTGATATTGTGTAGGTCCCCCTTTTGCCGCCAGAACAGCCCAGACCCGTCGAGGCATGGACTCCACTAGACCTCTGAAGGTGTACTGTGGTATCTGGCACTAAGACGTTAGCAGCAGATCCTTTAAGTCCTGTAAGTTGCGAGGTGGCGCCTCCATGGATCGGACCTGTTTGTCCAGCACATCCAACAAATAGTTGATTGGATTGAAATCTGGGGAATTTGGAGGCCAAGTCATCACCTTGAACTCGTTGTGGTGTTCCTCAAACCATTTCTGAACCATTTGCTGTGGCAGGGCACATTATCCTGCTGAAAGAGGCCAATGCCATCAGGGAATACCGTTGCCATGAAAGGGTGCACATGGTCTGCAACAATGCTCATGTAAGTGGTACATGTTAAAGTAACATCAACATTAATGGCAGGACCCAAGGTTTCACAGCAGAACACTGCCTCCGCCGGCTTGCCTTCTTCTAAACAACTCTTAGAGGGCCTTTGCAGCTTACACAACATGTTTATAGGGGACAAAACTTGAGTTTTCTTTACTGAACAAATCCTACGTTGGGGTTGATTTAACTGGAAAGCTGTAATTTTCCCAAACGGGAGACCTGAAGGATACGGGAGGATCCTCAAGCTCTGGCTTGTCGTATGTGTTCACCATATTTATTTACCATGCTGCGTTACATGTCTTAGGCTACATCAGTTGCTAAGTTACGGCTCCAAGATCTGTCTCCGTGGGGGTCAACTCTGAGTTTGGAATGTTAGTTTCGCGCACAAAAAAGTAACGTGTGGTTTAAACTAGACTGTATTCATTCGGATCACAAAGCGTACCAAACCGAACGTCCTGCGCCGAATGGTTACGAATACGGGCACCACTACACTCCTGGTGCCCGTAGTTTTGAACTCTAGTTCACCCCTTCGTTTTCTGTCGCTATTGAATCCAAACGTCCCTTGTAAGTCATCTTATCTAAGTGGCCCAAGCAGCGTTTCCTCTCCTTCTACCCCCTGATGTGTGTGTCCAGGCAGGTGATCGAACACATGAAGGTCTGTGTGTGTGTGTGTGTGTATACATGTCCTTGAACTGTCCTAATCCTGTTGGTGTACGATTTACATTTCCCCTCTCTTTCACTCGCTACCAAGGTTTTGAAAAGCATCTCTCTGAACACACTCTGCCTCTGCTTCTGACGGAGTATCTGAAGTCTTTCAGGACTTTCCCACGTGATCAACTGACTTATCAGCTTTCGCTACCTACAGCTGGTGGACCATTTCACATAGTGGTTTGCAGCATCCCTGTTCCCTTTCGTTTCTTACGAAGATAGGCTGCTTGGCTCTGCTACGTTACAGTCGCAAAATATGTGAATAGAAGTGTGCCTGAAGATGGTTAATATGTGGTGTCAGTAAATTAGGTTAATGTCAGTAGGCCCATCGTTTTGTTAAAACCAGGAGACAGTTCTGAGGGTGTTGTGTTGACCATGGAAATGGAACCTGATCTCAAACTAAGACAGCAGAAACAAACAATGGAAAAGGCCCTGAAACTGAGGTGGTAAAAAAGGTCCTCCTGCCTACGACAGTCTTCCATTAAAATCTAACTTGATGTCAAACGACACTAAGGAAGAGGAAGACGCAAGCAATCGATAGAAAGCTCTCATGTTGTACCTCAGTCGTGCGCCGAGGGTGTCGGGTTGACTATGGAAATAGAATCTGACGTCAAACTAAGGCAGCCGGACAACCAACGTGGAGCCCCTGAGAGTTGAGTAGCAGCTCTGGTAAATAAAGGACTTGACCTCAAACTGAGAGAAAGTAGATGTAACCTTGCACGGGCCAGAGTTTTGTTGACAATAGAAAAGGAACTTGACACATGCCTTTTGCGTGTGCATGCTTGCTCTGTGTGTGCTGTGTGTGAAGATGGATGGATGAAGATGGATGCCAGTGATTTGGCCATAAACTGTAATAGGCAGGTAGTCAGAGTTGTGACTGCAGGGGGTTTTCTGTGGTGACAGCTGCTGATGACAAGATCAACAGCCCCTGGGAAGAAAATACCCCCTCTAGTGAAACGCAGAGGAGCAAGAGACACAAATGTGTTCATTTGCAGCTGTACTCTGGACTTGATTGTGCTGTTATTGCCGTTCGTTCTCCCCATTCGTTGCAATTACGCCGGAATTGCCATCGGCTGGTGTGGTCATTGGTTAGAATTGGCATTTGTGGATATTGGCATTCCTTAGAATTGGCGTTCCTTAGAATTGGTATTTGCGGGATCCCAAGTGGCGCTGTGGTCCGAGCCACTGCCCTGTAGTACATTTGCGTCGTGGTTTTTGAATCCACCGTTGCATAGCAACAGAGGTCGGCGACACCAAGGGTGGACCAGTGGCGCCACATTGCGCTCTAGCCCCTCCCATTGCACTCTAGCCCCTCCCATTACACTCTAGCCCCTCCCATTACTTGGCCTTTCACCTGGAAGCTCTGTGGGGGGGGACCACGTTTGTTTACAGATTTTCAGTCAGTTGGTCAAACTAGCTACTTTTAAAAACTAGTCTGTGACCCAAAGAACCTGTAACTAATTCCTGTCAACCGCAGACAGCTTTCCTGACCCAAATCACCCCAGGAGACTGAGGCCTGAAACTAGAGGCAACCAGCCAGAGGGACAAAATGTCAGCCAAATGGCAGGACATTGATTTAGCCATTTCCATTACGCTGACAATGAATAAAAGCAATGCTCTTGTTGTTTACTGTATCAAAGCTCTCGTAGACTTTTGTAGTAAGCTGACCTTTCATGTGTTTATTGACTGTCTGCACACTGGTGTGTACGGCAGTTGCTTGGCGCTTTTTCGACTCCCATTGAGGAGGTGGTGGGTGGCTTGATTTGGCCTCTGCACCTTCTCCCCCTGATGGTTCAGGGGTTTCGGTGTAATGATGGTAACCACAGCCTGGAGGATATAATGGGAAAAGGCTCAGAAATACCCCGTAAAAAGAGCAATGTGGGATGGACGGCTTATGTGTGTGTCTCTGGGGCTTTTCATTACCTGGTGAACACTCTCCCCCGTGGGCCTATTGATTATAAGGCTCTGCTCTCTGAGGCTTTTGCTTTGCCAGCCAACCAACTGGTTTGTCAGTGATTAAGTGTTTTTCACTTGGAGTATCAATTAAGATTGATATTAAGAGTCACTTAACATGGATATTCATCCATGATGTCATTTAAAATAGCCGGGAGGCGGGGCGTTAACGGGGGGTCAGACTCCGAGGGGGGGACACGTACGCTGCCGTTATCGACAGAATATCACTTTGATTAATGTGTTTACGGAAGCGGGATCTGGTCTGGTTCGGCCCGGTGTAACACAGCGCTGAACATCGTCCACGGTTCACTCTTGTGTGACTTCAGACCTGCACCGCGAGCTAATAACCTGTATGTAACAAAGCAATGGGGCTGCTAGTGGTAGAAAACATACAGGGACAGAATATATCTCTCCACAATTGTAATCCTCCGCCCAACCGGTAGAACCTGCATGTCGGTCTGTCCATTATTTCATTACAGGGGATTTTTCAAATTTGTAACCACCTCGTAGAAGTTAGCTGAATTACAGCAGCAAAGATATCAAACCTACTCTGTCCTTCTGATCTACCCACTGGGAAATGTAAATAGTGTAATAACGCCATACAGTATTCAGAGCATTTCTTTCTCACAAACAGGTATAGAGTGGACCATGTTTCTATTTTAACACTGAGAAAATGACCGGTAGCTTATTTCAGGAGAGATGATGGTGTGTTTTAGTGATGCCAATGGACGAGAGAGATGGAGTTGGTGCCGCATTTGACCAAATAAATATGGTTCGCTGTCAGTTGACAAAGAGACATACTGCCTTGTAGAAGGCACTTTTGTATGCAAAGTCATTTCTGGTGTGTGAAACACTATCATTCTGAAATAACTGCAAATATATTATCTCAGTGTTACAATCCACAAATGCAACATCATGCCCCCTTAATTCATTAACTGTAGTAAGACAGGAACTCAGGAGCTTTTCGCTCCTGGACTGGTTCCATTACTTTCTCTCCACAATGTTTTCCCAACCGGTAGTGTTCTCTGTGTGATCGAGTAGTTATTCATGCATTCATGTTTTTTTGTGATTAATGACACCATTTGTTAGTCTCAGTGCAGGTATTGTGGTTCTGGTAAAGAATTAAAATCTAACCGGACCGGTCATTTCATAGTTTCCTGTGTCTCGAGGTGTTTGCTGGACTGTTTGTTTGTGTTTTGATGGTGGAATGGTTTCCCCTCACAAATGATATCCAGTCAGTTGTAATCTTCACGGCACCTTCAGACGCCCGGCTCTAATTGGCACAGAGGGGGGCCACTTCTCAGCTTCTCAACCATTTGGAACAAACTCTGGACACCTTAAATAAGATGTAATGGAAGGTTGCGGGATCAGGTCGCTTTGCCAGGCCAGCTCAGGACAGTCATTATTTTGAGGTGATTTTTATCTAAATAAATAAGTGTAATCTGTGACGCTCCGCTGGTCTGTTTGGTGAGTGATGGGGGTTGATTTGATTAAACACTGATAAAGACTCTCAAACCCAAGAAAACACTTTGACAGTATCTCTGGTTACCGAGTGATAAAGAAGCATGTGACCTGTTAAGACTGTTATGAGATACAGTATTTTAAATATTGTTGGTGGAAATGAATCTGGGGAAAAACCTCTCTCTGCAAACACGTGTACTTACATTTAACGATCTGGAACAAACCCTGGTTATAAATCACACTCAGCACATCTAATTAAACCTCCTTCTGACTGCATCTGATTGACACCATGGACGAACTGCAGCATTTCCACAGCTTTTATCTATTTGTTATGGGAAATAATGACAGACTCTTTATGTACATTTTAATTGCAAATAGTCGTGTTGACTGGAAGAATAATTTCTTGGATTTATTTTGCAACACAGGCTTGTGTGGTTGTGGTCAATGCAAACCTGGCGAAGTGATTTAAGTGTCTGCGTCCTACCACTGTATCACCCACTGATGCTGGTTTGTACCAAGTGGTCTGAACAGCTGTCTGTCATCTTGCTTCCTTGACTGCTGAGTTTATACGTTTAATTGCAATTAGCCTCACTGTAATTACTGACTGCCAAGTCCCTCTACAATGTTGTAGCGGACCGTCTCGCTTTGTTTCAAAAAACTAAACAAAGACAAAGCAGCACATTAGCAGTAGCCTTTTAATTGGTAATGGGCTGTTGGTGTGATGGAAGGGAAGGGCTACAGTGGTGTTTGTGAAGGGCGAATTGAGCTGTCGCTGGCTCACAGGATAATTACTGGATGGCTGGGCTAGTGCAATATTGTAACTGGGCATGTCTCCGTGCAGTTGGCTGGTTAACAGGGCGGTCAGATGCTGCCGCGCAGGAACTATCCGTCTTCCTGTCCAGGCTCCACCAGGGCTTGGTTTACATAGAGGGTGTGGTGTGGTTGGTGCGCGCGTGCATGTGTGTGAGTTAGAGACTCGACACACCCATCCATGTGTGTATCTAACAGGATGTAATGTGCTGTGTTGGCCTAGAGCGGAACACAACATGTTGGATGCTGACAATTGTGTGTGAATGAAACCGGACTTCAGCAAGGCCCGGACACACCAGAGACTAACAGGATGTCAGATCAAGCATCCTCCTGTTGTCTCTGCTCCGGGGAAGATGTCTGTTTGAGATGCCCCTGGCGTCATCTCTACTGCCCACGTCTGTTTAATGCCCCTGGCTTCATCTCTACTGCCCACGTCTGTTTAATGCCTCTGGCTTCATCTCTACTGCCCACGTCTGTTTAATGCCCCTGGCTTCATCTCTACTGCCCACGTCTGTTTAATGCCCCTGGCTTCATCTCTACTGCCCACGTCTGTTTAATGCCCCTGGCTTCATCTCTACTGCCCACGTCTGTTTAATGCCCCTGGCTTCATCTCTACTACCCACGTCTGTTTAATGCCCCTGGCTTCATCTCTACTGCCCAAGTCTGTTTAATGCCCCTGGCTTCATCTCTACTGCCCAAGTCTGTTTAATGCCCATGTCTGTTTTCAATTTACAGATTATTTAAGGTTTCATTTACAATAATCAATAAATGATTTTTACATCACACTGTGATGGTGCAATATTGCATTTTAGTGTTGGTACAGCCCTGGTACAGATCGACAGGCTTGAAAATGTTTTTGCAGTTTCATTTTCCTGAAGCTTTCATTCAATTAAGCTTCCCTGTCTCAAGGGGTTCATTGTTAATTTAGGATTAGGTTTCACCCTGTTATGATCAACCAAGTTTAGTTATCTGGCTCATAATAGACTCAGTCTAGTATATATATTTTTTCTTTTTGCAACGTTACTGAAAACAAATTGGTGAAATTACCCATAATGTTTAAACATTGGAGACGTTTACTATCTCAGGGAATAATGTACATAGTAAATATTATGTACATTATTCCCTGAGATAGTAAATATTATCTCAGGGAATAATGTACATAATGTTTACTATCTCAGGGAATAATGTACATGTTTACTATCTTAGGGAATAATGAACATAATGTTTACTATCTCAGGGAAGATGAGACGAAGATTTAAATCATTTGAAGTCAGTTTGGATGAACATGACCGTTTGATTCAGCGAACAACATCTCGTCTCATCGAAGTCTCCTGTTCAGAACTCTGACAACTCTCTCTCATCGCCTTGGCAGCTGTTGCCATGGTTCTGTTGCCGCTGGCTTCGGCAGCCAGACTGTGTATCAGAACTACCTGGATGGCTTTGTCCACTTGCACAGAACTGGTTGACACTGCTGTACGTCTTCATGGTGATGACACAGGGTTCAAGGTTCAACAGTGCTGTTTACAGTATGATGGATGGGTGAATTCATGTTTGGGGAGGGAGTGAGGGACCGCAGTCCTGGGGGACCAAAACACTTCTGGTTTTCAGTTTTTTCTTCAGGTAGAAACTAAGACAAGAAATGTTTGGCCATTAAGGACTGAAGTTGAATATCCCTGTTGTACTGTTTTCCTCTTCTTTATACATAGCCCCCAGGACAATGGGTTTTCAAAGGGAGGGTTGGTGTTCATATAGATTATATCCTCGTAATCAGAAACAGACCAGGTTTTCACTGTTTATTCTTCTATTGTCAAAAGATAGATTCCAATCTTGATTTTCGGTTTATTTTCTAATTCAGCAACACGCATTTCAAACAACGACTTGTCATTAAGCCAAATAAGATATTTAGTTAGGAGGGACCTCGTTCATATTTTTGGACATGCTGTTTTAGTTATGAGACCTAGAGAATATAATGTATTTGTAAAAAATGTTTGTGGCATTTGGTACTAATTTGACATTTGTATTTTTTGGAAGCCTGTAGGCGTAGTATGTTAGGCACTTAAAGAAATTCAGGTTTAACCCCTTCAGTCGGAGTAACAGTTTTATCATGAAGTGCCTTTCATCAGGACTATTTTGGAACTACAAGCAAAGATCAGACCCAATGACCTCAATTTGCTAATTAAAATGGAAGGATTAAGTGTGTCAAAGACCTTTTGACAGGTCTATTGACAAGAATATATAGCTGTAGATTCATCTTGGATTCTGAAATCGTTTGCTAGAATTAGTTTACAATCTGGGTGGCTGTTGTCAGGGTTACTGGAGTCTTCTCTGCTGGAGACGATGCCGGACTGTTGTGTGTGCTACCTGGGGATAAATGTCTCGCTGAGCACGGCAGATCCATTATCCATCCACGGTGATTGATGGGATTACACCAAAAACATGTGTAGCCTTTGCAACACCTAAGTACTCAACTTCTTCAGCAGCTTTGGCTTTTTTGTTTCTTTTCTAACCGTTTGTTCTGAACTTATTATGCATAAGTCAGCTGCAGACGGTGTAATTTGTTGGCAGACCCAAACCCTTTTTTGTACCTTTTTCTTCATTTGACCCTGCAGAGGTCATTCACCTCTAACTGCATTTGGCAGGAAAGCCTGTCAGGGTTGAAAAGATGCAAGGCAGTTCTAAAGGAGCGTGAGCAAAACAGACTGTGTAGTAAGACTGCTCAGAAGGAGAGTTAGAAATACTAAAAGGCTGTTTTATGACGGAGAGTTACGGAAAGAAGCAGTGTCAGAAAGGCTGTTTGAATGAAGGTTTAAAGTGAGTGTGAATGCTGGGAATGTTGGGAGAGAATCTGACCATTATGTCCTGTACATTCTGCATCCGTGTCCAAGCAGCTGTGAGTGACAGACAGATGCTGGGCTACAGAAGCTTTTCCTTTTCTCCTCAATTAGTGTCTCCAAGAGGGAAGACTGACACAAAGAACGAGGTTTTATCTAACATGGATCATTTAATTGTTGTCTGCCGTAGTGACACACTGTTTTCACAGCCCGTGTTACCATGGGAACAGAGGTTTGCCCCACCAACGTTTTCAACATTGATTAAAAGGGCTTTTAGGACTCAAGAAATATGTGGGCTAATTTCTATGATTTTCCATGCCATGCTAAGATCTGTGAACAAACATATATACATATGCCAAAATAAGGGAAACGCTTGAATGTTTTAAATACAAAGTTTATTTAAAGGTGCTTCCACACAGCTGTGAAATTGAACTTCCCGTCATGCTGGGCAGCCTTTCAGACAAATATTTGAGCCACCATGGCTAGGAGAGAAATCCCGTCAGTGGCCATCGCTGCTTATTAACCACTAGACCAGGTTTCAACCCTGTTTAACACTGAGGTGTGGTTTATGTGTCCTGGTGGTCTAAGCCCACCTTATTACACTGCGTTGGTGTTAACTTTATTTTGGCCGTAGCTGTAGCTCTACTAGCTCTAGTTAAGTGTTATTTATCTTTCTCAGGTGACTCCTTCACTCAATTCCGTTTTTCTGAAGAGAAGGAGTGGGAGATGGACCCATTGGCAGCCAATCAGGTAAATCGTTTATACTCTCCCCCAACCCCTCGTGCTTCCCTACCCCCACAACCTGCTCTCAAAACTGGTTTATTCCCCCCACCACCACCACTGTATACAGATGTCAGCAGTGCTTGTGGATCTCCCAGCTCTGGCCGAGTCTCTCCAGGAGCTTCCACTGCACCGTCGGCTGAACCTGGAGGCAGAACTCATCCAGGTACTGATGTTTCTACAGAACGGTGGTGTGGCTTCGGTTAATGCCACCGTTTCGTTGACACATGCTGTTTTGGCTCAGGTGGTCATCCCAGTGGAGCTGCCTTCCATAACCATGGCATCAAAACACCACTCCGTGGTCATGGGGATGTCCAAGCCTTCCCTCCTAGACTGCCCTGCAGCTCGGAGAGGCCTCACCCCAAGCCTGGGCATTTCCAATGCTCCAAGTCCAGTTGTAGACACTGCTCTGAGCTCCGCCACAGCCGAGCCCCTGTTAGTGGACGATGAGGATGAGGAGTTGAACCAGCTGCTCAGTCTCCCGGCCTCTGGGTACCGACCTGGTGGTGTGGAGCAGCAGATTACTGTCCTAGTTCCAGATAAACGTGAGAAAGCATTAACAGTATAATTTTAAAAAAGTCACTTTGCTTGCTGTGTACATATAAACAAGATGTTTGTGAGACTTTCTTTGACTTCTATATTCAACAGCACCAGGGGAGACATTGGAGAAGCTGGTTCCAGAACTGGAGGAGGAGGAGAAGCTGGAGACCAAGGCCAAAGAGGAGGTGGCCGAACCCCCCAAGACAAACACCGCAGCAATGAAGGTTACAGAGGAGGATCTGGAGGACTGGTTGGACAGCATGATCTCCTGAACTCAGATCCTGGTAAAAGGACCTTAACACATGTTGACATGCATGTTATTGTATTCCCAGTCCAGGCAGGCAGCTCATCTGAAAGAGGTTTAGAAAGGACAAAGATCAGCCTTTACTGGACTTACCATGATGTGCCGTCTTCAGACGGACAGTCACAATAGTAGAAATGAGTTTTTGCAAATGCACGGTTGAGTTCCCACCCTCTCCATACCAACAATTCAGCTGTTCTCCATCTCAAACAGTGGACTCTGGGTGACGGATAAAGACAACAGGGCAGACGGGACTCTGGGTGACAGATAAAGACAACAGGCAGATGGGACCCTGGGTGATGGGATAAACACCAGGCAGTGGAGTTTTGTGGGCCGTCGCTGATGTTTTCACTTTGATTTGAACCCTTCAAAGTCAAGCAGATGGATTTTCTCTAACTTTTGCCCTGCCAGATACTGAAACACACAGCTTGATCTCCTGAAAGGTTTCTGTTAGTGGATTGAAGTTGTGAATTAGTTTACAGGCCACGGACAACAGAGGTGGTTTATTGCATTGGTTACTTTATTCATGTCTAACCACCCCCCCCCCACTTCAAACCATATAATAGTGGTTGACAGTTTTTGTCTTTGTGTTCAATAAATCACAAACTGTATTTTCTCCCTCAGCTTCCAATTCTTCTACTGTGGAAATACAGGTGTACAGGCAGGCAAGGAGACTCACTGCATGGAAAAAAATCCAAACCGAGCAACATTTACAATAGTTTATCTAGATTTTATACAACAAGTTTTTTTTCCCCCCTTTCTTTGAACTGAAAAACCACAACTATCCCTACTGTTGCATGGTAATTCCACCACTTACTAATCCAGAAGGAGAGCACTAAGTGTCTCTAAGGTGAACAATGTGTGTATATATATATATATGTTTTTGCTTGCATAGTTTCTCACAGGAAGGCACATTGGCTCTACAACACTATACTAGGCTCCAGTCTTTGACCCAACTCCTTTTTTAATTCCCCAACTTGCCAAGCACTTGCAGACCAAGTTCTGTCAAAGGTCAAATGGGTCTAATAACATTATTCATTACCAGTATCATCATAACGGTCACATTTGAGCGCCAATTCTACTTCGGTACTAATATAATGTCTTGTGCATTAAACATGTCATTACTTACCCATCAAACTGTAACCCAAGAACATATCAATGTCTCCTCTCCACATAAAGACACATTTGTGCAGCCGTTTTGAGGTTAAGCGTGTGGAAACGGCAATGTGCCATCAAAAGAAAATAAACATTTGCATTTAAAGAGCGAACAAGGTGTCATCGTGGCAGCGTGACTAATCTCTTAGTATCAGGCGAAAGGACAGTGCTTTTCAGATAAACAGAAATACAGCGTTGAATCATCGTCCATGTCTTCATCAGTGGACTGTCGTCAGGATCGACTGGCCATTCAGTAGGTGGGACTACGATGGATACATCAGCAGCAGCAACAGAGCTGAGTGGAGCTACTCTTCAGGTTTCATTAAGGTTCAAGTGAGTTAGAAGTCTCTCAGATACATTAGGTAGAGTAACTTTGTCGAGTGTCTACAGTATCCACAAAGGTTTTCTATCCGTTAACGGTTCTTGAAGTGACTAAGAAGTCTATTTTATGAGGTGTAGTGCTGTGATATTCCTCTTTAAAAAATTCTAGTGTTACTCTAGGGTAACTGTGTAGTGTTGAGTGTATTTTCCACCCAGGTAAGGTTGAAGGGTAGCTGGGTAATGTAGTGTCAGAGGTCTTTTCCACCCAGCTAAGGTTGAAGGGTAGCTGGGTAATGTAGTGTCAGAGGTCTTTTCCACCCAGGTAAGGTTGAAGGGTAGCTGGGTAATGTAGTGTTAGAGGTCTTTTCCACCCAGCTAAGGTTGAAGGGTAGCTGGGTAATGTAGTGTCAGAGGTCTTTTCCACCCAGGTAAGGTTGAAGGGTAGCTGGGTAATGTAGTGTCAGAGGTCTTTTCCACCCAGGTAAGGTTGAAGGGTAGCTGGGTAATGGTGTCCTAGCTGTCCTTTCTACCCGAGCAGGTCTTCATATTGCTTCCTGAAACAATCACCAGCAGGGAAGAAGTCCCAGCATCTCTCCTGGTACATCTTCCACACATATGACTCCTATTGTGGGGGGAAAAAAGTGTAGTTAAAAAACTTTCGGAGGGAATTGAATCGCTGAACCATGGGAACTATGACTTCATGTCAGGCTGAAAAGCATAACGTTTTACATTTTGCAATTGCCTAGTTAATGTTCCGACCCAAATCCAAAAGGCCAGTTAACCCCTGGGTACCAGAAGGATGGGAGGGATTGACCAGGCAGTTAAGTCCCTACCGCACTGAGCCTAAACTCGCCCGGAAAAACTCAAGAAATACTTCAAGAGGGTATTTGTGGATTTCTCCAGTGCCTTTAATACGGTCCAGCCGCTCTTAATAGGTCAAAATCTCAGCCCTCTCCTCTCTTGACAGATCGACAGCAGCTGGTCAGATCCAATGGTCTCCGCTGCTCTTACAGAACAATCTCCACAGGATCACCATGTTGTTTAGTCCACACACTGAAAACTATAGGAGTCTAGACCCAGAGTTCAAAGTTGACACACTAGTTATGGGTACAGCAAGCCAATAAGAGCAGTGCATCCAGGCTGAGATCGACAGGTTTTTACTGTAGTACAACCAGAACTGCCTGAACCTTAATGCAGCCTTAAACAAAGAACTGGTCATTGACTTTGGAACAGAAACCTGACACAGCGGTGCTGGAGAATAACAGATGTCATTTAGTGAGTGGAGAACTAAAAAGACCTAGAAAATACCTCTGACAAGTTGTTATTTAAAAGAAACACTGAACATATTCGCTCAGAAATGCCAACAACGCCTGTTTGTCTTCCTCCTCTGTAATTGCGGAAGTGAATGTAACAAAACCAATCCACTGAGCGTTTCAGGTCCAAGAATCAATCTTAGCCTTTAATCCTGTGGGTGGGGCTCTAGGGAACACAAGTCAGAACCCATTGAACAGGGTAATAAGAATCAGTGGGAAGGTCATTTGAGAAACCCAGGAACCCCTCAGTGACATTTACAGAATACGACTGAGGAAGAAGAGGGAACAAGTACCCGTGGACATCCACACACTCTGAATGGCCAGTACAGCCTATAGATTTCCCTCAAATGTAAGAGCTGCACATTTATGTCCTTGATTACTTGGATGACATGTTTTCTTTCAGACTATACAGACTACGTACCATTCGCCACCACACAAAGCTCCCTCCCAGCAAATACAAGTCACCTGAATATAAAATTGACTAATATAATATCTTGCTATATATATACTATGTCTGTAGTGTTAGCACAGGGACGACCGGCGCTTTATGTACCTGACCAGTGTGTTCCGTCTCGTCCTTGTTGATAAGGTACATCAGGAAGAACCTACACGCAGAGGAAAAGCAATATCAGAGGTGGCAGGTTTGATCAAATATTACCTCAGGATTTCATCCAGAGCCCCACTGGCTGAGCTCATCTGATTAAATCCCGACTGAACCCTTCTACGGGGGCCTTGTCGACCCCACGCGGTTCAACGGCATAAGGGCTTCAGGACTCACAGATAGTTGGCCAGGTTGTGCTCCTGTAAGGTGTGGGTCTCAAAGCCGTGCGGTGTCGTGTCGAAGTAGTCGTTTCCGATACCACAGATGAAGCATTTCGTCTATGGGAAGAGCATTTGTTAAGCCAATCAGACGGCAGTCGTTTCTGCCACACGATCAGTGTGGCCTTCTCGCTCATGAACACTTTGAGCTGTTAAGACGGCATGCGTCCTGTGTCCGGATCGGAACCACGTTACCCCACAGGTGTAGGGAACTGAAGACGACTTCAGCTGGTATTAAAGGGAACCAATCAACAGTTCAACTCTTACCTCCATGTCTTCCTTCACCTGTTCCTGCTGATCTCTCAGTTCCCCAAACGCGTCAATAATCAGACCTGCAGCATCAAAGACGGCAGACGTTTAAACTGTTAGGCATATATGTGCATTGAAAAAATAAAATAACACTTTCACCCGAGTTCACATACCCTGAATGATGGCCAAGAGGATGACGATGACGAAGAAGAAGAAGGTGATGTCAAACAGGATACGCCACAGCTCATAAGGGTCACCTGCCGGATCCTCCAGCTCATCGCCGATCCCACCGCCAGCCCTCACCCCGGCATACAGGTGGAACAGATAGCACTGGGGGGGGGGGGGGGGGGGGGTTAAAAAGGCACTATATTTAATAAAGACCACTGACACAGGTGTAAATACAGTACTAACGTGTAGCAATGAAGAGAGCTGTACAACAGTGAGTTGGACACAGCAACATGACAACACCACGTAATATCCTGACAGGAACCCCAGGTGAACAGTTTCATTAATGTCTCAGAGACCGGGGCCTTGAGGGGATCGCTGAAGTGTGAAGGATCCACAGACTGACAGAACCGCATTAGAGACCTGCGATATTAGCGGTTCTCTGAATCTTCAAGGATTTGTGTGTAGTGTGTGTGTGTGTGTGTGTGTGTGACCGACCAATGACAGTATGAATAAAATGTATTGCTATATAATTGCGTGCGGTTTCTTCGCCAGGTAAATACTGAGAAATGAATGTATGCTTTTATCACTAGAAGGCTTGGTAATTGCATTGCCCTCTGTTCTTCGCCCCAAAAAACATGACCCAATTAAAATTAATTCAGAATGCAGTGGCACATTTGCTAACAAAGACCGGAACGAGAGCACACAGAAACCTACTTTTAAAGTTCCTGCATTCACTGCCAGTTAGTTTATTTAATTTATTTAAAAAATGCTTTATTTATTATGAAAGCAAAATGAGGCCTTTCACAAACATGTCTAAATTTTAACTGTAATTGATAGCTGAGGAGTTCTACATTATTTTTGTACAATGGCTTCAGAAACTATTCAGACCCATTCATGTTCTCCGCATTTTGTTGTTATAGACTTAATATATAATAAAAACAATCAATATAAACAATACCCTGTAATGAAAAAGTTTTTTTTTTTTTTTTTTACAGTAACCACCCTTTGATCTTCCTTCAAATGTCTCAAACATGATTGGAGTCTATTACTGGCAAATTAATTTGATTGGAAATTATTTAGAAAGGTACACCCTTTCTAAACAAGGTACTAAAATTCACAGTGCATGTCAGAGCCATAACTAGACTAGCCATCTCTAGACCTCCCAAATAGAATTATGTAGAGGTTTAGATTTGGTGAAAGTTATAAAAGCATTGCTAAATCATTGAAATTTCCCAGGGGTTTGGAACCACCAAGACTTTTCTCAAAGCAGGCCGTCTGGCCGAACTAAGTAACCGGGCAAGATCTTTATCAGAGAGGTGAGCAAGAACCAAGTGACCACCTTAACAGTGTTTAGAGTTTAACAGCCAGAAGGACAACAATCTCTGTAGCAAGTCTTTGTGGTAGAGTTCCTGAGTAAAAGGCAAATGAAATGCTGCCTAAAGGACACAGATCGTTAGGAAAATGATTCTGGTTTGATGAGACCAAAATCAAAGTTATGCCTGAATGCCAAGAGCTACATCTGGCGAAAAAAAAGTACCGCTGATCACCCGGTTTTATACCATTCTTAAGGTGAAGCATGGTAGTGGGAGCATCATGCTATGGGGATGCTTCTCAATAGCAGGTAATAGGAGACTGGTGAGGATTGAGGGAAGGAGGGAAGGATGAACAGAGCAAAATACTTCAGAATGGGGCAAGGATTCATCTTTCAGCACGACTACCTGAAGGACACACCCAAGTCCACATTGGAGTGACCAAAGACGCTTCTACAAAGTACTGAATTAGAATAGAAATGTACAAAATATTTCAGTGTATTGCTTAGAATTTTTATGGGGTTCGGTATGTAGATTGATGGCAATATGTTTATTTTTTTAATAAATTAAGTCCACAACTAAATGTAGAGAAAGTGAAAGGCTTTGAATACTTTCCAAAGGTACCCTATTATACATCTCCACCTTGCATTCAGGCTGACAGGCCTTCATCTCATACATTAGGGTCCAATTCTGTTTCGGCATTAACAACAATCAAATGTGCTTTCATTAGTAGTAACACAACCAAACAACTGATTATATATTAGGACACTTATTGTGTTTTGCCTTCACCATTTTTGTTTTACAATTGTAATTTGTCTTTGTTGTTTTAAGCTGTGAGTGTGTGAGTGTGTGTGTGCGTGCGTGTCTCAGACGTACAGTCATCATGTCGTCACACTTCATGTCGGGTGCAGCCTCATCCTCGCTCTTGTTGTAGAACTTCCTGAAGAAGTTGAAGGCCACAACAGTGTAAAGATACACCACCACTGCTAGAAGACCCACCGTCAGCACCAACTGGAGAGAGAGGGAGAGAGGGGGAGAGGGAGAAGGAAGGAGAGCAAGCGAGAGGGAGAGGGAAGGAGAGCAAGCGAGAGGGAGAGGAAAGGAGAGCAAGCGAGAGGGAGAGGGAAGGAGAGCAAGCGAGAGGGAGAGGGAAGGAGAGCGAGAAGAAGAGTTGGTGAAGGAGAGAGAGAAAGAGGGAAGGAAGGAGCAAAAGAAAAATGGAGTGAGGAAGAGGTTGAGAAAGAGCTCATTATTATGCCACGGAGGTAGCTCCAGCTTGCTGGCCTCTGAAGCGAAGCAGCGTCAGTTCTGGTTTATCCCTGAATGGGAGAACAGATGCTGTTTTACAGGGTCAGCAGGACCAACTCTTTCCTCTGATCAAACAAGATTCAGGGCAGGGAAGGAGGTGCTAATGCCCCAGGGAAGAGAAGGAGGTGCTAATGCCCCAGGGAAGAGAAGGAGGTGCTAATGCCCCAGGGAAGGGAAGGGGCTGCTAATTCCCCAGGGAAGGGTCTTTTCCTGTTTAGGATGCTGTCTTTTGGAATCTTTTGTGTCATTTACCCTGAATTCCTGTAACTATTCCTCCGTGTTTTGTTGCGAATTATATAAATTAACTTAGAAAGACGTTCAATATTTACAACAATATTATTTTTTTCCGGAAACGGACAAACTCACCATCTACTCTGAGGTACACTTATTGACAATCTGTTGGAACCTTCTATGGCCTTCATTCCCGTCAAGGCTGAACACGCTGGGCTTTCAGAGATGCCCTTCTGCACACCTCTTTTGTAAAGAGTGGTAATTACAGTATTTCTGGCCTTCCAGTCAGCATAAACAAGTCTGGCTATTCTCCTCCAACATTTCTCATTAACAACGTGTTTTCGCCCACAGATCGGCTGCTCACCGACAGTTTTTTTTGTTTACCAAACCTCTCTAGAAACTTTAGAGAAAGTCTGTGAAAATTCGCTTAGATACAGCTGTCTTCCCTGTTGTAATGTTTTGTCGAACCACAACTAAACCTCTTGACCTTGTCTGCAAGCTTTATAAATTAAGTAAGCTGCCACATGGCTCACTGATTGGCTATGTGTTAATGAGCAAGTGACCCTAACAAAGAGTCCGGTGAGTGTATATAAATATGGGTAGCACAAACCAGATCCAGGTGAGGTACCATGTCGACTTCTTTCCAACACTAAATATGAGACACGCCTCATTTTAGTTTGCATTCTGTGTCAGTGGCTTGAAGTGTTTTCCAACCTTTGTGTTTATTGCCTTGCTCCAGAGAAGGGAGGTGTAACAGCCCATTTAAACGTCTTCAACCCTGTACCAACATATGGGCTTCACAGCGCTGCTTAAAGTGATCCTGCTGACTCTTCAGTGCCAATATGGGAGAGCGGAAATGGAAACGAACAGAGGAAGCCACCGTCCCCCTGTTGACAGTCACCTCGGTCTGTAGCCTTGTGATTTAAACTACTCTGCCGCCCTCTGCTGGTGTTAGACGGTATTGCAGCTACGTGCCTGTTTTCCATTGTGAGTGACCGAGGACAAGATGGTTCTCAGGGTCTTGAAGCCCATGGCGATGTCCAGAAGATGGGCGGCGAAGAAGAAGTTGTTGAAGTGCCCCAGGATTGACATGGTGGCGTACCAGATCAGATAGAGGAAGGACTGAAATGAGAGAACAGGGAGAAATGAAGCTCAGCCGGTTAACCATGTTCAGGGTAAATTCAAGACGAATATCCCTGGGTGTCTTACGTTATCAGTCAGCACCACGCCCATCTTCCAGATGTGGTATTTGGTGTCGATTGAGCTCAACCTGTCATTAGGGAAACAGTTCTTATTAAATAATTACAATTTAAAAAAATTAAAAAATAAAAGACAAAAATAACGACCAAATGTCCAATTCGTGATTATGCTACAATATATAAATATACATCATTGTGTTGATAAATGGGGGTGATTCTTCTGACCGCATCTAAGCAGTAACCACAAGCTTGCCAGATTAAATCCCAGAGCCGTCAGGGTAAAACGAAGTGGGTAGTTTTAGTCATTAAGCAAGACAGTGAACCCCTAAAACGCTTCTGTAAGTCTCTCTATAAGAACATCTGCTAAATTCCAAAAACAAAGAAAGCATAAGACACAACAAGGGTGAATGTCTCACCAGGACACGAGAGAACCCTCCTCTGCCACAGTCTCCTGGGTCGGGTCGAAGTCCAGAGCACTCTTGTCCAGACCCAACAGCTCAGCTATACGCACAGCTCCGTACATATCACCATACTTGTTGATCACCTACAGACAAACACAGAAAACCAGACGTATTGATAATCTACAGACAACACAAATACAGAAAACCAGACGTATTGATAATCTACAGACAACACAAATACAGAAAACCAGACGTATTGATAATCTACAGACAACACAAATACAGAAAACCAGACGTATTGATAATCTACAGACAAAACCGACAAATAGTTTAGTTCTGTGTATCGCAATACCAACATTTTGTGTGAAAATATATTTATACAGATTTGAGATAGATATATATATATATATTTACATTTACTCTGAAATGTCACATACCTTCCGTTTGATGAACTTATCCCAGTAGTTATTGGGAAAGGACCTGAAGAAAAAGAAAAACACGATAGGGGCAGTTATCAGGAGGAGGACGGGGGCAGTTATCAGGAGGAGGACGGGGGCAGTTATCAGGAGGAGGAAGGGGCAGTTATCAGGAGGAGGACGGGGGCAGTTATCAGGAGGAGGAAGGGGCAGTTATCAGGAGGAGGACGGGGGCAGTTATCAGGAGGAGGACGGGGGCAGTTATCAGGAGGAGGACGGGGGCAGTTATCAGGAGGAGGACAGGGGCAGTTATCAGGAGGAGGACGGGGGCAGTTATCAGGAGGAGGACGGGGGCAGTTATCAGGAGGAGGACGGGGGCAGTTATCAGGAGGAGGACGGGGGCAGTTATCAGGAGGAGGAAGGGGCAGTTATCAGGAGGAGGACGGGGGCAGTTATCAGGAGGAGTTTACATGGCTGATGTTCCCGTCATGTGACTTACGGTGTGTTAATGACTAGACGGTCCCACTGTCCTGTGATGTCATCATCCGACGGCTGCTCTGTGATGTAGAGTCCGTCAAACTCCAACTTCCTGGCAATCCCTTTCTCCCTCTTAAACACCACCAAGGGCACCTGAGGGGACCGCAGAGAAGAGAGATGAATGAACCAGAATAGAAAGACACAGGCAGGCAGGAAGTCACATAATGACAGAGACAGACAGACAGGCAGGAAGTCACATAATGACAGAGACAGACAGACAGGCAGGCAAGAAGTCACACAAGGACAGAGACAGACAGGCAGGAGAGCAGGCAGGAAGTCACAATGACAGAGACAGACAGACAGACAGGCAGGCAGGAAGTCACACAATGACAGAGACAGACAGACAGGCAGGCAAGCAGGCAGGAAGTCACACAATGACAGAGACAAACATACTTTGTGACTAACAGTTCTGTTGATAATCATCAGTCATACTCATTTAATTATTAAAATCCACCAATAAGGCATGAGGGGGCTGTTATATATGGCCATTATATCACAGGTGAGAGCTGTTCCGAGGTTTGATACAGCACTCTTCTAAACTGGTTATTACGTTTTTTTTATATATACAAATACAATTTTAACCAATCAGCATTCAGTGTTTCTACAACCTGGCTTACTATTAAGCATTTAGTCACTAGGAAGCAATAAGGAACTGTTAGTCACAAAGCATCACAGTTTCAGCCAGTCGGCATTCAGGATTCCAAGCACCCGGTTTCTAATCACCTTCAGGAAGTAGTAACCAACCAGACAGAGTGTGGAAAGAGCAGTGTGGAATAACGCCAGGAAACACAGCATAGGGGCCATGTAGCCTGTACTCTCCTCCAGGACAAAGTACTCATCGTCACCTTCCTCCTCGTCATCAGAACTAGTCCAGGAGTCATCCTCATCATTATCAGAACCATCACCAGTTACCTAATGGGTAGACGACGTGGGCATCAGAAACACACAATATCATCACAACTGTCACTGATCCCAAGTCATACACAAGTCTGTTTATTGACAAAATGTCCAAACATACCATAGACAGATCAACTATACATACAAATTTAAATCAGTCATCTTTAATGTCAATCTAAATAAGTGAACTGTAGTGAAGAAAAACCTATTCCACAACTCTTTCTCACCCAAAATGTTCTATAATTGACAGAACAAAAAACAATCAAAAGTCGTAATAAATTATAAATTACCCTGTAGAACAGTAGAATGAAGTTGATGGCAAATGCCACAAACAGAGCCAGGAAACGCATGTTGTAGAAGTTGCGAGCCAGTGTGTTCTGAAAACACACAAAAGATAGACATTTTCTCATGATAGTGGTCTTCTAAAGCCCTGTTTATACCTGGTTCTAATATGTTCTTTAACTTGATCTTATCCTGATCCTGGTTATTTAAATTTAAAGATCTGATTACAATCCTATTATGAAGTATGTTCCTATTGTCTAAACATTACTATTTTACTCGTATCCAGAGCAACTTAAGATAGTAAGCCATTTTCAAAACATTTGCACAATCAGACATGTGAGACATGACAGCACCAGGTGTGAACGGGTCTTGAGGTGATACGAGTGGCTTCAACCTGAAAGGTCACATTAGACAGCATAGTACACAGCTTCACAATGCTTGTGTTCGAGAGCAGAAACTCTTGTCAGTCACTGATCACTAACAAAAAAAACGGAATGAGCCTGAGTTTAGGATGCAGGGTGATTTACAGATCAGTCAGTCTGCAGATAATAATGAAAGTGTCATTAATAATGCATATTTAATTGGTAGAGTTCAAGTTTCTGTGCTTAATGTGTATAAATAATGCAGATGTCAGACTTGCACAATTTCTGTTGTCTCACCAGCATCTTGGTCTGATAGACCTCCAGCCCAACAAAGAAGCTGGCAAAGAAGGAAGTAGGAGCTTCCTTTGCTTGGCCGTTTCTCGACTTGGGGACAGGTTTCTCCTCAGCCACTGCCTCTTTAAGCTCCTCCACCATCGCCTTGTCTTCCTTCTCCTTCTTCTCAGTGCTGCGAGAATACAAGATGGCCGACAGTTATTAATCTGACCATTATGACCATTTACTGACAATTTGTGTGGAGATGAGATTTTATAGGTGTGAACAGACAAGATCAGGACAATGTCAGGACGAAGGACGCGTGGAAGGTCTAAACAGGATATAGAACACACTTTTTTATTTATTACGTCCTGATGTTGTCTACTCTGTTTGTACACAGTTTGTTTGTAAACAATTAACAAATACATTATTTGACCATGATCAGACCTACACATGTACTGTAAATAGACCAGGACAAGGAAGGTCACAACCAGATATAAACAGGGCTTCAGAGAGGTCAAATCAGGATGTTATATCCATGTTCCTCCAGTGCATGATGAAGTATTAGTTTCATGTTGGGGCTGGATATTATTTTATGACAAGTCAAGTTTGAGCTGCCACCCATGCCCTCTATGTGACAAAACTGCAGTGAACAGGACAGACAAACTAACGACACGGTAGGCATAGAGCGGCCACTCACTCTGCTTTCTCTGGCTCAGATTCCTTGACTTCAGCGGCAGTGGCGGCCTTCTACATCCAACAGACAAAAGACAGGTTGAAGGTTACTTGCTGTGAACACCATCCATGTGAAACAGACCCAGCATTTATGAATACAATGTTACTGGGAAAAACGTAGTTTTCAGAGCACATGACAAAAATATATTTCCAAGGGATACCCCAGTGTAAATCATTGAAAACAGTACACCCCCGTCAGAGAATCCTAATTGTATAGCATTTGTACCCAAGGTTTTGGAGTACTTGCCTTCTTCTCAAAAGTGCTGGTCAAATTCTTCTTCTCCACAGTCTGACTCTCAGCCATATCGCCTAGTCCAGGATCGACATGTTTTAACCCTTCTCCTTTTTTTGGCGCCGGGTTAATCAACTCCATCAGTATGTCCTGCTCTGCCTTGTCCACTGGCACAATGGCCTGGTCTGTCCCGCCCGACACCGAATCTCCCACCTCCGCCTTTTCCGTCTCTAACACATCGCCGTGGATGCCGAACTGTGTGGGGTCCGGCATGTTGCCCAGTATGTCTGTCACCTTCATATTCTTGGCTCCTTTGAATCAAATCCAATGTTATTTTAAAGTGCATGAAATGCAATAATACTTTGCAGTCAAACAAGTACTTAAGAGATGCAAATAACAAAAAAAAATACAATAAAACTAAGTAGTACCTTCAACAAGCCCTCCTCCAAACATAGATGACCAGATGAGATGGAAAAATCCAAAGATTATGCTGTATATCCCCTTGAAGAAGCCTGTGAAGATCATCCAGAAGAAGGAGAAGAACCCATGGATCATCTCCTTTATGCTCAGCTTCTTGAACTTCTTGTACTTCTTCTTGAGGTTCTTAAAAGTCAGCGTCTGCTTGAATTTGGAGAATTTCTTCTTGGCAGAGACGCAGGCCATGTTGAAAGCTGAGGAAGCCTCAAGCTCGCTCTCTTCCTGTTCCTCCGCAAGCTCTTCAAAGAAGCTGTGCACCTCCTCCTCGTCCTCCTCTGGGCGCTCCACCACGTCCGGCTCCGATATCTGAGAGGCCAGCTGCATCTCAAAGATGGTGTCTTCGCAGAAGTTGACAAACATCTCCATCTTCTCGCTCTCTCCGCCCTCGTTGACCACGTCGAAGATGAACTGTCTCTTGGACTCTTTGACCTGGGGCTTCTCCCACTGCGTACGACTTGACTCACTGATCTCAAAGTAGACCCTCTCAATGCGCTTGCCGCCGCCCATGATCTCGATGCGGCCCAGATATGGCTCAAAGTAGTTCAAGACGCTCTCTGCCGGTTCCAGGAAGGTGGCGAGGCGGGGGTCATGAGGCATGTGCTCTGAAAGGTTGGTCAGCAGCACGGCAACATTGAAGCCAATGTCCTTGGCTGGCTCGTGGAACCTCTCGACGAACTCCTCGTAGTTAAACATGTCGTTCTCGTCTGCCTCAGCGCAGGAGAGCAGGAACTCAATCTCCGACTGGGTGTATTGCTTCTGGTTCTCCATGGACTTTTGGAATTCCTTCTTTGAGATGACTCCCTTGTTATCGGGGTCGTACTCCCTGAAGTTGTCGGAGGTGGTCAGGTCCTTGATCTTGAGGAACATGTCGAAGAACTTGAGAATCATCTCCACGTTGCTGGAGGACTCCACCAACGTGTCAACCATCTGTTTCCCAATAGTTCCGTTAACAACGTTACCTAGAGGACACAACAAGAGACGACAAATCAATGGCATGTGGCTTTCACATTCTCACTTACCTCATTAATGATTTCTTAACTTGACTACCAACTAACTATCTCTATATTACTTTACAGATGTGTGTTACTTTCCTACGGTACTTACTCTTTTTTACGGTACTTACTCTTTTTAAGTTGCTCATTAATACTTGCTTGTTCTCTTATACCTACGTAATAGTACTTTTTTGTTATTTTATGACCTCTCATGTCAAACCCAAAAATGCGTCAACAATCAAAACATATAGAACATATTTTCTAGAAACACAGTTGACAGAACAAATTGCATACAAACAATTACAGGTCAAAACAAACCACAAGAGAAAATTACAACTGTCGGTCGTGCCATTTTATCAGCTAATGGTAACCTTTCCAGTGTTAAGGACAAAGACAACCAATGTACTATTACTGAGGTGTGCAAATGTATGTAATGTTGATATGCATGTACATAAAGCTACTCAAACTGTAACGTGCTACATCTTATTAGATTTGAGCAACACTATGAGCTCATGTTTAGTTAATAGATATCAAAATGCTTTAGATTAACATTTCTGTCCATTTCCCCCAAATCCTCTGTAATACGTACCCTCTAGCAATGACAGCATCATCACCACCATGTCCTTTTGAAGGTCCATCAACTCCTTCAGCAGCTCAATCTGGCTGGAGTCCTACGGGGACAACAATTTTTTTTTTATAGATTTATGGTCTTCAAGCAAATTCAATCTTTTAAGTAAAACTTAAAATCAAAATTTAACTGGTAAGTTATATAACTGCTAAATTAATGAGAAATATTATACATCGGTGTTTGTGACCTCCTCTAGTGATCCGGGAGAGTCTGTGATCAGGACACCTCTAGTGACCCGGGACAGTCTGTGATCAGGACACCTCTAGTGACCCGGGACAGTCTGTGAGGACACCTAGTCACCCGGGACAGTCTGTGGACACCTAGTGACCCGGGACAGTCTGTGAGGACACCTAGTGACCCGGGACAGTCTGTGAGGACACCTAGTTACCCGGGACAGTCTGTGAGGACACCTAGTGACCCGGGACAGTCTGTGAGGACACCTAGTGACCCGGGACAGTCTGTGAGGACACCTAGTGACCCGGGACAGTCTGTGAGGACACCTAGTGACCCGGGACAGTCTGTGAGGACACCTAGTGACCCGGGACAGTCTGTGAGGACACCTAGTTACCTGGGACAGTCTGTGAGGACACCTAGTCACCCGGGACAGTCTGTGAGGACACCTAGTTACCCGGGACAGTCTGTGAGGACACCTAGTTACCTGGGATAGCTTCATCTGCATATTAGCAAACACATGCAGGAATCCCACCACCGCGTCCCACAGTCTGCTGTGGGCCAGACTCTGCTGGTTCCCAATACATGGACCCTGAATGGAAGAAGGGAGAAATTAGGAAGAGAGCAGAAAGGACAGAGGGAAGATGGGTAAAAATAAAAACATTAGGAAGTGCCATACAGTATTTTTACATACAGTACAATATATACACAGTATATCACAGAGTAAATCCGAAACAGCATCACCTGGATGTACTCAGTGAGTGAGTTGAAGATCTGCTTGGCCACAGCCAAGGCCTTTGAGAAGTTCTCCTGTCCATGTTCATCTATAATGTCTTTCCCAGAATAATACCAGTAGAAATCACTGATGGATTCCTACAAAGCAGGATGACTTTGTCAGTCGGTCAGTCACATGCTGTTTGGTTAGTGGTTTGGTGTGTGTGTCTGTGGTTTACAAGAGACAAAATAACTAATTGGGCGTTTGTAAAGGTGCGTGTGGGTGTGTGTCACCTGAAGGCGTAGCAGGTAGTCCACAGTGCTGATAATAATATTGACTGTCGTTGTGTTTCCCGTTTGTGTTCTCAGGAAGTTTTGGAAATCTGTGGTGAAGAAAATGTTTGACAACTGGAAAAATATAGTTTGAGCGTTGGTTCAGAGTGAGCCCAACACCTTGCTGTGAACAACCTATCGTGAGTGTTGGTTAAGTTAGCTAAAACCATTAGAAAAGTGGTCCAGAAACAGACAAAATTGTTGACTTAAGAGACATTCTCACCCCCATTGTGCCCTTCACAGAGCAGTTGCAAAAACCTGAAGAGATCTTTGGTGAAGTCATCATTTGTGAGAACTTTGGTACCTTGAGGTGGAGACAGGAGAGGTTTAACACTGCCCACTAAAAACAACAACATAGCAAACCCTAAGTTAAGATCCAGTTCAGGTACAGTTTCAGAGCTAATTTCAATGCATGAGAAAAGCAAAATTCTGAGTTAGGCTGGCAGATATCAAATTAGATGTGCCCTGGTATTAATCGCTCTTAGCCAGGCAAGTGACCAGCACAGATTCAGGGGACTGGGTTTCTGTTGCTTGGGCAACACTTTGTTCCAACATCCAGGGACTTTCCACAGCAGCTAAAAGCTGCATAAGCTGCATACTGGCTATTAAAAATACTCTGTAATTAATTATAATATTATTGTTATGGTCAAACACCAAAACCTTTTAGAAAGCTTTGGGTTTGCCAGGAAACTTTCACATATAACAAAGTCTTAGGAAAGGATAAGAACAAAGGAAACCATTTTAAAGAAGAAACAACAATGGAATGTTCTCCACTTAGAATAATCAAGCAATTCCAAAGTTCCATTCCACTGCTCTTCTTAAGGTTGGGAACTATTTCAATACTCCATTACATTTTCGAAGCGGCTAGATCATTCAAGTGGAAGTAATCAGACATATACATGGAACCAGCTTTGTGAAATAAGCCACAAGTCCTAAGCAGGTCAAAAGCTTGGTTTATCTGCGCAAAGTCCACAATCATAAGTTAAAGTCCAAAGCATGTCAAAAGCTTTGCTTCAGCTTGTGAAATCTTCAAATCACAAGTTAAACCATTTAAAAAAACATTGCTAGCTTTAAAAAGTATCCAAAGTGGATTGTAGGGTTACTGTTAGTAACAAATAAATATATAAAACTATTAATAATAAAAGGTATAAACAAAATTAAGAGTTGTACTTTTACTGAATATTCTATGCATGCGTCTCTTCCTGCAGTCCAGAACAAAAGAACAATGCTTCCGGGTCATTTGGGGGTCAAATGAGGCAAGAAGGCGGGATGAAAGAAGGACAACAATGTGGCAGCAACATTCAAGATGGAAGCATGGCGGTTCAAGAGCATTTAAATGGTCTATTTACCCTGCTCACTCTTGACTGTCATCGATGAGTTTTACCAGTTATAGGAGGGGACAAACAACAAGGCAGACGTAAGCACGAGAGAGGTGAGAGAAGACATTTACGAAAGAGCACAACAAAGAAGATGTAAAATCCATCGTAGTGGGTGTATAGACCAGGAAGAGCGTGCTGTTAAAAGGAAGGTTTTTAGGTTGACGGTTACAAAGATGACATTTAGTGCCTTTCTATTACTGTGGAATATTAGAAAATACTAGAGTTATCCTTGTAAACTAAACACAGAAATGGGGGAAGAGAAGGATGATGGAGTATGAGGTTTAAAGTGTAGTGATTCAGAACAGACAGGAGAGGCTTGTATTAAGCTTGCACTTCAGCTTTTGTGGCACAATTTATACATTTGGACAATACTAACAATGCAAAATCCAGGTTGGGACAGAGGTGAATAATGGCTTGTTGTGAAAAATGAATCAATGGGCCTTTAAGAAAACTCAGGGTAAGCGACATCTCATCCAAATATGAATCTAGGTTAAACTGTCCCTAAAAACTATTGTACTTTAAGGAAGGCCACATCAGATGTCTGGGTGTGTGTTTGGTCATATTTGTGGTTACAATTTAGTCTATAGTCTTCACAGTAAATATGGCTCATTCCATACTGTATACCAATCAGAATGCTATTTGACCTTAGAAACCTGTTGGTTTGAATCCAGAATGCTGACTGGCTGATAGCCATGGAATGCGTATGACACACAACCCAACACCTTTTACTGCCCTAATTGGGTTGGTAACCGATTTTCTAAGATCATTAAGGCATCTCAGAGGTTTGCAATGAGTCATGCTTAAGAACAGCTCCTAGCCATGGAATATTGGCTATATACCACACCACCTTATGCCTTATTGGTTACATGTAATCTACATAATCATATTGTAGCAAATAATACTAACATTTACCAATCATAATCCTATTGTAACATTTACCAATCATAATCCTATTGTAACATTTACCAATCATAATCCTATTGTAACATTTACCAATCATAATCCTATTGTAACATTTACCAATCATAACCCTACTGCATCCTGAACAACATTCATTATTCTTCTAATCATATGGAGTCAGTTCAATTTAAATTCCAACAAATTCAGGAAGAGACTCCATGACAAAATGCAGGCCGGTTTGTTTGTCTCAACTGCTGACTCTGGAAACATACTCCACTGTGGAATTGGTTTGATTCCAGTCCATGGCCATTTCAGCACACTCATCTGTCATTCCCACTTTATCAATAGACATGTATGAAATCCACCCCCAGTGTTTTCTTTTAGAGGACATTATACCTCTGAAAAGCATTAGGACAATGGCAATTTGTATTACAGTGCACTTCTTTGAATTGATGGCAATGGAAATGTAAATGACCCATATCCCTGGACTAAATTGCAGCACAGTAATAACAAGAACAACAATTTGTAAATCACATTACAGGATTCATTGCCATTTTAGGTAATTTTTCCAATAGTTTTGGATATAAATGTAAAATATAACTGGACACCAACAATCCTAAAAGAAGACATCCTAGATATTACTGTAAATCTAAAAGAAGCCTAGTGTAGAATACATTATAGATATCACTGTTAATCTAAAAGGAACCTTTTGGAGAAGACATCCTGGATATTACTAGATATCTAACAGGCGTGTATTGGAGAAGACATCCTGGATATTACTAGATATCTAACAGGAGTGTATTGGAGAAGACATCCTGGATATTACTAGATATCTAACAGGAGTGTATTGGAGAAGACATCCTGGATATTACTAGATATCTAACAGGAGTGTATTGGAGAAGACATCCTGGATATTACTAGATATCTAACAGGAGTGTATGGTAGAAGACATCCTGGATATTACTGTAAATCAACAAGGAACCTTTCGAGGAAGACATCCTGGAAATTACTGTAAACCTACAAGAAGCCTATTGGAGAAGACATCCTGGATATTAATATAAATCTACAAGGATACATCAACAGCATCACCAAGCCTTTGTACTTACTGGATCCTTCCTCTGTCACCATCCCAAGACCTTCTGCTTTGTTCTGTCTCTCAAAGGCATTCAAGTCCAGGACACTGAGAATGGTCCAGACAGAAGACACAAAGGCAAGGACACAGTATAGGAAGGAACATCAACAACAACTAAATAAGCTGTCAAATGAACTGTGGTGCTAGGACAGTGAGGGTTCCTTCATAATGTTATATCATATAAAACAGGCTTATCAGTTATTTCTAGCACATTCATTGGTCAGAGGTCTACGGCAATTCCCAGACAACACCTGCCCTGTTGTTTGGGTGGAGAAATCACAGCTTACCTGCATGACTGCATCAGTCCTGACAAACTCTTGAAAAAGCCAGCGTCTCTTTTTTCTTTCAGGTAATCCAGCATTTTCTGGAAAAAACAACACATCTTCATGGTTACTCATGTACACCATAACGATGTGTTGAACGAACGAACGAACACACACACACACACACACACACACACACACACACACACACACACACACAGGGTCAATGACAGTGTCATGCAGCCCCTAGGGACAGGAACCCCAACACACTTATCCAAGCACAGGCCAGTCTGTTGGTGATGAACTGGAGCTGTGAGGGCCAACAGGGATGACAGACACCACAAGTAACATGTTAAACCAAGGTTTATTTGAAAACACACACAGTGGGGCTACAACTAAACTGTGAGATGGTGGGGGGGTCCTCAGGAGAGGTTTGAGAACCGCTACTCGAACTCATCTAACCTACTTCAGACAATCTAGTCCAGGGGTAATCAAATCTTACCCTAAGAGGGCTGGAGCCTGCTGGTCTAGTCTCTCTAAACTAATCAAATTACAGCGACTGTTTCACCCAAAATCGTATCTATTGCATATAGGCAGGTTCTATGTGTAGAATGTAAGCTCACGGGTGGCTCGCCTACATGTTCTTGCCAGGTAACTTCTTCCCCCAGGTAGAAACAAAGAAAAGTCTCACATGACAAATGAGAAACGACTAAACATGAATGTGTTAGACAGATAAACCAACAAGGATGTTAGAAACCAGTAAACACAGACAACAGTAACTACACACCCACACGAAACACAGGACAGAATCTCTCTAAGTTACCAAGTGCATGAAAGTCTGAAAGTGTGAATGTCAAAATGTTTGGAAGCGTGTCAATATCTAATGGGTTCCAAAGTGCACTAACACACCAACAGGCCTGTCCACACCAGCAGGAAAAAACAAACCACAATAGAGTGAAACAACAGGTGGATTTTAAACTAAGGAAAGTGTGGTGTGATTGGCCATCCAAAACAGGTGCCAGGTGCGTTAAATTAAAGAGTGGCCACTAATTGGACCACTGCTAAACAGGGACAAATGGATCAATGATGACGGACTGGGGAAGGAACCAATCACAGGGGATAAACAGGAACAAGGATCTGAAATGACAGAGAGAAAAAAACAAAGGGCAAACAAATACAAACACAGGGACGAATCCAGGGCATGTAACAGTGTGTCTCTGTCTGCCTGCCTCTGTATGTGTGTGTGTGATGGATTCTAACCTGCTGAACCAACACATTGCCTCCATTCAGAATGGAGATGCCCAGTTTCAGGGTGCAGGTAACCATAGGACCTAATCGACCTGGGAACAAATCGGACAGAGGAGTATTACTAGAGCGTTGGAAGAGTGGGAAACCTCAGAGGAATAAATAAAATATGCTAATAATCTGGCACTTTTCTCACAGCTGCATATAAGTATTTAAGTTTAAAGTATCTCCTTCCATGCCTTGTTTGAATGTCTTCTGAATTCTCCTTAATCTCGTGGTGATGACACATCCAACTCTCACCTTTACTGGCACTGATCATCTGCAGCACCATCTCTGCAGCCCCGCGTGCATGAAGTCTGGCCTGCTGGTACAAGATCTTCTGTTTCTCCATCTCTTTTTCCTGCGGGACAGAGCGTGTGCGCACACACACGCATGTACGAGCACACACACAAACTCAGGTTTCCAGAATCTGTAATAACATCCAAATGTTATGGGACATGTACCCAGCCTAAAGGTCCAGGATGTGTTCAGACAGGTCCCACTACAGACATCTAAGGTTTAAGTCTGCTGGCAAATTAGGCCAAACCAGGACAAACGTCATACCTCGAATGTCTTCTCTTTAGCCTCTTCCTCATTTTCTTCTTCATCCTCTGCACAACTCTAGAGAGAAAAGGGTAAAAACCAACGTGTTAAAAAAGTCAAGAAATATAAGCTGAGGGTATTCTGAAATTGTGCGTAGTTGACCGATAGATTTTAATATTTTATTATATTACATTTTATACCTTTGCCATCATGTCTGCATAAGCAATATATAAAGGATCTTCTTCCAAGAAACTGGAGGGAATAAAATACCTAATTATTATCACTTCAGGTAACTCTTAATATCCAATTATTATCACTTCAGGTAACTCTAAAGTATTTTAGTAAGATGAAAACTATCAGGGGTGTCAAACCCATTCCACAGAGTGCCTAGTCTCTGCTGGTTTGTCCAAATAAGACGTTTTCAACCAGGCAAGGGTAGACCCTGCCTAATTAATTAATCAATTAAGCATAAGGCAGGATATTTCATTAATTGGTTGTTCCCGCACCTTCTCTCTGTAAGAGCATTGTGGCTGAAGTGAAGGATAAGCTGATGCAGAGGATCTGGCTGAACCTCAACCTCATCCTCTTCCTCCTCTTCAACGATCTTCATTTGGGTTTTCTACAGACCAACCGTAAGATCCAGGGGTTAGCTCTGTTCAAACCATTCACTCATCACTCACCTCTTCACATAGAAAACATTATAAACTGTATAGCTTGGGTCCTGGATGCTTATTGGCTGAAAGCCGTGCTAGCCAATACCAGACAATAACTATGACACAAACATACATGATTGTTGTCCTAATTTTGTTGTTAACCAGGTCATAATAGTTAGAAGACACCTTGGAGGGTGGTGGTATATTGGCCATATACCACAACTCCTCTGCCCTTACTGCTCAATTGCATTTCATGAGTTATTCTGCCATATTTAGCCTTCTATGTACTTCAAGACAAAGTGTTTGTCCAATGGGTTGTTCAACACAACATGCATTTCCATTAGCCGTTATATTCACACTGTGGAACAACCCGTGCTGGCATGCTCAAAATGAGGGTTGTGACTCGTAACTGTCCGATGGTGAGTAATTGTTTTGGGGGATGATCATGTCCATGAGAAGGATGGGGCCGAGCAGAAGTCAGGAGAACTTACCAGGGACACGTTCGGTAGGGTCACACTGCAAGCAAACGTTTCGGAAACCAAACACTGCATTCCACCTCCGTGGAGTTCCTCCACCGTTTCACCCAGGTCATGTCATCCCCACTAAACACAGCTTAGCCTCGGAGAGCATGCAGACTGACACGGTCGATGCATACAAATGCAGTGTAAGGACGATGGGGGGGAGGGGGGGTGACCAGAAAACCAGCGGGGTGGCAGACCGTGCTACCGCTCACTCTTCCCCCCGGACACGTCTCACTCGCTGGCCTCCACGAACGTGTCCGCCGTCCACGCGACGGAAACGCCCGGATCCTTTCCGGCCATTGTCGCGGGGACATTTGGAATCTGAAAACCCGTCAGGGCGCTGAGACACGAACATGCCACCGGAGACGCCACAGATTCCACTCGGCCACGTGAGACACCGCACTACAGTCACAGCAGAGACAGAACTGCACGACATCTAAATGGTCGAGTCGACGTCTGACATCAAACAGCTAGCGCAGGCTGGAGCCGCCGCCCTTACCAAAGACTTAGTGGTAGTGGTAGTAGTGGTAGTAAGGTACCCCATGCCATAGCCTGTTTTTCTAGCCACGTGCTTTGCTGCGGAGGCGGAGCCACTGCTGCCGCTGAGCCTCCTGAGGTTCAGTCTGTCATGCCTGTCAAGACTCTGCCGGTAGCGAGCCACACAGCTAGAGACGGAACGGGGCCCCCTGGGACCCCGGGAACCCCGAGAGGCCCAGGGCGAGGTCCCCAGGCCCAGGCGGACGGGGAACAGGTCCCGATCGCGAGGCTCGACGGCGGGCATCGTGCTCAAGGGGGAGTCGGCGGAGAGGGCCGCCGGGGTTGCTTTGCCAACGCAGGGCACAGGGGGCAAGGCTGGGGCGGGCGCCGCCGCGGCGCGCCCCGTACTTACTGCCAGGTCCTGAACTAGCCTCTCCTCAAAGGAGTAGTCCTCTGCCTCTATCCACAGTCTCTGATAGCCCAACATGAAGAGGTTAATAGAACGATGCCTGGGGGGAGGAGGGATGGAAGGAGAGGAGGAAGAGGAGGCGGGAAGGGGAGGAGGAAGAGGAGGAGGGAAGGGGAGTGGAAGAGTGGGGTTAAAATGGTTCATGGGCGGATTAGAAGGGAGGACGGACTGATGCAAGTGGGAAACCAGGAGGAAGAGCATTCCAAGGTGGTGATTGGTCGATGTGGGAGCCACTGGCTCTTCTGACTGGTCACCCTTGATAAGCACACGGAAACTGGCCAGGGAAGTGGTTCGTACGATATCCAACAACACTAAACACGCTGTACTCAAATATTACAATTAACTAAAAAAAAGTAATTAAATGCATTAAAGATTGCAGTTATGGTGAGGCAAAACATTCCGTGATTCTAAGACGTTAATAGGCAAATATGCTTCCTAGATTGCTCATTGATTTACAACTGATTGGCTGTTAGCAGGCTGACCAATCAGAAATAACAGTGCAGTAAACTGAAGGTATTTGTGGTAGGCAGGTGTTGACTGTTGGCTCAGTCCATAGCCTGGAGGGTAAGATGGAGGGGGAGAGATGAAGCATTCGCCTAGCCTAGGTGCCAGTCTATTGGGCACGGCACTTCCCTAAAGAGTAGGCAAGAGAGAAGACTGACACCCAGGCTAGCTTTCGGCCTGGAATCTCACTTTACCGTTAGCAGGGAGAACAGGCGGTCAAATTTAGAGTCTGCGAACTCCTTTTCCAGCCAAACGTACCGATAGCCATTCAGGAAGTAATTATTAATTTTGTATCTGGGGGAGAGGTGTTGTGGTGTTAAGAAACAACAGACAGGAAGGAGATAGTTAGGGAGGGCCAGAGACCGCGTGACACCAGTAAAAGCATGCCACAATTTCCTCAACCAAATGATTAACACTTAACGAAACTGACAAGTGAAACTGACAAACATGGAGCCAGTTAACACTCCACCAACAGAGCTTACATGGGACCCCAATCTCATAAAACTAACCACTGCAGTTCCCCTGGCGCGGGGCAGTCCAGGAACGTGAGGGTGGTCAGTCCTACCTGGGCAGGTTGTAGAGCGGAGCCATGCGGAAGCAGGCCACCACGGCCCGTTTGCGCTGCTTGGACAGCAGCTTCTGCAGGATACACTTCTTGATCCTTAGAGGCTGCTCCACCTGGTGGCCGGAGCGCAACGTTAGGGTCACTGCTTCAGTACGCTACCCATTTGCTGGTGTTGCCGGGAAACCCGGTGTGTCAATTCGGTTTAAATATAAAAGTTTTTACCATAAATATCAAGTTACACAATTAGCCATCCATCTGTAACTCACTATTTAAAAACCAAGTTCAGCAACAACTTAGACTGGGAAGGGAAGTAGTGTTTACCTTCTCAAGGAGAGAATGAGAGATTTTTCACCTCGATGGCCAGAGGATTCGATTAAGCTACATTTTGTTTACTAGTCACCTAGTCTAGGCTACCTGCCGGCCCCAAATGTCTCCCAGGGAACCCATAATGAGTGCTGGTCATGTGACAGGTGTGAACATGGTGGACTCTACCTGCTCCAGGTGGTAGATGGCAGCAGAGATGCTCTGTACTCTGTCAACGATGTTGTCTGCCTCTGTAGGCTCATCACTCTCCACCACCACGTCTTTATACAGGTTCATCTGCCACTGCACTGCCAGGTCATCAGACTGCAAAACACACGCACGCGCTGTTAGACATGGGGCTATAAAGAAACAGGTTCCCACCTAATGTCAATACACTTCTACATAATAATTAATATACTGACCATCAATACATTCTGTTTTTCAGCCTAGAGAAAATGGTTATTTGGAAATGTTGAGCTAAAATTACATTTGGTTTCTATTATACCGTGCCCCCCAGAAATATTGGCACTTCCAGAAAAGTGGAGCAAAAAAGGCTAAGAAAAACCTGCATTGCAGTTTAACAGCTTTACCTCACGCTCAAAATGCGAGAAATATAACCTAATAAACCAGATGTTATTTTCCAATAGCTTTCTTTTATTCATCTTCACCATAGGTGACAATAATTGTGCGGTATGTTTTATAAATGTACTACACAATGCTACATCTGAATGCACCGATCTCCTGAACACACTCGAGTCCTGGAGCTAAGCTCCACCAAACGACCAGGTCACAGAATGCCGTGCGGAACGCCACGCCGGAGTTTTCCCAGCCTACCTTGTCCCGAAGGTGAAGGTTGGCACGCAGCTGGTCCTTCACCTCATCATCCGTGTCTTTCTGTAACGAGGAAACGGGACTCAGTGAGACGTTATTACATCGCAAGCGGGTTGCACCTAAACGCATGGTGTCAGGCTGTTTGGTCTCCCACCAGGCTGTAGCGTGTCTTGGCCAGGGAGATGAGCTCCTGGTCTCCGGGTGTGCACATGTTCAGCCCGATGGGGAGCATCTTCTTCAGGGCAGCAACGATCAGGGAGGTCTGGACCGAGTACAACTCCCCGCGTCGCCTCTTGTGCTTCCTGTCCTGGTCGCCACCGGACTTAGAAAACAGAAAGACATGCAGTGAGAGGGACGGAGAGGGAGAGGGAAAGAAAGCCGGAAAACAGACAAGGAGAGCAAGAGCCTGGCTCCCTGAACTCTTTTACAAAAAAAAAAAAAAGAGCAAATTACTTTCCTCACACTCCTTGCTGTAAAACATGTTTTGAGCTCAAAGTGTAACTCAGTGAAGTGAGGAAAGGTGTCCACTGAGACCTTGTTCCCAAAGGGGATCTGGCCAAGATGGCCGACACAAATCTGAAGTGAAATAGTAGACCCTAAATACCCTACAGCAAGTACGCAATATTAAGAATGACCTGTTGCACATCACTAGCTGTCTGTTACCCAACAATACCAAGAGTTTCTCTGTGAGGATTTTATTAAGGCTGAAAAAAGCCATCATGTCACTATGGCAAAATTATACTTTCAATATAGAAAAACAAGTGTTTTATAGAGACGGAAAGAGGGGTTCCTCAATTTAAAGTGGAATTAAATGTGTACACGAATCAATCTAATAACTTAGAGTATAAACATCTTGCTTCCTGTTCAGCAAGTGACACTGATTAAGTCATCTCCAGCCAAGTCAACGGCATTGGAAGAATATGTGCTGCTTAAGGCTTAGCAGAACCTTTCAAATATTAAGACTCATCTAGCTCACCTACCTGGAGTTTCCATCAGACAAAGTGAACAATTTATGTTGAGTCTCTGTTTTCCTATGTGCTGACAGGCAAAGACAAGGTAAACCAGAATCTGTGGAACATCTCTACAGAATTACCTACAGATGGGAGATTGGGTACTCTTCCTATTGGCTACCTGTTATAAATACCAGGGTGAAAGTTAAATTCCATTTTCACTACAGTCAATTCAATAAGTGCCAAAAAATTGAAATATTATTTCATAATATTCAAATACCAACATGTGATTTTACTTTAATTGGAATTTGGTTGGAATGGAACAGATCCCAACCCTTACTACCTTTTAAGGCTTTTTAAAACACCTCTCAAAGAACCTAGATCCAAAGGTGCTGTCAACTGGGCTGAAGGGTCAAGAAAAGGCTAAAAGCAACAGCAGTCTGAGAAGGGTTCCCCTCATTCCTCACCAGATGGGACTGCAGTCTGGTTTAAAGGGATCTGTTTGGATGTATTCCGCCATGGAAAGAGCATTTGTGTCTGGCTCGACTACCAGATGAACTCCTGTTTCATCCTTACCTTGGACATCTTGGTCTTACTTTCTCCAGTCAGAAAAGATAGGTTGTTGATTTCATTCTGAACCACAAAATTCTGCTCTTCCCTTTTGAAGTTCTGTACAAGGCCAGGTGGAAAAGAAAGGAAACATGTCACTCTTAAAACAGAACATTCAAACTGGCTAACAAACATATGAAATATTATTAAGTGAAAACATTATTATAAAAAAAACTCCTACATGTGATTTGCACCAAAGGATAAAGATCTCAGCCACCATGTTGAATAGCTCATTGGACTGAGCATTTGGCCGTTTCAACCATCTGGACCTGGTTAGGTTTGACAGACAAATACAAATCACTGTCCTAGATTCCACAATACGGATCCATGTAATTTGCTCAGTACACAAACAGGAAATGTATCATTAACAATTTTGATCACATTTGTGGAAAGGAAGTATGTTACCGTAACTCTTATTAACCTACTTGTTATATACCTACCTGTTATTATCCTGCATTATTATCCTACATTATTAATACCTACCTGTTATTATCCTACCTGTTATTAACCTACCTGTTATTAACCTACCTGTTATTATCCTACCTTTTATTATCCTACATTATTATTACCTACCTGTTATTATCCTACCTGTTATTAACCTACCTGTTATTATACTACCTGTTATTATCCTACCGGTTATTATCCTCTGTTATTATCCTACCTGTTATTATCCTACCTGTTATTAACCTACCTGTTATTATCCTATCTGTTATGATCCTACCTGTTATTGTCCACATAACGGATGAGCATTGGGTAGAAGGCATAGAGGTCTCTGCAGAGGACAGCAAACTCATCCAGGATGAGCAGCTCAGCCTCCTGAGTATCTCCTTTAATGTCGGCCTTCAGCAGCTCCTCCTCTGCTGCCACCTGGAGTTAGAAGATATTGTTAACACAGTTCAGTAAGGTATTAATACAATTTAAAGTGGTAAAAACAGACATTCGGTCTCCTGACTGTCACCTTACTGTCAGCCTTTATCAATTCCTCCTCTGGACTGAGGTAAGTGCTTATTAACAACCTTTATAGTTGTGGAAGGAGCAAGCAGATGCCTGGTGGACAAGAGTGTTTTGACCAGTAACTGAAAGGATGCTAGATCTGACCCCGGAGCCGACAAGGTAAAACAACTGAATGAGAAAGGGACTTAACCTTAATTCCTCCTGTAAGTCTCCCTGGATAAGAGCACCTGCTTAATGACTAAAATGCTAAATGTCATGCTCTAGCCATGCTGAACTACTATGTCATTGTCTCCTTGGGCAAGGACATAGGAGAGGGCACGACAGCACAACCCGATCTGCAATTCAAGCTACTTATGTGCTTGATCCTCATGAATAACCAATAGAAAATGTAAATGAACAAGGTCACATCTTACCTTCACTGTCTTCTTTCTGAGTTTCTCCAGAGTGGGCAGAAAGTGACTTTTCAAGAGGTCCGCCGCAGCCTTGCAGATGATTGGCTGAGAGTACACTGGAACAGCACAGGAGAAACAAATCAGATTTTGCCTCACTGAGTAGTGGTAAAACACAACTATTATTATCCATCAAACATAATATTGCTTGAAAAGTGTGACCAACTGGGTCTTGACACGGAACTGTGCCATGAGACAGCATTGGTTAGTCTTCAATTCATTTCAAAGTTACGGATTACTGAGTCACATAATTCACAGAACAGCCCAACCAGAACCCAGCCCAGAACCCGGCCCAGACCCCAGAACCTGGCCCAGACCCCAGAACCCGGCCCAGAGCCTGGCCCACAGCCCACCTGCAATCCTCTTCATCCAGGGGGCATCATCGATGCCCAGGTTGTTGTTGAGGATCTTGAGGATGTTCCCCAGGATGATGCTGAGGTGGTTGGAACAGACGGTGGTGCAGCAGGCCGCGTCGGGCGCCGAGTTCTCCGGGCCCTTCTCCCACCAGTGGGACAGGTAGGTACACAGCATGGGCAGGATCACCTCGATCACCTGGACACGGGTCAGGTTGGGTCATGTCAACTGGTTCAGTAGCGGGATAAAATGGAACGTTTCAACATGCACTCTAAAAAGAGAAGAAGTTAAGCCTGACGAAAACGTTTGTGACAAAAAGCGGTCGTCTCCCTTAACCGGTGGTTTTAAGCTTCCTGACCTGAGGCATCTCGGTGTACCGTGCACCAGACTCCGAGATGTCGTTAATGTCCTTCAGGAGGCCGTCCAGACGGGGCATCTCTGGACACATCTCCACAACAGAGTCTGGCATACTCAGGACTACACAGAGACAGGAAGGTGACAAAATAATCCTCAACACCGCAACAAAAACCCAACCTTGATAATATGAATCAAGACTAACAATTGATAAAATGTATATCTTGTTATTTCCTGAGGTTTCGATCCGGGTTGATACTGTCAAGAACTTTGATTGATCCTGACTGACCGCTGAGCTGATAGAGATGCAACGCTGTGACAGTAAGTGACACGATATCAGGCGCACTCACTGGCCCTCTCGCGGGGTGTCTTGGTGTTGAAGACCGACAGGGGGTTGTGGGCGTTCAGATCCGGCTCCAGGAAGGCCGCAGGCATCGCTCCCACCAGGGTGGCCAGACACTCCCCTAGAGCCGGCAGGTGCCTGGACAAAAACCGTAAACACGCCAAGCTCAACCAAAGCTTGACCACGCAACTCTACACAATGACACTTCCAGCAGATCCCATGCGAACCCAAACTGTACCTCTCCACGTAGATGTATTTCCCTGTGCCCAATGTGTAGAGACAGGTCACGATGCGATAGCACGACAGCTGGACATCATCCACTGGATGACACAAAACACATTTAGTTTAGTCACTGCTCATTTTCCAGATAGAACCTGTGATAGCTAGCACGTGAAAGTGATACAATAGTTCGGCTGCGATAGTTAGCGTCCGATAGTTAGGCCAGGATCATATAGACTATACTGAAGGAGTCTGTAGTGTAGTTGGATACTCACCCAGCAGCTGGACTCCAAATTTGTGCATGGTGATGTGTTCGAACAGGCCGGTGAGGATGGGCAGCAGGGCAGTGGTGGCGTAGCTGATGTTCTGGGACAAGCATTTCATCTGTGAGCGGGAATGGCTGAACTTTCCGAGCTTCAGCATCTCCAGAGTCTTTTCCAGATCCTCGGCTGCGTTCTCGAAGAACGTCCTCACACCAGCCTTCACCAGCTCCGAGCCTGACTTCATCACCGTCCTGGGAGAGAACCGGGAAACACATGCATTTAAATAACATGACACTGGAGGAGATGAAAGAAGATCGTGTTTCAATCCTCATAACTGTTTTACATCAGCCAATAAATAAAACACTGTGACCTGATAGCTTATCTAGAATAATAATCTCTTGAAAATAGATTTGATTGATTAATATAAGGCGATTTGCCAGTCAAACAAATGCTTGCAAATTGGTGCTGACCTTGTATCCAGTGAATGAGCCAGGATGAGTAGACAGCTCACCATAATCCCTGTGTCACTTCCTGAAAATAACACAGTGATATGGAAATTACTTAGCTGAGAGTACACAGGGCAGTTTTTAACCACACAGGTAAAGACAATGATATCCTTCTTACCAAAGAGGGAAATCCTGTGTCTGACAAGAGCTGCCATCTTACAGAACAGGCTGGAAAATAAAGGAGATAGGTGGGGAACAACGTGACCAGAGAAAGGGAGAAGAGATAGAAAAAGAAACAAAACTGAAGAAAACAAGAAGAGAGTTCTTTATAAGCGTCTGACAGTTGAAATCATCAACTGCCGGTCTTCCCAAATACTACGCCAGGTGAGGTTTGTATCCTATTGCTTCCACTAATTGGGCAACTGTCATTAGAAGATGGCTGCTTGGGATTCTGGGTGGATTTCAGACTGGGAATGATGCGGTTAGTACTGCCACTATTGAGTAATCCTATTCATTACAGGTCTTCCATTCCCAAAGTGGCTTACCTAGTGGCCATCTCCTTCTCCTTGTTAGATGCGTAGCCACTGCTGCTCAGGTTCTTAGAGGGCGTGGACAGGAAGTACATGCTGTGATTCTTGAAGTAGGTGTCGATGAGAGGGAGCAGGACCTACAGGGCGAATGGAATGGTGTATTACCTAACGGATCCAAACCAGGAAACGGTTTTGTCACTGAGGCATCATCAGCAACATCATGAATTCGGGTGGGGGACTGAGACAAACAGGGTAGACGGATTACTTGACCGTGTCTTTAGATAAAGCCCCACCTTGGCGAAGAACTTGATTTGCTGGTCGTGGGGTGACTTGTCCGTCTTTCCGCTCGTGGCCATGGCCTCTGGAGGAAGAACGACAGTTACAGGGAGAGTGGGGGGATGAGTCGACTGGGAGCTGGGATGATTAGGATGTGATGTTGGTATGAGGGCCAGATTGTAGTGTTAACACACCTACAAAATGCTGATACTACTACTACTACTACTACTACTACTACTACTACTACTAATAAGAATAATAATAAGAAAAAAACATAATTCCTGACAAACTAATAATTACAAAAATAATAATAATCTGAAGAATCCTAATCACCATAATCCTGGAGAAGTTGCTGTGACATGATGCACATACTCACCTAGGTGGGCAATGAACTCCTGAGCTGAGTCCACGTATTTCAGCAGCCTCTTGAGGAACGTGAAGGCAAACCTCTTCTCCATGGACGACGAGTCCTGCTCCATGTCCTTCACGCCTCTGCAGAACATCCATAAGAAATGTCAGGACCTCACTGATCCCAAAAGTGGAACATTTACGTTAGGTAACTAATAGATAAGAATGTCATGAAAGCTTTAGTTTGCAATTCTAGATTAAATATCTTTCTCAATCATAAGCCACCAACATGGCATTTTATAAAAGCTCTGCTTGTCATTTTCAAAAGATATATCTTCCTTAAGGAAAAATGTACTCCTGTTAATTTCCTACTATATACAAGCAGTCATAGAATTTGACCTGGTGATGGTGTATCCGTTGATCTGCAGAAACTTAAAGAGATCCTGGGCCTTCTCTCTGTCGCGGTACTTCTCTTTAGCTGTCAGTGTGTCATAGGGAACCAGCAAGGAGTGGGTCCCGCCTCCTTTCATAAATCAAACACAACCATGGCAACACTTCCTATAACAGTGTATTCTTAAGCAATAAGACACAAGATGGTGTGGTATATACCCAATATACCACGGCTAAGAGCTGTTTTTAAGCACAATGCAACATACACACAGTGCCCTCTTGAATGATTGTCACCTGAGATAAATGTGAACCAAAAATGCTGTAAAGACATCATATTATCAGATTGATCTTAACGCTCAAGAAATAATTTGAATCTAACCTTAATTCAGAAAAATATCAATAAATAATCATTTTAACCAGAAACATGCGTGCACACCCTTAGAAAATCTTAAACAAAATCCAACTGATGTTTACTCTGATCCAGATTTTAGTTTCAAATGTTATTCTTTGGTCATCTATGACATCCTGTTTATCTGGGGTATACATATGAGGTGACACACAGGCTGAACCTTTTTAGTGTAAAACTGGGTCATCATTGCATCTTACAGCAGGACAATGATCCACAGAAATGATTCACTGACCACAGAATAAAGACTTCACAATGGCCCTGTGGAGTGACAACATACCTTTACCATCCAACTCGATTTTCTTCTTCTTGGCCCAAATGTTGTGATAGTTCTCCGCCACAACCTCCACCATGGACTAGACCAGAGACCAGACCAAACAAGAACATAAAATAGATATTTTCCTGTGTTATTATGCACAGTATTACCAGTCTCTGCACAGCCACTTATTATCTAATGACATGGAGGATGAGTCTAGTACAGCTGTAAAAATCTGGGTTCAAATACAAAACATTTGAAATGGTCTAAGTATTTAGACCACTTCTAGGTTTCTGGAGATGCAACTTCCGGAATTTAACCAACTCTCCCATCCAATTGACCAGGGTAGCCTTAAATGAAGCACCCACAAATGTAACTGTCATTTGAACCCAGGCCTGGTGTTGTGTACATAGTAACTCCACGCCACAAGAAACACAGCACCTGGTTAGTAATACAAAACATGTTAGCCAGCGTCATGACCTGATAGGGGTTCCCATCTTCAGGGAACATTGTTTAATAACAACAACACAACAACAGTTCCATGGCAACCACCTGCAACTCTCTGGACAGAGTAATGTTGCTCAGGTCCATTGGTGATTCCGGGATGAATCCATTATCGTTATCCTGTCAACATTCAAAGATGTACAATGAATAAACATCGACACAAATGGGTGATCTGTTGTATCCCTTAAGGGGCTTACACACCGGAACGAACACCTTGCTTTTATTAATCATTAGGGTGACGTGCAAAGAGGCAGAAATGTTGAGCGTTTTTCTGGGGATCGAGTCACTGTGATATCATTCACGTTTTGGTCAACATCTACTCTGACTTGTCATATCAGTTCGCCAAGTATGTTAACGTTATAATTTCAGTTAGTAATATGCACAACTCAAACTAAACTTTAAAGGGGCTTACACACCGGAACCGACAACCTCTGCCTCCTCCATTAAGCTCATGGCGGCTGCCGCCCACGGTCCTGCCGCCGAAGCTTAACCTTGTTCAACTTTTGCCTGTTGCCGCTGGACGGTTGCCAATCAGAGATCGTGCTCTTTGTAACCATCGCGACAATGGAGGATTTGCTGGTGTCAGAGTACCCGGAGTTAAATTACACAACATCCAATATTTATATGGTAACAAAACGAATTTGCCATAATTCCCTAGACGAAGGAAGGAAGGCACATCAATGTTTGGCTCGTCATTTGCCATGTTTACTATGTGAGCTAGGCTACTCCGGTTGCTATGGTTACGGCTCCAAGGTCCGTTCCGGGGAAACTCTTGAGGTTTCCAATTTTTGTTACACACACAAAAAAGTTACGTGCACGGTTAAACTAGACTATATTCATTGGATCGCAACATATCTGAAATTGAAAATGTTAACATACTTGGCGAACTGATATGACAAGTCAGAGTAGATGTTGACCAAAACGTGAATGACATCATAGTGACGCGATCCCCAGAAAAACGCTCAACATTTCTGCCTCTTTTCACGCCGCCCTGACTGTCGCAAATGATGAATAAAAGCAAGGCGTTTCGTTCCGGTATGTAAGCCCCTTAAGGGACCACGTTTGAAAGGGAGACGTTCTCATGTGTACGTTCTCATGTGTACGTTCTCACGTGTACGTTCACATGTGTGCCTCCACACGCAAACACAGTACCTGAGTGGACTCCGACATCTTGATTTGTTTCTCGATTAACATGGCTTCTCCCTCTTTGGTCCTCTCAATGTTCCAGCCCATTGCCAACATGCTCTTGAGAGATTCCTTCACTGGCCAACGGTACGACTCCTTCTCCTACACAAGGAGACACACAAAAACAAACGCCCAGTTAATGACCCGATCACATCTGGCCCAGTTAATGACCCGATCACATCTGGCCCAGTTAATGACCCGATCACATCTGGCCCAGTTAATGACCCGATCACATCTGGCCCAGTTAATGACCCGATCACATCTGGCCCAGTAAATGACCCGATCACATCTGGCCCAGTTAATGACCCGATCACATCTGGCCCAGTTAATGACCCGATCACATCTGGCCCAGTAAATGACCCGATCACATCTGGCCCAGTTAATGACCCGATCACATCTGGCCCAGTTAATGACCCGATCACATCTGGCCCAGTTAATGACCCGATCACATCTGGCCCAGTAAATGACCCGATCACATCTGGCCCAGTTAATGACCCGATCACATCTGGCCCAGTTAATGACCCGATCACATCTGGCCCAGTAAATGACCCGATCACATCTGGCCCAGTTAATGACCCGATCACATCTGGCCCAGTTAATGACCCGATCACATCTGGCCCAGTTAATGACCCGATCACATCTGGCCCAGTTAATGACCTGATCACATCTGGCCCAGTAAATGACCCGATCACATCTGGCCCAGTTAATGACCCGATCACATCTGGCCCAGTTAATGACCCGATCACATCTGGCCCAGTTAATGACCCGATCACATCTGGCCCAGTAAATGACCCGATCACATCTGGCCCAGTTAATGACCCGATCACATCTGGCCCAGTTAATGACCCGATCACATCTGGCCCAGTTAATGACCCGATCACATCTGGCCCAGTTAATGAGCTGGTTGACGCTAATCTCCTGTGACAGATAATCAGATAGAAACTTGGCATTTGGGTTGTGAGGTTTGTGCTGCAGAAACGCTACCTTCTCACTCAGGGATTTGTAAGGCTTGAGCAGAGGGTGAGTTTTGGCCTCTTCATCCAAAACGTCTCCCGTTTTCCAGCCCGCTGTCACCTGGAGGTCAAGAGTTAGGCTACGTCAGGCCCAGAGTTACGCCACGTCGAGTCCCACTAAAACCCTTCAGTCACAGAGGTGACCATACCTTCTCAGAAGACCACTTGATGTGGGACTGCTCTGCAAACTTGTTGGCAATGTAGTCCAGTTTCTCAGGGAGAGAGATGCTAAGAACCAGAAAGAGACCAACACCGCAGTTAGTCCTTCAGTCCAAACTAGACTAAGTCCACTACTTGGTGTTGCTGTGTATATACCTGTTTTTAATATCCTACTTAAGTATTTCATAGGAATTAATTTCACGTCTCAAGTGACATTTTTTTGGCGTGTTGCCGTCTCACTTCCAGGGCACTCACTTGGCTGTGTTGATGGGTTTGGGGTCAAAGTTTCCATGCGCGTCCACGGAAACCTGCTTCTCCAGGGTGGCACTGGGGCTGGCGTCCACGTAGTCAGGTGGCACAGCTCCGGCAATGGCACTGAGGCAGGCCATGGCAGTCTTGAACAGGTCAGGGTCAAACCTCTGCATGGGGAAGACGAGGGGGAGGCAGTTTTTATGAAGTCCTCCAGGATATATTTTTATTTTAACTATCTCTCTTTCTAACTCCTTTTCTGTCCTCGGTCTCACGCCACGGTCTGCTCTCTTAGGGTGGACGAGTTGGGTCGCAAGAGCAGAACAACAGAGTAAGAGAGGCAGTGAGGGGAAGAACTCTGCAGAGTGAAAGAGCACTGATCTGCCACAGTCTAATAAATTATAAATCTATTATATATTTCAGCAGTTCTTCAGATCCATTGAGTTCTTCCACTTTGATGCTTTCTCTTTTTCCCAAATCTCCCTCCTTCTATCCCCAACCTGTCTCTTTCTCCCCTCACAATCGACCCCTTGATCTCGCTTTCTGTAACAGATTGTGAAGTACAGTCGAGTGAAGAGTTTTGCACCTATTAGAATTACACGAAACCAACCCTAACTCAAAGACCCAAACATCTGCAGGCAACAGTAGAATCCCTGCATACCTTGGCTGAGAGCGAGTCGAATATTCCCCAGAAGAGTTTCTTGGTGAGCAGGAGCTCATCATCTGACGCCATGCCAGAGATGCCCATTCCAGACGGGATGCAGTAGTACTTCCAACTCTGCTCATAGTGTTCTGTCAAAAGCTGGAGGAAACAGAAGGGCAGAACTGTCAGTTCTCCTTCAAAGTATTAATAGTAGTGGTAGTCGCTGTAGTAACAGTAACCTCACTAATACTTCTAGATAGCATTAATAATAGTGGAAACTTTGTAATCTTTCCAGGTCGTACTAGTGCAAACTGGCATTATTTTCTGGTACTATTATCTAATCTTTCCAGGTCGTACTAGTGCAAACTGGCATTATTTTCTGGTACTATTATCTAATCTTTCCAGGTCGTACTAGGGCAAACTGGCATTATATTCTGGTACTATTATCTAATCTTTCCAGGTTGTACTAGTGCAAACTGGCATTATTTTCTGGTACTATTATCTAATCTTTCCAGGTCGTACTAGTGTAACCTTCCAAATATTTGCAGGTAGTACTACTGTAAACTGAAATCAGGAGAGGTAATCAGACCTTATTTAATTTTAATGTTAGTATTTTAGACAAATGTAACTGCTTTTTTGCAGAAGCAGCAGCTTTTATTCCTGAAAAATAACAGAAGAGTAACAGACTAGATGTGTGACTGATTAGTGCGGACAAACCCAGGAAAACCAGGCCGATGGGTGTATTAGTATTTAAGGGAGGTGAGACGCTGCCATAGACACCACTGATAAGACCAAATAAAAGCGGTTTGAAATGTGAAACATCACTTTTGACAGCTTGTCTTTTTATTATTAATTTGAAGCCCCCGGCCAGAAGAGCCCACACATTTTTGGTGGGATCAACAGCATCGCCCAAAGAGATATACAATGTACATTATAAACTGGGTTGTTCATGCCGTGTACGCTGATTGGCTAAAAGCAGTGGTACATCAGGACTTATGCCATGGTTGTGCCAGTCACAGTCACGGTACGCTGGCAGAACACAATCAACCCCCACGTGCCCATAACTCTTGAACCTCTCACCCTGAGGGGCATTTTGCAGTACTCCGTCAGCAGGGGAACATCAAAGACCAGGCGTCTCAACAGCTGCTGCATCATCGAGGGACGCAAGTGTCTGTGGAGGACAGGGGGGACTTTAAACAACATTAGACCAGGACACAAGTGTCTGTGGAGGGCAGGGGAGACTTTAAACAACATTAGACCAGGACACAAGTGTCTGTGGAGGACAGGGGGGACTTTAAACAACATTAGACCAGGACACAAGTGTCTGTGGAGGACAGGGGAGACTTTAAACAACATTAGACCAGGACACAAGTGTCTGTGGAGGACAGGGGGGACTTTAAACAACATTAGACCAGGACACAAGTGTCTGTGGAGGACAGGGGGGACTTTAAACAACATTAGACCAGGACACAAGTGTCTGTGGAGGACAGGGGAGACTTTAAACAACATTAGACCAGGACACAAGTGTCTGTGGAGGACAGGGGGGACTTTAAACAACATTAGACCAGGACACAAGTGTCTGTGGAGGACAGGGGAGATTTGAAACAACATTAGACCAGGACACAAGTGTCTGTGGAGGACAGGGGAGACTTTAAACAACATTAGACCAGGACACAAGTGTCTGTGGAGGACAGGGGAGATTTGAAACAACATTAGACCAGGACACAAGTGTCTGTGGAGGACAGGGGGGACTTTAAACAACATTAGACCAGGACACAAGTGTCTGTGGAGGACAGGGGGGACTTTAAACAACATTAGACCAGGACACAAGTGTCTGTGGAGGACAGGGGAGACTTTAAACAACATTAGACCAGGACACAAGTGTCTGTGGAGGACAGGGGAGACTTTAAACAACATTAGACCAGGACACAAGTGTCTGTGGAGGACAGGGGAGACTTTAAACAACATTAGACCAGGACACAAGTGTCTGTGGAGGACAGGGGGGACTTTAAACAACATTAGACCAGGACACAAGTGTCTGTGGAGGACAGGGGGGACTTTAAACAACATTAGACCAGGACACAAGTGTCTGTGGAGGACAGGGGAGACTTTAAACAACATTAGACCAGGACACAAGTGTCTGTGGAGGACAGGGGAGACTTTAAACAACATTAGACCAGGACACAAGTGTCTGTGGAGGACAGGGGGGACTTTAAACAACATTAGACCAGGACACAAGTGTCTGTGGAGGACAGGGGAGACTTTAAACAACATTAGACCAGGACACAAGTGTCTGTGGAGGACAGGGGAGACTTTAAACAACATTAGACCAGGACACAAGTGTCTGTGGAGGACAGGGGGGACTTTAAACAACATTAGACCAGGACACAAGTGTCTGTGGAGGACAGGGGGGACTTTAAACAACATTAGACCAGGACACAAGTGTCTGTGGAGGGCAGGGGAGACGTTAAACAACAGATACTTTCATAAACTTGAACAGCATTACAGAAAATGTTTCATATTGGTGCATAGGTGTTGACGAGGAAACCCTTTTGTGAGGCCCTGTCATATCCCTGGCCAAGAATAAACAGAAGAATAGCAGTCGTGTGGCAGGAACACCTGGCCCCTCTTACTTGCAGATGGCGAGCAGGCACTCCTCGATGGAGTCCCTCTGGGCCTTGGTGAGCGAGCGTCCCTTGGACAGCCGGTAGATGGTGTGCAGCGTGGAGTCTATGAGCGTGGCGTAGTGCTCGGTGCCGGCGAACTGGTCGGCACACCTGGTGAGGAGGGGCAGCACGGCCGAGCCGATGTACCTGTTCATGGCCAGGGCTGTCTCAGTGGTGCTCAGGACATCCTACCGGCCGGAAGTAAACAGACCTGTGATCAGTGCCAACGATGGATTTGGGTACCTGACTCCTTGAAGAAGGGATGTTTAGTTACACCCGGTGGTCCTCCCTGAAGTATAATTTACATTTCATTATTCAGCAGATGCTCTAATCCAGGAGCAATCAGAGTTAAGTACAACACCTCTCTTCAACAGTAAGCTGTCTGACACATAAGTACAGTGGACATGAATTCCTGAACCTTCAGAGCTACAGTGGTAGCTAGAGCAGACACAGTAAACCCAGCATTAGACCTCAGCTCAAAGGAAAACTTCTGAATGGCATGAAAATCTATTTTTTTTATATATCCCTCCTCCTTTAAAAAAAAACAGCTGATCAAATACTTTGGGTGATCAATTACTTTGGGTGAACAATTACTTTGGGTGAACAATTACTTTCTGAGACATCGGAGAATAGACAGTTGTGATGAGTGTGATGTGATGAGTCAATAAAACAATTTAATCCACAACACAATTTGCATACATAAAGAATGACCAGACAAGATTAAATGAATGACAGATTGACTGACCAATTGGCTAATTTATTTCTCCTCTCTCACTCACCGTGTCCAAGGAAGCAGAAGCCCGGAGGTCTGGCAGGAAGCCCACCTCTAACAGGTGAAGCAGGAAGGTCTGGTCCTCCACGCCGTACACACGATCCAGGAACAACACCATAGGGGCCTTGTGGTCCGGGCAGAAACTAGCTGACATGTCAGGCTCCTTCACAGTACCGTCTGGATGGGGATGAGACGGGGACAACAAAATGAAATGAGTGGCAGAATGTTTGGCAAAAATAATAATAACAATAGCTTTTATACTCCTCCAATCCATTCTTCAAGGAAAAGCAAAGATGTTCAATAGAGCCTGGACTGAGTGTACCTGGACAAGTGGGTATAGACACAAATTTGTCTGAAAATTGAGACTGGCTCTCTTCCATAGCTGTTGTGACGTGCTTCTTCCTCTCTGTGCATTTTAGATTGCATTTTAGATTCTCAAAACTAAGAAGACCAGCAAGCAGCGTATTTAGTGCTCTGTATGAACAGACATTGTCAGCTAATCCGATAGGTGCTGAAAGCTTTACTGAGAGCCAATTGGACAGAAATATTAACTTTGCATTTCCATAAAGTTGAACTTTAGTTTCGTCCTCTGGATCTCCCAAAGGTCATCCTTCGACCACGCTGTACCATATTGACATTTTAAAAAACAAATCTTCTCAAACTCATTTCAATACCTAACAAGTACTGGAGATGTTAGGTCCTTGGGTCGTACCTTTATTGACAGTGGGCATTTTCAGTGGGATACTTATAATGCCCACTAGATCAGTGGTCGGAACCAGGGACCGTAGGATGGCCCGGATGCGCAGGGCTTCGCCTTTACCCTTGTTGATCAGCTGAGAGACAGACACCGAAAGAGAGGGACGAGGTGGACGGAAAACCGAGAATAGATGGAGACACAAAAGAGTGGGAGGAGAGAGAGAGAGGGAGTTAAAGGGAGAGAGAGAGGGAGTTAAAGGGAGAGAGAGAGGGAGTTAAAGGTAGAGAGAGAGGGAAGAGGGGGAGAGAGAGAGAGAGGGAATATAGGAAGAGAGAGAGCAAGGAGAAAGATGTCGAAAAAGAAGGCACAAGTGAGTAGCAGGAGAGAAACAAGAGAGACAGGGAAACAAGGGATTGAGAGAGCATGGAAGAGAGATGTTTAACGGCTAGACTGGCTCAGACTGTTGCTTAGATAATTGACAGGTAGCACTAGAGTTAGGACGGTGTAATAAACTGTGAACATTTGCTGTGGTCCTTTCTTTAGTTTCAGTTGTGCGTGCCGTGTCTGCGTCTTCTCTCAGTTATTGTATCTTGACACTGTATCCGACGAAGACTGTCATGGACGAGTCCACTTTGATGAAACCTTTTATAATAGTAAAATGTGTGTCTCACGTGCATCTCCGGGGCGCAGCGTCCCAGCAGGTCAATAAGGGCGGAGTAGAAAGACATGATGGCGTTTCCTGTGTGGGCCACCTCTTCCTCCTCCTCATCCTCCCCTGACCTGGACGCCGACAGGGATGACAACTTGTGAGTCTCTCATTATTTCCTGGTCACAATGAGAAATGAAACACTCCTGACCACACCTTTTTACAGTTTGTCAATTAACCATCCGAATGTTACGTTTAGTTGAGCAAAACAAAAGCCTTGCTTCCTGAGCTGATAGGGGGACAGAGTCTCCCCGAGGGGTGAAGTTAAATGTAATCAACACAGACCTTGTGAATCTCACATATTCTATGTTGAATGCCAATCTAAAGGTAGGGGGCTGGAGTTCACCTCAAGCTAACCAGGTGGGACAAACACACAAGACAATTATTATTATGAGTGATCACTCAGTGAAGGAATGATCAGCAAAGATGCTGCAAAACCAAATGTGTATACTGCATGGTCCAAGCAGCACACTGCAGAGTCAGAGAAAATAGAATATTTTCAGTGCCACCAGTGTTGGCCAATCACAGGAGAGAACACAGTCTCTGTTGACCAGTTACAGTAGAGAACACGGCCTCTGTTTAGCAAACACAGGCGAGAACACATCCTTCATTGACCAATCTCAGTGGAGAACACAGCCGATGAGATAACGCGTCATCATCTAACAGAACAGCCAGCTAACCTTCCCACTGAGCTAGTTGCCATGGTCACTGGCAGTTGTGTGCACAGGGTGTGACGGCACTCCTTATAACAGGAAATACTAGAGAGTGAACTAACTCCAACCCTTGACTAGAGGGTCTAGACAGTGTAATCGACTTGAGGGACTTAACAGAGGGATCTGAGAAGCTGTCTCAGCAAAAAAGGCTTTACCCATCGGGTTGGGCTTTGGCTGTAGAGGGCAGGTCCAGAGCAGGGTCCTCAGATATCTTAATGGCTTCCAACATGGCCGCCAACAGACCGTTACCCCCTTCCCCTCTCAGAGCCGGACCGAAACACTCCGGACGCCTGATTAACAGCTTCACCACCACGTTTGAATTCTCCTCCACACTCTCACCTGCAGGTGGGAGAAAAGCGTGGTAACTGAATACTGATTGCAACAAATGGCCAATCAACCAAGAACTCTCTGATGATGCTCTCTCTCTCTCTCTCACACACAAAGGGGAGTGTTACATGACCAATATACCAAGGCAGATGGATGGTATATTATACCAAGGCAGATGGATGGTATATTATACCAAGGCAGATGGATGGTATATTATTCAAAGGCTAAGGGATGGTATATTATTCAAAGGCTAAGGGATGGTATATTACACCAAGTCTAAGGGATGGTATACTATACCAAGGCTAAGGGACGGTATATTATAGTAAGGTTAAGGGATGATATATTATACCAAGGCCGAGGGATGGTATATTATTCAAAGGCTAAGGGATGGTATATTACACCAAGGCTAAGGGATGGTATATTACACCAAGGCTAAGGGATGGTATATTACACCAAGGCTAAGGGATGGTATATTACACCAAGTCTAAGGGATGGTATACCATACCATGTCTAAGGGATGGTATACTATACCATGTCTAAGGGATGGTATACTATACCAAGGCTAAGGGACGGTATATTATAGTAAGGTTAAGGGATGATATATTATACCAAGGCCGAGGGATGGTATATTATACCAAGGCTAAGGGATGGTATATTATAGCACGACACAATGTGGAGGTCCTGGAGTGAGCCCTTAGTCATGGCATATTGGTAATAAAACACATTCCTCCAAGGTGCCTAATTATCAACTAATTAGAACAGCAACAAGAAATGTTTCATCATGTGATATATATTTTCTTATAAACCGGGTGGTTTTAATCCTTAATGCTGATTTAATTGCGTTGGTAATCAGTTTATCATTGCAATAAGGCATATTGGGGGTTTGCGATATATTGCCAATATACCAGGGCTAAGCTCTGTGTCATGTCTTAGCTGTGAGTCACAGCTCGTAGCTGTAGTATATTGGCCATATACAACAACCCTTTGGGAATTATTGCTTGAATAAACCACACTTTTGAGCCAATCAGGATTCAGGGTTTGAACAACGCTGTTTATAGTATACTGCCAGTTGTCTCTTTCTGTCTCCTTTCTGTTTCTCTCTCTGTCTCCTTTCTGTTTCTCTCTCTGTCTCCTTTCTGTTTCTCTCTCTGTCTCCTTTCTGTTTCTCTCTCTGTCTCCTTTCTGTTTCTCTCTCTGTCTCCTTTCTGTTTCTCTCTGTCTCCTTTCTGTTTCTCTCTCTGTCTCCTTTCTGTTTCTCTCTCTGTCTCCTTTCTGTTTCTCTCGGTCTCCTTTCTGTTTCTCTCTCTGTCTCCTTTCTGTTTCTCTTTGTCTCCTTTCTGTTTCTCTCTGTCTTCTTTCTGTTTCTCTCTCTGTCTCCTTTCTGTTTCTCTCGGTCTCCTTTCTGTTTCTCTCTCTGTCTCCTTTCTGTTTCTCTTTGTCTCCTTTCTGTTTCTCTCTCTGTCTCCTTTCTGTTTCTCTTTGTCTCCTTTCTGTTTCTCTTTGTCTCCTTTCTGTTTCTCTCTCTGTCTCCTTTCTGTTTCTCTCTCTGTCTCCTTTCTGTTTCTCTTTGTCTCCTTTCTGTTTCTCTTTGTCTCCTTTCTGTTTCTCTCTCTGTCTTATTTCGGTTTCTCTCTCTGTCTTATTTCGGTTTCTCTCTCTTTCTGGCATACCATTGCAAAAGACAGCAAAGCGAAGGAAGGACAGGTATCTCTCTCCTTCTATTGGGTTCCAGCCGATATCAGGATAGCCTTTAGCTAGGAGCATAGCACAGCTCTGCAGGCCACAACCTGCCAGGTAGGTCACCACCTGTAGCACAGAGACACACACAGAGACACACACAGAGACACACACAGAGACACACACAGAGACACACACAGAGACACACACAGAGACACACACAGAGACACACACAGAGACACACACAGAGACACACACAGTGATTACTGCCTCACTACACAGAAACTATCCCCAAAATGTTGAATATTTTAATACACTCTCAGGGGACAGTCAGTTAGTGACAGTGACAACTTTGACAGCACACTCCAGCCTGTCCACTCAGCTCAAACTAATGCATCTCATCTCTCTGTGGACCGTGTCTCAGACTTGGGTCTGGAGCGGCTGTTCTCATCCAGCAGAGGTGAGGAGACGCGCGACGCGGTGGCCGCCAGGCGAGGCTCGTCTGTTCACCTTTTCCAGATCGGGCTCCTCCAGGGCCAGGGCCAGGCTGTTGTTGTCCATCACCGAAGAGGCCGCCACATCCAGGGGTGTGGAGCCCCGCATGGCCGGGGAGGCTGTGAGGACACATGGGGCAAACATCAGGACCACTGACCACTACACATCAAACCTGAAGGGCCGAAATATCTTGTAAGCCTTTTATACAAACTCTTGTGATTATGGGGGGGGAAACTGTCCTCAGACACACTGCATTAGCAAAAGAAAGCTGACACACACACACACACACACACACACACACACACACCCACCCACACACACCCACACACACACGTCTGAGGACAGATCTCAGTTGTTTCTCTCCTATACTAACAGCAGAGGGGAGTGTTTTTGACACCTCCCAAAAACCCTGAACACGTCCACCTGCATAATTTAGAACATTTCCAGCCCATTACGCCCTTCCTGGTTTACTTCCAATTTTCATGCCAGCCATCGATTTGGTCTCTTCCCATCATTTCTCCCCATTAGGATAAACATCTATTTAAAAGTGCAGTCTGTATTTATAATTACAACAAATTCGTAACAAATTGTAGAATGTCGGTAATGGTTTTGTAACATAATAAAAATACTGGAAAAAACACAATATTTATAGGATGGCACAGATGAATTCCATTACAAAGTAAACCATTGAAACATCAGGTTGAATTTGATGCTGAAGCGCTGTAGCCTCCACTTAACAGAGACTTATGAACTCTTTAACACATTTACTAATATCACCATGTGAAATTAGTGCTTTGAAATCAATTTCAAACTATTTATGATTGTTGCTGTCAACCGGCAAGAGCAAAAATGATTTTCCTATTTTGTTGGAAGCCTGGACAGCATTACTACTGAAATGATTTGTGAGCCTGCCAAATGTGTGTGTCTTTCTGTGAGGTGTTTATATCAGCAGCTATTACTGATTAATGCTCTCAGCATGACTCATATGAAACTGGGAGGTAGGACTGAGCTCAGCTCAAACGGGTCTGGGCTTATGGAATCTTCTGGCTTTTCATTTTTGTCCAACATCTGTTTCCATGGCTGAAATGTTATTTTTTGTATCACTCTCCCTCTCTTTCTCGCTCTCAATATCTCTCTTTCTCACTGTTACCCTACTCTCTGCTTCCTCTTTTCCTGCCCTCCTCTCCCCCCTTGACATCTTAATCTCTCTCTCCTCAACCTCTTGGTTATTTACCTTCAGTGAAAGGGACAGCTGATTGGTTGGTAGGTCGTGTTAACTCAAAGTGGCAGATATCGGTTCCACCTTGGATCTATAACTCTATAACGGACCGACACACCATGTTGGTTCTGTTACACAACCAGGGACAAAAGTCCAACTGTTGTGCCTTCCTCTTTCTCTTCATTTGTCTATACTTCTTGATACCCAAAAAGAAGAAAGTACAATGTTCTCCTTCATAAGTTACTATGTTCTCCTTCACAGTCACTTGGTTCTCCTTCACAGTCACTTGGTTCTCCTTCACAGCCACTTGGTTCTCCTTCACAGCCACTTGGTTCTCCTTCACAGCCACTTGGTTCTCCTTCACAGCCACTTCATTCTCAGTCACAGCCACTTCATTCTCAGTCACAGCCACTTGATTCTCCTTCACAGCCACTTGATTCTCCTTCACAGCCACTTGATTCTCCTTCACAGTCACTTGGTTCTCCTTCACAGTCACTTCATTCTCCGTCACAGCCACTTCATTCTCCTTCACAGCCACTTGGTTCTCCTTCACAGCCACTTCATTCTCCCTCACAGTCACTTCATTCTCCTTCACAGCCACTTGATTCTCCTTCACAGCCACTTCATTCTCCTTCACAGCCACCTCATTCTCCTTCACAGCCACATCATTCTCCGTCATAACCACTTTGTTCTTCGTCATAGCCACAGCGCTCCCTGTCGTAGTCAGTATGAAGGATAGACTCACTACAGCCTCCCTCCCTCCTTGCCTGGCTCCAACCCAGATATAGTAACGGTGACCCACCCAGTCTAAGAGAGCTGTTCTTAAATAGCTGACCAGCCGCAGTGATCCAAGATGGCCTCTCCCTCTCCCCGCCTCTCCCACTCTCAGCCCGTGGCCCCTCTCTCCAAACACCTACCCAGTCCGACAGAGCTGTTCTCCAGTAGGTAGCTCAGATGATCAAACATTGCCTTCTGGTTCTGACGGCTAATACGACAGAAGTAACACAGGAACCGACAGCAGCTGGCCACCATCTTGGGGAAGGCTATCTCCTGCACAGGGAGACAAACCATGTTTATTTTACTTTTTGAATACATCTGTTAATACATGTAACACGACTTGTGTTTTCCATGCCGCAGACAACGTGAAGGCAAATGGATGACGCTGTCCAACATTCATATATTCACTAGGGACTGGCTCTGCGGGAGATTTGTCAGAGAAAGACTGTGACCTGTGTTGTAGGTTGAGGTTCAGTGAGCTCAAGTTAGGACATTGGCCTAAGTTGACCTCATGTTGTGTTACTGAATCAACATCATTAAAAACAGCTCTCTGCTTGAAGGACCATTGACAACATTACAAGAAAATCCATCAGTAAGAACTGTAAATCTGACATAAACTTTATCCCGCATACAAGCAATTCCTTTGGTGGTCTATATGGGTCCCACACACACACACACACACACACACACACACATACACACACACGCACAGTAAGGGACCTGGACTTATCGGGTGTCGGCCACCAGAGCACTAATCCATGTTACTCTTCCTGGCTAATGGGATTGCCGGACGGCTTGTGGTTTGTCCGTCTGTCACTCAGGCCGGCTGTCTGTCTGGGGTTCCCCACCATCGCCAGGTTCACGCTTGGCACGGAGACACCAGCGTTCAATCATACCGCAGAGCTCCCAGCGCACCCCAAAAAAGGACTGACTGATGAGGGCCCACCACTGCCTACCCCTCTACCCACCCCAAACCCCCCTGTAACCCACTCTACTGTCACCACAACTCCTCTTGTACCTCCTCCTCTCCCCAAAGCCCCACTGTAACCCACTCTACTGCCATGACACCTCCTCCTCTACCTCCTCCTCTACCCAGCCTCCTCAGTCCATATCCGTCTTCTCCAGTTCCCTGTCTGTGTTCTGGCACTAAGTAGGACCCCTGGGAGGACTTCTGGTTCTGGTTATAAGTAAGGGGTTATCTGGGGGTACCTGTGACTTGTCTCCTCCCAGCACATTGACCATGACCTCCATGACGGTCTCGTGCATTCCCAAGACCCTCATCAGGTTGGGGTGCTGATAGAAAACCTTGTTGTTCATGATGTCTCTGGAAACAAGCAAACACACAGGGGTCAGAGGTCAAATACAGTACATGGATCCAGATTAATGTCCTGGGCTGACGTACCGGCTGAACTAAGCAACAGAAACCAGAACAACGGGTCTGCAGCTTCGTGCAGTAAATTAGAAGGAAAACAATGATGTTTCGACACCATTTTTAAAACAGGTTTTTTGTAACTATATTTTATGTTGCAGTTCAATGCATAGTGAAATAAGAAATAAACAACTATAAACAGAGGATGTGAAAGTGCTTCATAAAGCAAAAACAAGCGCATAGACATTCATCACAAGCAGACATTTTTCTTCAAGTGAAACCCTCAGCAGTGCTCTGCATTCTTGTTTGGGACAGGTGTCTCTCGGTAAACAGATGATATCTGAATGAGACAACTTTATGAATAATGGCTAAATAAAACCAAAATCGTTCAAGGGCACGAGGCGTTCAAGCCTTGAGCTCATCTTGCGGCTTACTCCACTTCTGCCGTTACACGTAGTTTAGAAGCTTCCGGAATTCGTGTGCTATAATACAATTATTCATTGTTTAAATTTAAAGTGACATGAGATATGCTGGAAGTTTTTCCAAGAGTGAGTCGTCAACCAAAGAGAGTGAATCTCTCACCTTAGATACAGAAAGGTCCATCCCACCTTTTACACAAAATACAAAGATCTTAAAGGTCTTAAAACTGTCACCAGAGATAAATTGAAGGGCACAGCATTTAGCGGTTTAGTGTAGAAGCTACTGTTGGCATATTGATTATGACACCCAAATCTAAGATGGACATGAAAGTGTCTTGGACTATTTATTTTAAAAGATAGACATGCCATATTTCTGTAAAGGAATCCAATCTTGATTGTCAATTTCTTTACTAATTTAGTAAAATAGGTTTTAAGTGAAAAATGACATCCCTCTGCAAATAAAAATGGAGGGATCAGAGTTCAGCTTCCCGTCCTGGGCTCTGGTAATATCATCTCCAGCCAGTGTGGTTGCAGTCAAAGTGCTATGCTCTGGTCTAAACCTCTGGTTCATATTTTAAATAACATGTTCAGTCAGAAAAGAGCACAGTCGTACATTCACCAGTGACTCAACAATCTTTGCAAGAAAATAAATTAGGAATTGTGAGGCAATTTCCCAGGTTAATGGAGTCTCATGGCGAATAGAACTCCTAAACCCAACCCACTACTCCCCGATAGCCCACCCTGACCTACATTTTCCCAAACCGACTCACCCCAGTCCATCTATCATCAGTTTCTCCTCTTCCTTCCCCATGCGAACCGCCAGCAGAGATCTGATCTGGCCCAGGGAAGCCAGCAGGTTGACACAGTCCTGTACTGATGCGGCACTGATGGTGTAACCTGGACGAAGCCAAAGAGCATCGCTTAGATTTACGGTCGGTGTGGCTGAGTTCAACTGCGCTTGACTGGGGAACAATTATTCCAGAAAAAATTTAGGCAAGCGAATTGAGAACCAATTCTCAATTACATCGACATGCAGGGGCCACTGGAGCGGCACGACAAAATGAGGCACATACTCTTCCTCAAGGCTCTCAGTAGCGCTCCAACACCGTCGTACTGTCGTCTCAGCAGGCTGAACATCACGCGGACCAGTTCCGGGTCCTGGATACTGCACTCCTGGGCCCAGCTGGCCATGGTCTGGGAGATCAGCTCCTTCAGGTTGGCTGCGCAGGCAGGGGGGTGGGGGGTGGAATGCACACGGGTCAGTCGATGAACGATATCTTCACTTCATCTATACAGTAAAATCGACGCCGTTAACCCAGACAGTCACGGCGCGGGAGTTATTTCAGGTTGACAGTGGAGGCAGGAGAATGTGTTACTGTTACCTCGACTTATATAGTTAAAATGAAACGCAGTTGAATTTGAACTGCAGTCAAACCAGGACGTTCGCTACAAATACTTTATTTTTGAACTAAGACATTTTGGAGTAAGAATGTTTACTGTGTCAGGGGACTAACAGGTGGTCCATCAGTCTAAGCAGCTGCCTCTGCCAACGGCAGCAAAACCCTCTCCTGTCCATCTTTCTCTGGTAAATAAAGCATACAAATGCCTGAAAACACATCTTTAAAACAAACGCAAAAGGGCATTTAGTTTACTTTCTGACTTGATTGGAACGGAAAGAAAAGTGATAAAACTAGCTGATTACTACTTCAGGTTGCTGGAGAGAAATAGCTCAAGCTAAAGTTAAATATTTCAAGTCTTGTCAAGGTGCCTAATCTTCACATCCTGTGAGAGGCAGCTTCTTCCACTCCCAGGGACTCATATATTATTAATTCAATTTGCCATCTTGCTCTAAGAAATTGCTGGATTGTCTTGGGAGTCAGTGGTAGACTAGGCAGGGAAAAACAGGTTGAGCTCTACAACATCTGACCTTGCTTGTCTGCATACAGATAAGCCCTGTTGAATGTGTTGCAGTTCTCCAAACCAAAGATCAATAAGCTCAGCTTCTCAGTTATTATGTTCAACAACAAACAAAACGGAACTCGACAGAAACAAATTTCGGGAATGTGATTTGTAAAATCCGAGCAGGCAAGCGTGTGAGGGTTGAAATGCAATTAATTATTCTCATTGATTTTTCCTAAAGGTCATCAATTTTCTTTTGATCAAAACAATAGTAAATACTGCTGGTGGGTAGTGAAAAGGCAGGACTAATTCCAAGTTCAGTAGAATGAGGGCGTTGTTCAAGTGGTCAGTTGAGTCATAGGGATAAGACACTGTACATTTGCAGGCCAAATCAATACACACACACACTCATCTCTTCTCTCCCATCCGCTTCGCTCCCTTATATAGACTCCTTGCTCACAGAGTCAATGAGACTGCTAGACAGGAATATTAAGTAACTTATCACTCAATCTTAACAGATATTTGACTTGTGGGACAAATTCTGACAGCCCTTTAAAACCCAGAGAATTCTAGACTGGCTCCATATTTCTGTCTGGCAATCCTGCATTTAACTATGGATGGTCCTTTAGAACTCGGACACTCATATGACAAGGGTCCCTGAGAACAACATAACGAGGGTCCCTGGGGGAAAACGGAACATTCTGTTACCATCATTTCCAAAAAGACTTCATGGAACTTATCAAGTGCAAGTGTGAGAAAAACAATTTAAAGAATTGAAACAAACATCTACAAAGAAACAGCAAAATGCACAGTATTTTTTGAGAAGAAGACACTAACAATAGGTTGCTCTGCATAAGAGCATCTGCAAAATGACTGAAATTCTATGTAAACACGTGCTTCCATTTTTTCCCCCAAACATGTACAAGTTGTACTTCACTGAAAGAACATCAATGTGGAAGTCAGACAAGACACCATCCAGACCGGCACGGTTAAAGCTGTCTAATTGGTATAAATGAAAGCTGCCTGGCAGAGTACACATTTACCCTAGGAGCTGAGTCATTCAGATCACCCACACACACACACATACAGACACACACACAAACTGAGAGATGAACATGCACACACACACACACACACACACACACATTACAACAGCCATACCCCATTACATGGTGCACCTCTGCTACAACCCTGGTTCAGGAATGAAGCTGCCCAAACGACACTCTGCTGCCTGACTGCTAATACAGGACGCATCCTAGTTCAGCTGAACATCCAGACGAAGATTTGAAACAGTGGTGTGTGGTGATTTCAATGGAACAATTTAACATAATGCAGAACATAGAAATATGCTATCATATGAGGTATGAGCATGAGATTAATACGAGTCTCACATAACGACCCACGAGGACGTCACAGCGAGCACACTAATGTAGCTCTTCAACACGGCTCAACAGAGGGGTGGGCGGGGCACAGCGCCATCTATCTCAGGTCACATGTAACATTTGGCATGTCAATTAGATGAGTTGTAATTGGTTTCTAATATGTCTCAGGTACTCCTGACTGAATACGTATGAGATGACCAATAGTTTTTTGGAAGCAGTTAACTAACAAGGCAGCCCACAAAACTAACAGCCTAACAGCCAGCTAGCCAACAAGTGTCTTACAGGGACCAGATAAAAGGCAGACAGACAGTATCTTACAGGTAGCAGACAGACATAATCTTACTGGGAGCAGACAGACAGTATCTTACTGGGAGCAGACAGACAGTATCTTACTGGGAGCAGACAGACAGTATCTTACTGGGAGCAGACAGACAGTATCTTACTGGGAGCAGACAGACAGTATCTTACTGGGAGCAGACAGACAGTATCTTACTGGGAGCAGACAGACAGAATCTTACTGGGAGCAGACAGACAGTATCTTACTGGGAGCAGACAGACAGTATCTTACTGGGAGCAGACAGACAGAATCTTACTGGGAGCAGACAGACAGTATCTTACTGGGAGCAGACAGACAGTATCTTACTGGGAGCAGACAGACAGTATCTTACTGGGAGCAGACAGACAGTATCTTACTGGGAGCAGACAAACAGAATCTTACTGGGAGCAGCTTGTTCTTCCTCTGTAGGCTGCTCATCTTTTTTCTTGGGAGGTCCTTTAATCTTGTAGAGGAGAGCCAGCAGACGACCCTTTATTGACTTGTCCTGCTCTTCCTCCTCCTCCTCCACTGGGATTCCTACAGGACAGGGACCAACATGAGGAGACAGGGACAAACATGAGGAGACAGGGACCAACATGAGGAGACAGGGACCAACATGAGGAGACAGGGACCAACATGAGGAGACAGGGACCAACATGAGGAGACATGGACCAACATGAGGAGACAGGGACCAACATGAGGAGACAGGGACAAACATGAGGAGACAGGGACCAACATGAGGAGACAGGGACCAACATGAGGAGACAGGGACCAACATGAGGAGACAGGGACAAACATGAGGAGACATGGACCAACATGAGGAGACAGGGACCAACATGAGGAGACAGGGACCAACATGAGGAGACAGGGACCAACATGAGGAGACAGGGACAAACATGAGGAGACAGGGACCAACATGAGGAGACAGGGACAAACATGAGGAGACAGGGACCAACATGAGGAGACAGGGACCAACATGAGGAGACAGGGACCAACATGAGGAGACAGGGACCAACATGAGGAGACAGGGACAAACATGAGGAGACAGGGACCAACATGAGGAGACAGGGACAAACATGAGGAGACAGGGACCAACATGAGGAGACAGGGACAAACATGAGGAGACAGGGACCAACATGAGGAGACAGGGACAAACATGAGGAGACAGGGACCAACATGAGGAGACAGGGACAAACATGAGGAGACATGGACCAACATGAGGAGACAGGGACCAACATGAGGAGACAGGGACCAACATGAGGAGACATGGACCAACATGAGGAGACATGGACCAACATGAGGAGACAGGGACCAACATGAGGAGACATGGACCAACATGAGGAGACAGGGACCAACATGAGGAGACATGGACCAACATGAGGAGACATGGACCAACATGAGGAGACAGGGACAAACATGAGGAGACAGGGACCAACATGAGGAGACAGGGACCAACATGAGGAGACAGGGACTAAATATATTTAAATATATTTAAATATTTAGGGAGGATTATCATTTCAACAGGAGGGGTCTCTATCTCAGTTTAATATAATGCAGCAGAAGTCTGCTTCAGTACAGCAAAAATTTGACTTGGGATGCATTACAATGCACAGATGTTATATCGTAGATGGGAAGATCGAGTCTGAAATATTACACCAGGAACAAACAACTTCTCCAGCCTTGTAGGAAAATTCAGAATGATAAGATTTCTCATAGAGAATAAGATATAATATCCGTAGAATTGTACTTGCCAAAATTCAAGCTGTTATACCGCTGTACAGTGTTCACATTATACTGGTTCTATAGTAACACTCGAATGGATACTGATTGGTTGTTAATATTATATAACGTATACTATTTACACATCCCATCTCCAGTTAGAATTAATATTATATAAAACAGTCAGAGTGTGGGGTTGCATTTGTGAGAATGTGTGTGTGTATTTTGCTGTGTGTATATATGTATGCCTGCCTGTGGGTGCATCCATGTCTGTGTGTGTGTGTGTGTGTGTGTGTGTGAATGTGTATGTCTGTGTGTATATGTATGTGTGTGTGTATATGTGTATGTGTATGTGAATGTGTGTGTGTATGTGCATGTCTGTGTGTTTGTATGTGCATGTCTGTGTGCGTGTATGTGCATGTCTGTGTGTGTGTATGTATACGTGTGTGTGTATATGTGTGTGTGTATCTGCATGTCTGTGTGTGTGTGTATGTATATGTTTGTGTGTATGTGTATGTGTATGTGTGAGTGTATATGTGTGTGTATGGACATCGTACCGCAGTGCAGTCTGAGCTCATCATGGAAGCTGTACAGCTCCTCCCGAATCTCCTCTGGACACGGACAGTCCTCCCCAGCAGAGAAGTTTAACAGGATATTGATCTATAGGTAAGAGGAGGAGGTGAGGAGGGAGGAGGCGAGGGAGGCAGGGAGCAAGATGGACACCGGGAGAGAGAAGGAGAGAGAGGGAGGGCAAGGATGGAGGTGAGTTAGTGATGGAGAAAGTGAAAGACAGACAGAGAGAAACAACAGACAACCCAGAGAAGACAGGACGGTGTCAGTACATATGGCTGAACCAGCCAGATAAAGCAGAAAAATAATGCTGTGCTAAATGGAAAGGGGAGTTATCATGTGGATTGTAATTATTGAACATTTTCCTTGATACAAAAGACAATACCAGTCAAAGGTTTGGACAGACTGTGTCTTCTGACTAGTACAGGAGATCAAGTCAGAAATGGCAAGATCTCCTGCCACATGGTTTGATCAATGAAGAGATTTGAATTCCTATGGCTTGGTAGACCTTGGCCAGAGTTGTTGTTCTGTTAGTGTGTTTTTGCATGTATGAGCCTGTGCATGGGTGAGTGTTTATAAAATGTGGGCATGTGTTTTTTAAGTGTGTGTGTGTGTCTGGTATATTGTGTAATTTTTTCCTGAGTGATGTTCCCCTACAGTACTAAGCCCAGAGGCACAGTGAGGTGATTGACATTATACAGAGGTTAAACAGAACATTGGGCAGAAGCAGAGCGATGTGTTGAGACAGATGACTTACTGAGGTTGTTGATATATGATGCATTTACACCACACTTCTAGAATTCCACAGCAGCCATGTTGAAACCCTTTTTATATTAAATGGGGAATAATACTAAAGTAACAACATTTTTAGAATTATAACAAACATCTAAATTCTGAAACGTGTTGGCAACTGGGGCAGGACACAGTAGTTCTACAGGGATGTTGGCCAAAACGCTGCTGGAATCCCTGATCTGACAATGTAAAATAAACCAACATTTCTAACCAACCAGCCAGAGCAACCCTCGGATATGCTACCTAACAAATTCACACGTTCTATTGCTGCACTTATAACTGCTGAGCTATGTTTTATAAGCCAAAAAGTCTGACACTACATACTTCTGCATTACCCTGCTATGGTTAAGAATAGGATTAGGGACAAGGGAATCTGATCCTGAGTGTGACGCGCTGACACAGTGCATTTCCAAAAGGACCCAAACACCCAAGCTGAGGAAACATGATATCAATAAAGCCACCAGCAGGGACAACTGTGAGGAGCTGGGCCCTTTGGAACAGATTAGTCCAACATCTGTGCTTGTGAAAATGAGAAAAACCACTGTGAGGGATATTTTGGTCAGTCAGAGGATCTCAGTTCTACTGCCATTTTTCAGACTTACAACTCAAGGCTTTAGAAGGGTCTGTGAACAGCCCAAATTGGGACTTGCCTTTTGATATTTTAGAGGTTTTCAGCTGTACTTATTTTTTTTTGAGTGGTGGTTTAATTTCAGTTAAGGTACGAAAAAACTAAAATAAATTGACACACCTGTTCTTGAGGAGGAGACCTGAACTCCTTGGTCTTTTTGGCGGTGACGGCAGCGGACATGTTGAGGGCCAGCATCAGCTCGTTGTACCTGAACTTCTGGTTGAACTGCAGCTTGGAGACGAAACCGTCTGAGAAGGACACAATGGCCTCGATACGCTGCTTCAGTTCACAGTCGCAGAAGTAGTGGAGCAGCTCACACATCTAGGAGAACAACAATCAGCAGAAGAGAGAGGCACCTAAGAGTATCAAGATTGTAGGTTAACAGATTATTATAACACAAACCCCTTTATCATTATTACATTATTATGCCACTCAACCTCCTTAGTCATTGCTGCATTACTACGACACTGAACTCCTTTATCATTATTACATTATTATGCCACTCAACCTCCTTAGTCATTGCTGCATTACTATGACACTGAACTCCTTTATCATTATTACATTATTATGCCACTCAACCTCCTTAGTCATTGCTGCATTACTACGACACTGAACTCCTTTATCCTTAATACATTATTATGCCACTCAACCTCCTTAGTCATTGTTGCTTTACTACGACACTGAACTCATTTATCATCGGGCACCAGGTGGCTTAGTGGTAATAGAATCTGACTGATCACTGAAATGCTTCTAGACCGAATCCCTGAAAGTTCAGCCTGGTCCTAGAGATCTGATTTATTGCTTAATCATATTTTGCTGCCAATTAATTTGCAGGTACATTCAATTTGATTTAATAGTCCCAATTCCTTACGTGACCACTTTACAGCAGTTTGGAATTAACACCTGGCATCTCACCAAACGCGGGTGCGTTTGCGTGCACGTTTCTCTCACCTGTCGCTTGACCGATTCAGGCAGTGTCTTCTCCAGCAGTCCCTTCACTGGTGGCTTGACCTCCTTGTTCTCCTCCTCACCGGCCTCCACGGCCTTCTCCTCGTTGCTGCTCACGTCCTCCTTCTCCCCTACTGCCACTGCCTCCTCTACCTTCGCCTCCTCCTCGGGTGGGTCTCCAAACACGTTGGGGTCAATGAGGAGCAAAATCAGCCGCACCTAAGACAACCACATACTTCTCAGGAGACCATTCCCATCCAAGTGTCTAAAGGGAGAACTCGAAGGAGTTCAGTGAGGTCAGAGTTCAGACATCACGGAAGAAGCCCAAGGTAAGCAGCATTGTAAAAATTTACTACAAGCCCCATCCTCCCCCTGGACCACGGCATAGCAAAGTCTAACACACAACGAGCAAACCCTGGATCTGGGCGCCAGGCCGGAAATCACACGGACGGGATGGAATCACACCTCCTCGCTGGTGAGGACCCCCATGATCAGCAGGGTGCCGATGAGTTTGAGGATGGGGACGAACTGGAACTCCACACTGCCTCCCACCGGGTCCCGGATGTGGCTGCCTCCGCCCTGCACAGCCTCGGTCAGCATGCTGATGGCCTTGTCCTTCAGGATCCCCAGGGGGATGTGGGGGCTGGGGGAACCAATGGGATTGTTACTAAATCACAGGGTACGAGCGACGTTAGGAAACCGGAACCGAGAGGATTTTAATGACCTCCAATAACGGACTGGATCACAGTGTCTCTGCTATAGCATTGTTACTCGGGCCTGTCTGTCCTGTCTTAGGTCCGTATTGTTTACGCTGCATTTGTTTCTGTGACGGGGATGAGGGTCAGTCTGAACAGTCTGCTCACGTCTTCTGCGGAATCCTAGGAATGCTCTCTCTAACTTTCCTGGTGTCCTGATTGACCTTAGGAGGACGTGGGCCCTCGGACCACCCTTTAGATCTGCCTGGTCAGAATGACTCTGTCCCTGTCTGAAGTCCTCCTGGACATGTTGCAGATCACACTGCTGCCTGGTGATTCCGGCCGCCTCCTCGGACGATTATGTTTGTAAGCGGTTGACGCGTCTCTCTCATTTGCAAATAATAATGATATTAAAATGGTGCCTAGAGAATTTTGTCTCTGTTGGAATTACCATCACAACAGACAGAATTGGTCTAGCCACCCCTCAGAGTCTGGGTCCTCTCAAGGTCTCTTCCTTATTTTTAACCCTATTAGGAAGTTGTTCCTGGCCACTGTGCATCACATCTGTTGTTGCTTGATCTTTGGAGTTTCCTGCTGCTGAAGTAAAAAGGGCTTTATAAAATGGAATTGATTGATTGATTTAAAAGTCTTGCCAATAATTAAATGTAATATCGTTCAGGCAGAGGAAATGACGTTAAAATTGAATTTGTGGATTGAACCACAACCCCGATGATAAAAAGAAAAACGGAGGTGAACGTTTGTGAACCTGACCTGTAGAGGTGCTGTGTTTTCTTGGTGGTGATGAAGGACAGAGGGGAGAAGTTGAGCCTTGGTTTCAGAGATGTGCTGAGGCCCACGCCAGGCAGGGAGTGTCTCTTTGACTCATCTGGGAACAGCTTGATGGAGCGTGTCTCATCGGTGACAGGGATAATAAACTCATTGTTCATCATCAGACGGGCATCCTTGGCTGTCTCCAGGTGGATGCTGATGGCGAATGGAAAATACATAGATTAGCCAGGCAAACAACATCCAGCCAGACTAGCATCCATCCATTCAGCCAGCTAGTCTAACATCCAGTCAGACTAGCCTCCAGCCATACATCCGTCCAGCTTACCATCCAGCCAGACTAGCATCCAACCAGCCAGACTAGCCTCCAGCCAGCCAGCCTACCATCCAGCCAGACTAGCATCCAGCCAGTCAGCCAGCCAGTCTACCATCCAGTCTACCAGCCAGCCAGCCAGTCAATCATCCTGCCAGCCATTCAGCTAGCCAGTCTACCATCCAGTCTACCAGCCAGCCAGCCAGTCTATCATCCAGCCAGCCAACCATCCAGTCTACCATCCAGCCAACCAGTCTATCATCCAGCCAGTCTACCCTCCAGTCTACCAGCCAGCCAGCCAGTCAGTCTACCATCCAGTCTACCAGCCAGCCAGTCTACCCTCCAGTCTACCATGCAGCCAGTCTACCATCCAGTCTACAATCCAGCCAGCCAGTCTACAAGCCAGCCAGTCAGCCATTGTCCAGCTCACCAGCCAGCCAGCAAATGAACCAGTAATCTCATATCACCCTTTATCCTCACTCACCTAATCAGAACGTCATAGAAGCCCTCTCTTAGCATGCCGGACAGGTACTGGTTGTTGATGGTGTAGAGCAGCTGTGATTGGTCGAGGTGAGAGCAGAGGGCGTGAGCCACGCGAGTGTTACCCAGTGCACAGAGGGCACAGTAGAGCTTCAGGGTGTGGTAGTGAAACGCCCTCAGACCCTCGTCTTCCGATAACTCCAGGATGTCTAGACACCTGGGGGGCCGAGACAGACAGAAAACAGCCAATGGGATCACAGCAAGCTATGGGATCAAAACACTGTGCGCATCTGAGCAGAGTACATTCTCTCTACTCCTGTTGGCAAAGAATTAAAATTAATCTTTATATAACCTCTTTATGGACAGCTCATAAACCCAACATAAATCCTTCAAAGAAGTGTTTGCGAGGGAAAAGCAGTGTTGACACCGGCTTTTATCTACAGCCCCAGACACTGCACCATCGCGCATGTGCGTGCTTGCGTGTGTGTGTGTGTGTGTACATGGCCAGGTGAATCACCAACCTAAATCATTTTATCAGTACCACAGCGGCACGATACCGGCACATAATATTGGGAGAGCGCGTGTTAATGTCCCCAGGGGAATGAGGGCGAACCTGACCTGTTCTCCTCGGGTATATGAACAGCCAGCATCTGCAGGGGCTCCAGACACTGGACGACCCAGCCGTGCCTCTCCGAGACCCGGGCCGTCTCCACCGTCAGGAAGTGGTTGGGCATGCGGCTCCACAGCACCGACACCATGGTCTGGATGTCCAGGCGCGGCGGGCACTGGGGCACCGGGTTGCGCAGCTCGCTCTTGAAGATCGCGGACGACAAGGGCATGGCGTTCTATGGCGACGGAGACGGAGGGACAGGGAGGAAGAGTTAAAGAGGGAGAGAGGGAGCACAAATCACTGCTGGGCTGCTGTGATTTTGTGCAAGTTCCCATTTTTACAGTAATTATTTGCATTTCATTAGTTATTGAACTAAATTGAATCATATTACCATACTGATTTAATCATGTTGATTTAAATAATAATTAGATCATTGTTAATTGTATTTATACTAGCCTGTAGTAAACAATGTAGGTTTCTGCATAATAGCAAAGTGACTGTAATTGTACACTGGTAATAGTAGCAATGACTGTGATTGTAGACGGGCAATAGTAACAGAGTAGTTGTGATTGTAGACTGACTGTAAGCAGAGTGGCTGTGATTATAGACTGGCAATAGTAGCAGAGTGACTGACTGTAGACTGGCAATAGTAACAGAGTAGTTGTGATTGTAGATTGGCTATACTAACAGAGTAGTTGTGATTGTAGACTGGCTATAGTAACAGAGTAGTTGTGATTGTAGATTGACTATAGTAACAGAGTAGTTGTGATTGTAGAGTGGCTATAGTAACAGAGTAGTTGTGATTGTAGATTGACTATACTAACAGAGTAGTTGTGATTGTAGATTGACTATAGTAACAGAGTAGTTGTGATTGTAGATTGGCTATACTAAGAGAGTAGTTGTGATTGTAGACTGGCTATAGTAACAGAGTAGTTGTGATTGTAGACTGGCTATAGTAACAGAGTAGTTGTGATTGTAGACTGGCTATAGTAACAGAGTAGTTGTGATTGTAGAGTGGCTATGTTAGCAGAGTGGTAAACACAAACCTTGATTTTGACAAACTCAAACTGGAACAGGTTGGGGCTGGTGGGACGGACAAACACAGCAGGGAACAGCTTGGTGTTGGACTCCACCTATACACACGGCAAGAACGAACACAGAATCATTACCACCACCGAAACCAAAACACAAATACACAGCAACAGCCCATAGACACACAACAATAAGGACATCATTACTGGAACGCCCGGACATAAAACATCCCAACAGCTACTCAACAGTCTGCTGAGAGTCAACGACGCGGATCAGGCATCATCAACTACACAGGGATGCCAACTAAATTGTTTTCTCCCTCTGAGGAAGAACACTGCGCTTGACACACTTGATGTGATTTCATTTCCATATTAACTGACAGCTCAGCGTCTACACCACCTCATCGGCCAACCCTCAGTGACACTAGTAGAACGTTCACCTTCCAGAACATTCTAGATGCTCTTGGCGGAGCGCTGAGCACATCCAGTGACTTTGATTTAATCTATATGGTAATCATTAGATTTAATCTATACAGTAGTCTTTCCTTAACTCGGGTACCTGTGTGTGGCTGAGTCAGATTGCGGCGCCCTATTACCTTTAGGCTCCCTTCAAAAGTAGTGCACTGCAAGGGGAATGGGACGCTGGCATTGACGTACTTCCTGGTTGACTGAGATGCATCAGAGTGGCAGTTTAATAATACTAACTAATCAATCGGCTGTCTGAATGCAAGCCAAGATGGCCCAAACGTCGATGATCTTTCATTCTAAATAACCAACTTTTTAAAGTCAGTATTAAGAGCCTGCCTGAACGCAGAGCTGAGACAGATTATGCATGACAGTTGTTTTAGGCAATTATCAGCAGGGTTTAAGGGAGAATCTCTGGGTCCTAAATTAGCCATATGGGGTCTAGTCGAAACACCTACAATGTATAGGGAATAGGACGGTGTAGGACCGGCCAGACTGAGAATAAGATGGTGAATTACTACCAGGAGAGGAAGAGAGACCGCAAGAAACAGCAAGAGTAAAAAAGAAAAGAAAGAACGCCAGAGGGTGAGAAAGAGAAGAAAGACAAGAGAGTTTGGTTGCCCGACCACACATACCGTGTGAGGAATAAAGCTGTCCACCAGGGTTCTGGGGAGGACTAAAGCCCATTCGACACTTCTCTCGCCACAAATATTTACGACCACTGAAACCCAATCATGCTGTTTTTGTGTGCAACGGTTGTAGTAAAACTGTCTCCAAACTTGACATTTTTACTCGGATGCCTCTTAATACTATTAAATGTTGGATCTATGCTTGGGTCTCGCGGGGTCAATCACTCTACAGGCCTGACTATGCAGAATTCCAAAACTAAAACTCTTTTCCAAATCCAGCAGTGCAGGAACGGCCCAGGGCACAAGCTATAGGAACGCATGCAGGTGCGGGTCTTTCTTCAGTTTGGTAGTTTGGTAGGAGGCGGTCATTTGGCCTACCTCGTAGGTGGTTGCCAGCTCCTTGCCGTTGGCAGTGAAAGCGATTAAGCCTGTTGCCAGGTTAACGAAACAGCCAATCTCCAGGTCGACGTTGGAACGAGATGAGGAGTGGGACGCGCTGGCAACATCTCCGGCACAGACCATGTAGCAGTTACTTCTCCGAACACTGAGAGCCCCGGGGAAGAAAGTGTTGAGGTGAGGGCAGACTGATCCATTTACAACTCACAAGCGACTTTAGAGTGCACACATTTACTATAGTATTTTAGACCGATATACGTTTTGATAAAGACAGAGTGGTATCATGGATGAATGCGCTAACTGGACGATAGGGATGATTAGATAACTTTTTAGTCAGCACAACACGGGGAACATCCCTGCTCTTATAATAACTACCACAGGGCAGAGTCGGGGCACCCAGGATTAACCAACGAATGATGAGGTTCAGTGTTCCCTTTAGAGGAGAAAACATATTGGCCTCTGTATTACTTTCGGGAACTTGCCTCTCGTGGACGCGACCTCTTTCGTCTCCCAGGGTTACAGTAACCGTGCGTGTTTTGTTGAGGCTGAAGTTCTTGCTGATGTAATGGTAGTCCGGGGTTACCCAGCCGACCCACACCGACGCCGGGTCCTGACCAGCGAACACCCTCACTGAGTGGAAGTATGTTGTGATGCTTCCGTAATCGTCTTCCTTCGGAGGCTGACTGCAAAAACACAGGTCCCAGTTCAGTGACGGGGTTAAGATCCCACCTTACGTCCAACAAACCGTCCCACAACTACATTCCGGTTTGGTTTCACATCTATGAACTGATGGATCACTCCTCCTTACCTGAGTTTCTGAGACTCTTCAGCGTTGACATCACGGGCGTGGAACTCCACAGGCATGCTGAGTCTGCAGTACAACATGTCACTGTTGCTCTGCTGGGTTCCAAAGGTCTTGTGGGTCACTTTCAGACAGGGGGGGTTATCAACTGTCCCGTCGATCCTGGTCACCTGTGGATGGGGGGGGTACAATCACATTTACACGGGTAGAGAGAACACAATTGGATAGTGAGGTCAAGGATTAACACTCAGTGCCTGGGATTGAACTTAAATACATTTTTGATTGCATAGAATTAGTCCACATCTTGCTTATGCTGTTCTTGTTACAGGGATGATTGAGACAACTGGAAGTTGGGTATGATTAGTATGAGGGCCAGATTAGACAGGAGACCATTAGAGGCCACCTCCATGCCAACAAGCTATTTGGACATTCAACTGTGAACCTTGGAGAATTTCATGCCTCCTGAAACATCCTTTAAAAATGGTGGATGTACTAGGTGTTGTTCAGATTTTTAATTTACACTTTGCCGTTGGCTAGTTTCATGGTAAGTGCTTTTGTTTTATCTCACTGTGGTTTTGTAGTTTCATGTAAAGTGCTTTTATTTTATCTCACTGTGGTTTTGTAGTTTCATGTTAAGTGCTATTGTTTTATCTCACTGTGGTTTTGTAGTTTCATGGTAAGTGCTATTGTTTTATCTCACTGTGGTTTTGTAGTTTCATGGTAAGTGCTTTTGTTTTATCTCACTGTGGTTTTGTAGTTTCATGTAAAGTGCTTTTATTTTATCTCACTGTGGTTTTGTAGTTTCATGTTAAGTGCTATTGTTTTATCTCACTGTGGTTTTGTAGTTTCATGGTAAGTGCTATTGTTTTATCTCACTGTGGTTTTGTAGTTTCATGGTAAGTGCTTTTGTTTTATCTCACTGTGGTTGTCACGTCCTGGCTATGTCATAGTCAGGACAGGACAGAAGGTGTGCCTCTAGCCACCTCTGTTCCTTTTGGTCTCCCCAATTGGAGGCAGGTGTAGATCATTGCCTCCAATTGGGGACCCTATTTATGTTCTAAATGTGGCCACACACCGTGTGGTTCATTTAGGGTAATCAGTAGTAACACAAACCCAATGTCACTGGTTGCTGCATTTATTTTGTCTTCCTTTTTGATTAAATATGTTTTATTCCCATCATCTGGACTCTGCGCCTGTGTCCTACCACAGCCATAACCGTGACAGAGGTTTTGTAGTTTCATGGTAAGTGCTTTTGTTTTATCTCACTGTGGTTGTGTAGTTTCATGGTAACTGTTTAACTCAATGTGGTTGTCTATTTTCATAATAAATGCAGGTTCTTTAACTCAATGTGCTTGTTTAGTTTTATTGTAAGTGCTTACATTTGACCTGCACCAGGTTGTCTAGTTTCATAAGTGCTTACATTTGACCTGCACCTGGTTGTCTAGTTTCATGATAAGAGCTGGTTCTTTAACGTTGTCTAGTTTCATTGTAAGTGCTGATATTTTACCTCAATGTGGAGGTGGTCCTTGGGGATATTGACAAAGGTAGGAAGGCGTTTGCTGAACCACATGGTGACCTCTCTGTTCATGTTGACCGCAAAGGGTTCAAAGCCCTCCTGGAGACCACACATGGTGTAATACTTAAAGGTGCTGGCGTCCTTCCCCAGGTTCATACGACCCACCTGGGACTGGGTTATGCAACACACTGGGATAAAACCTGGAGGGTAAAAGGGACAGAGGCCAACATAATGTTAGGCCCAAAGGCAGTTCACATGGATTTGCTGTCACATTGCACACACTTAGAACGTTTGCAGAATGAGCTTAATTTAGAACATAACATTGAATATAATTTACATTGATTTGTGTAACTGGGCATTTTATCTAACAATGCAAGTAAATTAGCAGCAAATTTAAAGAATTGACTTTCCATTTGCTCTGCTGTTTCATGGTTCGCTTCTTGTTTACTGTGCTCTGAGATTTTGATCTCCAAGAGAATATCTAAAGAAACCTCACGGGTACCTTCCTGGTAAAGCACATCTTGTATAGGAATAAATATTAATACAAATACATTTGATGGTGAAAATCAAAAAGTTTTTTGAAACATTGAGTGTAAAAACATTTTCTTTTATAAGTATTTAGTATTTTTATCGGTTAGAGAAAATAAATAGATGTGCAAGTTAAGACCGCTAAAAGTGGAGGGGCCTGATTCAAACCTCTGACGGCAATGGAATACCAACATCGACCTCTAGACCACCAAGGCCATTATCTTCTATTAACTAACACAATAACTCCGTTAAGAAGGATGAAACCTGTCTCCTCCCCCTCCCCATAGGGAGAATACACCCACCGTCCTCAGTCTCAAAGTCAATGAAGCAGAGCTCAGATCCCTTGTTGGTGATGAGCAGTTCCCCGTTGAGGGTGAACATCATCGACTTGTCCTCCATGCTGATCATGCAGCCCACCACATCTCCTGGGCTCCAAGAACGCCCGAAGGAAGTCGCGCCCATGTGCATACGGCGAGCCTGAGGGGACAAAAGACTTGTCAGCATACTCCACCTGGTGGGATAACCACCCCCGGATTGAAAACAGGAATATAACCCTGGGTACAGTGATTGGCCAAGGGGCAATCTGACTTTGCCCGTCTGTTGCTGGCTCGTTTGGCAACAGTAAAACAGAACCAGGTGGAGACCCAGGCTGTACCTGATCAAAAACCTGTGAGGTAAAACCAGACTGGATGAAATTTAAATAAAGACGGTGGGTTTACCTTGAATCCGTCGAAGACGAAGGCCTGGTCGTCCATGCCCAGGTCAAAGTCGGATCTGCAGCCGGGTCTGGCCCAGCCCACCCTCATGTCCCCCCCGGTCACCGCCTCAAACTCAAAGTACCACTTCCCGGTCTTCACGGCATACGTCTGCTCCACGCGGAAGAAACGGATGGTCTCGATGCTCTGCCTCTCCACAACGTGACAGGCTGGGGAAAAGCAGGGAGGGATTTCTTCAACCCCTGTGAAACCACGGCAACCGCAGGGTGTCTTTGGGCCTGGTATGGGAGATATCTCGTAGCGGCCGGGGATCAATGGATCCTATCTACGGAAGTCTATTTTAGTCCAGTGCCCTCAGACAGCGCTGTAGAAACGGCATTCAAGTGCGCAACGACGACATTTCTTTCATCTAACGAGTGAAGCAGCGTAGCTTTGAGAGTTTCAACGAGAGCAGCCTAATCCGGCTGTCTAATGACTTGACATGCGGTGATTAACCGTTGTCAGATAACCTGAGAGTTCCTCGGTAGCACCACAGCCTACTCACCCTCCTGGTCGGGGGGGTCTATGTTGTAGCCGTACCCCACCAGTGTCCTGATGGCCTCCCGCAGGCTGTCTCGGTTGGACTTCTTGGTCCTCTCGTCTAGCAGGGCATAGGGCACCAAGCGAGGGTTCCGCCTGCTTTTCACATCCTACACAAGCAACACGACAAGGCGCGTCAGAGCGGTTAGCGGTCCGGGTTCACTGGCCTGATTTCCAGCGGTTAAATAATGTTAATTAACCATTGCGAAGGCAGTGCTAAATGAGCCTGACGTGTACGACATGCAGATCCGTACGATGTTTATAGACACAGTTGGAAAGATACAGGAGAGATTTATTTTGCCTGAAAGAGCTGTCCCAAGACATGATTAATTTCTGAAACCGTACACCAAATGCAGCAGTGTAGATCACTGGGCAACCCTAAAGAGAGAACCCTTTTACCTGCTGTATTCCATAGGTCCATCCCTGTTTGATTCTGTCCTTGGCCCACACGTTGTGTGCATTCTCTGCCAGTTTATCCACCAGAACCTCCTGCCCGGCCGTTAGTTTCACCTCAGAAAGATCCAGTGGCGTTGGCTTGTACCCATTAGACATCACATACCTGCGCACAACACACGTGAGGAACGGGTTAGCACAGCCTCCACTGCAAAGCCGCAAACCCCAAGAAAATGTATTATTGATTTCTTAATGTAGCTGTTCATTATTGTTCTCCAGTACTTCGATGGCTATTCAGCTCAGATATAATTACTCACAGTAACGGAGTACATTTGTCAATAAACTCCGAGGTACAGACACTGTCTCTTAATTTGAGTTAGTTTCACAACAGCAGGACAACAATCCTGAAATGTGAGATATTGTGTGGATTTTAACAAATGGACATTACTTTGAAGATCACCAAATTTAAGAAAGGGGATCTGTACTACTGTAGAGTTTTGTACGTACCTTAACCCTAATCTCATCCAGCTATAATATGTAGCAGAGAAACTGACTTACTCCTTGGGCAGTTTGACTTTCTTCAGATCGTCCACAGCATTGACGTTGGTCTGTGCCACATGACACCCTAAGGCCAACAGAGTCCTGAAAGACAGAGAGGAGATGACAGGAGTTACCCACAGGAGATACACAAGGGAGGTACATATGGGAGGTGCACAGGAGTGGTAAACACGGGAGGTAAACACGGGAGGTAAATAGTGGAGTTATAGGTCTTATAGACGGGACTTACTGACCAGAGCTACAGATGGGGGTTTCGGTGCATGAATCTAATTCTGTTTTGGGTTTAGGGTAGGGACAACCACTAACCCTGGCCAAAAGTCCTTTTCGCCTGTTACGATATGTTTGCTCCACCCTCACCATTGAAACTACCAATCATACAATGTCTCCCTTCGGAGCAGAGCTGCCTCCAAAACAAGATTCATGATGAAGAACACTAACCCGCATACTGGGAGCTACTCGTAATGAGTTGCATCTCCGGAGTGCTTCCTGGGGATTATTGATTTAAAGAGCATGGAGGAAGCCTGAGCCTCGCAGACCAGCACTTCAGCTAACACTGAGTCATCGACTGAGTCCACAACCCATCTCTCTCGTATGGACATTACTCGGACCAGGGCCAACTGGGGCTTTGAGCCCAATCTATTCTACCAAACAGTGAGTCACAATCTTTGTCTTGCAAAGCACCACAGAAACTCAACTTTTATGATTGTTGTACAAAATAATCATTTCAATAAGCATTCATTCTGTATTCTAATACTACATTTGGAATTTAACTACTATATTCTTTATACTGCTACTACATTCGGCATACTACAATAATCACATAGCATCTACTTAGCCATCCCAAAAGATCAAAGATCACGTGCAGTTTTTCAGCTTTGAAGGCAACATGGGCCGCTAGATATCCAAGGTTAGTGACTAGAATTTCCAGGGTACTTCACTGAATGAATGTGTGGTTGGTATTCTCAACCTACACCTAACATTAGTACAGTGTGTGTCTGCGTTACACCAAACTGTGGAGATACACACATACATACGTATGGATCAAGAATGTTTGCCAAATGACTAAGATGCAACATGTAATGTGATCTAAAGCAAATATCCAGTAAGTGCTGTAAAAGTCAAATGCAAAGGTCCTCACTTGAGCGTTTCGCTGGACATCTGCAGGTTGTAGTTGCTCTCTGTTTCAGGCAGTTTGGTGAAATCCACAAGGCAAGGATGCTGCCTCTTATTGTCATCACGAACCTGAGGCAGAGGGGAGGGAAATACGCACAGCAATGTTTGTACTAACACAGTGAACGCACGGTCTGCCACATTGACGGAAACTCATTTCAGCCGCTGTAGAAATGTCACCCAATTTACTGTATGATGGTTTTACACAAGGTTTTTTAAAAAGTGTGTCAATATACATCATGTATAGCCAAACGCTCATCGTATTTAAAAAGATCTGGAACAGTGAGAACCCAGGCCTGCGAGACACGGCACAGCTGTACCGTGTGAATGTCAGACTGAGGTGAGCGTGCCCAGACTTTGAACACCAGCGGGGCCAACAGGCTACCTGGGCTTGGCTGACAGTAAAGGATGGCAGCAGGTTGCAGGGGAGACGTGGCCACAGAAAGGCTGTGTTCTCCGGACCTTTCCAGGATGAATAATGTACCAAACATCAAGGAGCATGTCATCAAGTTTATTAACTTCACATCAGGCTGCCAAGTGTCTGTCCCTGGTCTCAAATGAGGTCTCTGTCCCAAATGACACCCTATTCCCTGCCTAGTATACTGAATTTCACCAGGGTCTTATGCAGTATTTAGGGGTTGGGATGTCCTTTAGGGGTTTTGAAAGCAGGGACAATGTCACATTGCAGCTAATGAGGGCTCGTTATATTAAAATCAAGCAGGCAAACAGCTGGGGTTCTTAAATATTGTCCTTAATGATTGAGAAGTTCTGTGCCTCCCAAGTAATGGGGCTTCTCAGATTCCCACTTGGTCATCAATCTTGGCTGTCATCCTCTCTCAGGCTCTCTCCGTTTGGCTGCCTCTCTCAGACACTCTGATTCTCTCTCTGTGTTCCTCTCCCTCTCTGCTTCGAGGGCCCTCTTTTTTTCAGTCTCTCTCTCTCTCTCTCCCTGTCTCTCTCGGTCAATCTCGTTCTCATTAAGCTGGTTAGAAAGCTGTCTGTTTAGTAGTTGTAGTGTGCTTGTAGACTGGGGTCTCTGAGGAAATGATTCTGTAATAACCAGTCCTGTACATAGAGCTGGCGTGGGCACTCCATATTCTAACCACCACTACACCTGCTGCAGGGAGGGAGTCAGGGATGGAGCGATGGAGGGGAAAATGAGAGGAGGGAATGGAGGGAGGGAAAATTAGTGGGAGGAATGGAGGGAGGGAGAGATGGAGGGATGAGCAGTGACTGTCCCCTTTAAGTGCTTAGTTAGCATCGGAAAATCATCCGTCTACAATCACTCACAAAACAGCATCTCATTAATTATCAGACGAGACGAAGGCCGATGGAAAACATTTTCACTGTGAAATGGGAGCAGATGAGATGACAACATTTTTCATCCATCCTTGCCCTGTACGCCAGCGTCCACCACAGACCATGTCTGTTCATTGGGATCCAAGCCATGACTGAGGTGACATCTAACTAAAGCGATCATTTGTACATGTGTTTCATAACTTTAAACACCCGTACCATAATGATACTACCACAGCAGACACACAAAACATACAATGATTATGACGTACTGAAAGGCAGGGACAGGCTAATAATGGACTTTAGTAGACTCCCCACAACAATAGTCTGCTTCAGGGAATGATTTAGGTCCTTGTATATCTTTGTAATCCGTGATATACGGAAGGTACATCAACATCTAAATACAAAAGGGCACATATTGTACCAGTAAAACAAAGTGAAATATCCAGAAGCTTCTGTGACTGTTGGGACCGTGAGCTCTTTCCAGCATAAGCTAGTTAAAGCTCCATTCCCTTAACTTCTCTTGTCTACAGCTGAATTCCTCACTTGAACGCTGCTCTGATTAAATCAATCAGATAATGCCTCGGCATTATATTTCCTCACGTCTGAACAGCCAAAATAAAAACCCTGCGGCTATTTGAATAAACATTTAAAAACTGGAGACAGAGTAATGCTGTTTTAGACAATCTGTCCAAATGGCAGTAGGCATTGACAGCAGCAAGCCTACAGTGATTTATTTCTAGGATAAGTTAGATGGGGGAGTAAGAAAAACCTATGGCACTCCATAAAGGGCTTACGGACAATCAATACACATGCAAAAAACGTCTGGATCTATTCAGAAAGATATTTTTGTAAAAGTCCGAAAAGAAATGCACCAGCAGCTGTAGAGAGATGTCCGTGAATCGCTGAATACACACTGTTACACAGGCTTAAAATCCCCCCACATCACCAGTGGGAGAAGCTTGTTTGTACTCCCAGTATTTTCTACGATTTATGAGTCCGATTTGTCTTTCATGTTTCTGTACGTTTTAAGTGATTTCCCGTAGTGCCAGAGCGAAGCGCTGCCCTTCAGCAAGGCGGATGCCAGACTCAAGGAAGCAACAGAGGACCCACCTTGCCATAGGACCATCCCAGTTCAATCTTGTTCATCCCCCACAGTTCATGGATATTCTCTGCTAGCCTGTCCCGCACATTTTCCAGGTGAGACGGCAAAACAATCTGGGGACAGATTAGGGTTCAGGGTAGGCTCCGACAGGAAGAAAACATACTAGAGATGACATGCAAATGAAACCTGGCCAATTTAATGTCATCAATCAATCAAAATTTATTTATAAAGCGCTTTTTACAACAGCAGTTGTCACAAAGTGCTTTACAGAGACACCCGGCCTTAAACCCCAAGGAGCAAACAACAGTAGTGTTGAATTTCAGTGGCTAGGAAAAACTCCCTAAGAAGGTCGAATTTTAGGAAGAAACCTAGAGAGGACCCAGGCTCAGAGGGGTGACCAGTCCTCTTCTGGCTGTGCCGGGTGAGATATTAAGAGTCCAATTGGAATAATAAATACATTTCTCTTGGCTAAATCCAGAGTATATTTGATTTTAGACTAGGTCAGAAGTATGACCAGGTGGACAAGGACAGGAACAGCAACGGTCCCCCCAAACCAGGTAATCCGCAGGTGTGGACCAGGACCTCATCTCCTTCTAAAATTTAAAATTGGAGGAAACTGAGAAAAGTTAGTAGTACATCCCTCATGTCCCCCCTCAATGTCATACCTGATTAACTAACCAACTGATGTACTGATTGGCTGAGGGAGTGAGTGACTAACTGGCTGTTCAACTAGAGCCTTGTCAGACCGACGGCACAGATATCGCAGAGAGAACCGTTGAGTTCAGCAAATTGCGGTCAACTGCTTTCAAGGTGTAGCATACCTGGCTGGTGTCGACAGGTGTGGGGATGAAGGAGGCCTGGGAGAGGAGCTGTGTTGTCCCCAGCAGGTCCCTGACCCCACCATGGTCCCTCTTGTAGTCCTTCACAGCCTCCACACTCATCTTCTCCTTGGGGAGCAAGGCCTCGTAGCACGGGGAGTAGCCCGCCGGCGGTAGGAACTTGAAGTCTCCGTGACGACCCCCCAACAGGAAACGCACCCTGAGAAGAGAAACCAGGAAGTGACAGGCAGTACTATTCTGTGTCATATCCTGTCGTACCTAAAGCTGATGTTCAGAATGGAGATCCTAGAGAAGTGCTCCCTTCACCCACAAACTCAACAAAAAAAAACTGTACAGCCAGCTGCTTTTACTCAGCATGACCCTTTATTGATGAACAAATTAACCTAGCTCAACGCCTATTTGATCCCCATGCGGGGAAACTGTGTGCGTGCACATCTGCGCGTGTGTGTTTTGACCCTTACTTGACCCCAGCGGAGAAGCTGACAACGGGGAAGAAGAAGCCGTCGGTGTTGAAGTCTTCGAACATGCCCTGAACGGGCTGGCCGTTGATCCTGAAGGAGATGGAGGGAGCGCCCAGGTCCAGGCAGCAGCTGACCACGTCGTCAGAGTTCAACAGGTGTTGGTTGATGGAGGCCACGGCCCGCGGCACCCGCCCTGCGAGGAGGAGGAGGAGGAGGAGGAGGAGGAGGAGAGAGAGTCCCGGAGGTCAGGTGACTGACTGATCGGGGTCAGTCCGTCGGGGTCAGTCAGGCTGATCACCCGGGACACGGGAGCCTACCTGACCACAGGTGGAGTCCATCGAAGCTGTAGGAGTACAGGTCGTCCCCCACACCGTTGCCCCCCCAGCCCTCCCCACCCCCAGGGTAGGGGGCGTAACCCTTGGAGCTGGCCCAGCCCACGCGCAGGTGTGACGGCTCGCTGGTCACGAAGTGGTCCACCTGGTCGATCATCAGCTCATAGTACCACTTCCTGTACTGGGCTGATCCCTCCGCCATCCCCAGGAAGATGTTGGGTCTCATACTGGACAGCAAGCAGACAAACACCAGGAAATAGTCACATTTTATGGCATTTTGGAGTTATGTTTTCCTTGGTGACTTCTCAGATTACGGGTAGGCGGGATGAATGTGTTTAATTGTAGAAAAGCTATTTAATCACAGTGTTCCAGTTGGAAAAGTGAGACAAGCGGTACAGTGATAAATGAACAGAGTTATTTGTAGTGGCTGCATCTGCCATTGTAATTTGACTATAATGTAACTCATGTAATTAGTAGATTACAAGTAGCTAATTGCCTGTTGTTATGGATCACATCCTTTGCAAATGGATTTCATCTAACAGTATTTAGCATAAACACCATAGAGTTAGAATGAGATATCCATAGAGTTAGAATGAGAACATAATACATTTGTCAGAATCTATGGTGGTCAGTTATAGTGGGGCACTTCCTGTTACCTCTGAACGTCATTGACCAACCGCGTCTGCAGGAGCAGGTCTCTCTTAGGAAGCAGGTGATCACAGATGAGGTTCTGATTGGCTCTCACAGCTACCCCATTACAAACACACAAGGAACACAGGACATCTAGGATCTACAGAGTGGGGGGGAGATAGACCGAGAGAGAAAGGGGCAAAAATTTGAATATCACTCGCCCACTCATCCATCATCATCATCACCGTCTCTTCGGTAAGAATGCGTTGACACATAGCCTGGTAAAGCCACCTGATCCCACAAGATTACCCCAAACGCTGCACAGATATTATCAGCTTGCGGGTTCAGGAGCCATCGCCAGGCTAGTTTACACACGCAGTCAGATCTCAACCTCACACTTTACGGTCTCCCCGGGTGGGCAAGCTAAGCTATGCCACTAGTCTCCAGAGGGGCTCACATGTCCCTCAGGCTTTGTGGGTCATTACAAGCCTATAGGGTTCAGGGCCGCCCCAGTTCATGGCGGGGATCAACAACAGCTGTTCACCAGACTCAGGGTCTGCGTCCCAAACGGCTGTTTCGTACAGAGAAGCCACGGGTCCTGGACAACGGAGGTGCACCACATAGGGGGCAGGCTGCCATTGAGGACGTGCACATGCCCTTCATACAATGAACCCAGAAGGGGAGCGGTGATGTTGGGTGATGACTTGGCACAGCGTGCAAAACACACTGACGGAATCAGAGTTCCTGTCCAAGACAATGTCATGTGGTTTTCAGAATGGGGCTGTTGTAAATGGACTGGAATATGTTAACCTCTGCAAATGCCTCGGCGCGGACAGGAATGCCCGGCTCATAATGAAGACGTCCGTATTCCTCTTAGAAAGGGATTACGGTCCCATTGCTTATAGCACAACTGTCTTTCTGGTGAGTTTCAGCTGAATTAGTAATGTTCTGGATATGTTAAGAACCTTTAACGACATGTAGCAGCAAATGAGTTCAGAACATGTAGAATGGGTATATTATGACATCCGTATCAAACCAGTACTGTTTCCAACCTTGTGGTTGCGTCCATGTTTGTAGAGCAGGGAGATGATGGACTTGATGTGTGCCTTCTGGATAATGTTCAGAGCTTCAGGAGACTCAATTAAGATACAGTGAAGCACCTCCAGAATACCTGGAGTAGAATCACAATACAGAGGATATCGGGGACATGTAGGAAAACCGTCTGGGTCATTAGACCATATACCTCTCAAAACACAAGATACAAGTTATGTCGAAATCAGTCAATGAAATTATCAAGAGTGTTTAACTACGTTTACAGTAGGTCCCTTGCGGTTTACAGTGTCTATGAAATCCTTATGAAACCTTTTTGAAATCTCTACCAATATTTTACCAACTCCTTAACTGTATTCATGCCCTGTGTAGTGTACCTGATGAGGACTCCAGTCTCTCCAGCTTGCTGACCAGCCAGTCCAGGTTCTTTGAGAACTGGGTGCAGTTGTTCCTGTTGCCTTTGATCAGAGAGGCTGGAGGGAGAGGGAGACATTACTACGCTGCGTGACCTGAAATCTATATACATTTGACCTGAAATCGCATATACATTTGTTTTTTAAATAATTTTCAATTTCCACTTGCGTTAGGCAAAGTACAAAATGAAATGCCAATAAATCCCTTTGAATTAAAGAAGACAGTGAGAGACAGAGATGGACAGAGACGTGCAGGGATGGAGAGGGAAGAGAAGGGGTGACAAGAAACAAAGGGTGATGCAGACCTTTCAGATGGGTGAGAGAGAGAGAGAGACGAAGACAACAGCACACTTTTTTACTTCCATGTCTAGACATCTTGTCTGTCTGACATCCCGCTGTCTCTTCAGCCAATCATGTTTCCCCGATTAGCCTTAGGGAGGCCACACTGATAACCCAGAGAGCCTTTTAACAGAGTTTGGTGCCAAAAGAATACTGACAGGGAGGATGTAACCTCTCAGCTATTTCATACTATTCAGAGCCATTCATCCAAATAAACACAAACAACACTGTCTGAGGTAAGGGGAAGTGTGTGAGACCCCCCCCCCCCACACACACACACACACAAACACACACACAAACACACATTAAAAAAGGAGACCTGAGGCTAGGCATAACAGAACAGCACTGTTGGTATGTCAGATGGCCAATCAGAAAGCCTGTCTGTGGGCTTGTCAGATGGCCAATCAGAAAGCCTGTCTGTGGGCTTGTCAGTTGGCCAATCAGAAAGCCTGTCTGTAGGCTTGTCAGTTGGCCAATCAGAAAGCCTGTCAATAGCCCTGTCATTCGACCAGTCCGTTTGGCCTAATCCCTCCCACTACATAACCCTCCCCATGCCCAGTGTAGCTCAGTGGATACAGTATGACATTTAACACCATGGCTGTCCATTCGACTCCCACAGGAGAACACCACAAAACACCTGCAAACTTACAATGAATAGGACCGTGTGTGGAAATGTACATCCCCGTTTCCAAAAACGTTGGGACACTGGGTAAAATGTAAAGAACAGAATGTAATGATGTGCAAATAATTTAAGTCCTATTATTCAGTAGAAAACAGCGCAAAGAGAACTTGAAAAATTCCCACTTTGAATTTGATGCCAGCAAACTGTTTCAAAAAAGCTGGGACAGGGGCAACAAAAGACTGGAAAAGTTGTGTAATGCTAAAAAACCTGGTGGAACATCTCACAACTAATTAGGTTAATTGGCAACAGGTCAGTAACATGATTTGATATAAAAAGAGCATCCCAAAGAGGATGAGACTTTTAGAAGTAAAGATGGGGAGGGGTTCACCACTCTGTGAAAGACTGCAAAGGCAAAAAGTGCAACAATTTAAGAATAACGTTTCTCAACATAAAATTTCTAAGAGTTTGGGGATCTCATTATCTAAGGTACATAATATCATTAAGATTCAGAGAATCCGGAGAAATCTCTGTATGCAAGGGACAAGGCTGAAAACCAATACTGGATGGTCGTGATCTTCAGGCCCTGAGGCGGCACTGCATAAAAAAAAAACACAATTCTATAGTGGAAATCACTGTATGGGCTCACTTGCAAAAACCATTGTCTGTGAACATATTACGTCGCTCCACCAATGCAAGTTAAAGAAGAAACCATACATAAACAAGATCCAGAAACACTGCCGGCTTCTCTGGGCCCGAGCTCATTTAAGTGGGAAACTGTCCTGAGGCCTGACAAATCAAAATATGAAATTATTTTGGGAATCATGGACACCGCGTCCTCCGGGCTTAAGTGGAGAGGGACCATCTGGCTTGTTATCAGTGCACAGTACAAAATCCAGAATTTGTGATGGTATGGGGGTGCATTAGTGTGCATGGCATGGAGCGACATATGCTGCCATCCAAACTACATCTTTTTTTGGGAAGGCCTTATTTCAGCAAGACAATGCCAAACCACATACTGCACGTATTAAAACAGCATGGCTCCATAGTAAAAGAATCTTGGTACTAAACTGGCCTGCCTGCAATCACCCATTGAAAACATTTGGCGCATTATGAAACTGAGACGGGTGGTCCGGTTGGTGGGTGGTGGGTTGGTGGGTGTCCCTTTGGTTGATGCCTGGCAATGTGGGTGGATTGATTTCCTGCCTGTTGGACACTGTGGCCCTACCCGGGGGAGGCCCCGGACAGGGCCCAACAGGCAGGAAATCAATCCACCCACATTGCCAGGCATCAACCAAAGGGACACCCACCAACCGCAACCCCCCTGAATGAGGGCCGAGTATTGCCAGCAGCGTACAGCCCAATTGCACAAGTGCGCAACAGAGAGTCAACAACAAGCCAGTGACTCTTCCCCCAAAAGGCATTGGAGGGAGGGCATCCCAGTGGCGACGAGAGCCCACCTGGCAAGACAGCAAGGGTATTAAATTGTCTGGATAACCAGAGAGAAGAGCATTGCTGTAATCTAGTCTAGAAGTAACAAAAGCATGGATTAATTATTCTGCATCAGTTTTTAATAGAACATTTCTAATTTTTGCAATGTTTCGAAGATGAAAATAAGCAACTCTTGAGACATATTTTATATGTTCTTCAAAGGAGAGGTCAGGGTCAAGGGTAACGCCAAGGTTTTTTACAGTTTTTTGGGATGCGACCATGCAGCCGTCGAGGTTCACAGTGAGATCTGCTAACAACGCTCTTTGTTTTTTGGGTCATAAAACGAGCATTTGTTTTCCTTCAGTTTAAGAGCAAGAAATTCTCTGTCATCCACTTCCTAATATCTGAAACGCATGCTTCCAAAGTAGCTAATTTAGGGGCTTCTCCATGCTTCATTGAAATATATAACTGTGTGTCATCAGCGTAACAGTGAAAGTTTACATTGTGATTTTGGATTACATCGCCCAGAGGGAGCATATATAGTGAGAACAATAATGGGCCCAGAACCGAGCCTTGAGGATCACCAAAGCATACCTTTGACTTGTCAGAGGATATGCCATCCACACTAACAAACTGATATCTTTCAGATAAATAAGATTTAAACCAGGCTAGAACATGTCCACGTAGCCCAATATGGGTTTCCAGTCTCTCTAAGAGAAGGGAGTGATCAATAGTGTCAAAAGCAGCACTAAGATCAAGAAGCAACAGGACGGATGCAGAACCTTTGTCTGAGGCCATTAGAAGGTCATTTGTTACCTTCATGAGTGCAGTCTCAGTACTATGATGGGATCTGAAACCGGACTGGAGTATTTCATAAATGTTATTTGTCTTTAGGAAGGCATTCAGTTGTTGGGAAACACATTTTTCTAAGATTTTTGAGAGGAACGGGAGGTTCGATATTGGCCTATAATTGTTTAATATGTCGGGATCCAGATTAGATTTTTTTAGAAGAGGCTTTTTTAGAAGAAGCTATTTTTAGTGAGTTTGGTACACATCCGGAGGAAAGGGAGCAATTTATTATGTTCAGCATTGGCTGACCTAGCACAGGAAATAGCTCCTTAAGCAATTTTGTTGGAATCGGGTCTAGCTGAGAATTTGTGGGTTTAGAACTCATTACAAATATAGTAAATGTGTCGAGCGATACGGTATCATTAGCATTTGGTCAGTAGATGTTATTTCCTCAACACCCATATTCCCATTTGGTTCTCACCGGAGCTGTCACCTCACCTGCAGTTGTTTCTTTTTCCGTACTGTGTGTTTATTTTATTTTTTTACTGGGATGGAGTAGGCCATGGTATCCTCCTCTCTATGTCCCTCTCTTTCCCTTTGTCTCAATATCCATCTCTTGACCATCTCTCTCTCCCCTGTGGCTAACCACACATTACAGCCATGTCCCTCCTGTCATCAGCTCTGCCCTCCAAATGTGGCACCTGTGCGCGCGTGTGTGTGTGTGTGTGCATGCGTGCGTGCGCCCGTCTGTGTTACCCAGGAGCTCGTAGAGCAGGTTGAGTATATTCTTCCAGGCAGCTCCGGCCTCCTCCCCTGCGTGTTCCCCAAAGTGGGCGGCGCTGTTGTACAGGTTCAGACGGTCGATACACTTCACCAGCAACGTCAACATCCCCTGAACAACAACGGGACACACCAGGCCGGTCAGACAAGGCCTGCGCTCCAAATGGCACCCTGTTCACAGGCACTTCATGCTGGCGCAAATGCAGACAGACAGTTAGGGAAATGGTGTGCCACAGTGAACCGTTAACAGAGGCCCGTGACCCTGAAAAAAAGTCTGTCCCACATGAGCTGGATGGATATCTGCACATCTATTGGATGTCTGTTGGGTGGGTTTGGGAATCCAATACAAAAATAAAATGCATACGCAAATATACAACATTGGCCAATTTAAACATTTTATTTCAGACAGCACAACATCTGTTAGGCCGGTGTACTGAATTCCATTAAAACCCTAGAAGGAATTCCAACATTGTTTAAATAATAAGTAATAATACTGCCTGTGTATTTTTAAATTAAATATTAGCTCCACTGAGCTACGGGCATATGGAATACACCTACAAAGCAGTGCATACTCTGTTAGTCCTGATTAGACTTGAGACCAGGAGTCCCGGGAGCTCACCTCCTCTTTGAATAGGTCCTGTCGTTTGATGAGAGACCTCAGCAGGGTCTGTTTCTCCTCATGTTCCAGCTCTGAGTCGGGCTGTTTGAAATACTCAATCAAATCATCCAGTGTCTGTAACACCTCATCAAGATCAGGTAGAGACACCTCCACATTCTTGTCCCCTGCGATGCTGTCCAGACCCCTGGAAGGGGAGAGGGAGGAGGCGATGGGGACGTGGGCGGGTGGATGAGGAGAAGTGGGGAGACAGGGATTTATATTAGTAAGTATTGTTCAATACTTGTTTCTGATTGGCTAGATGTGCATTCTAGAACAGCCCTGCCCAAGGAGTTCTTCTAGATGATTTAGAATGTGTTTGAGGGATGAGGGCCGTCCATGCCACGCCCAGACACAGCAAGCAAAGCCTGTGAGGATGGAGGGAGGCAATGCTGAAGCCACACGACAGACGACTTTGTCAACTCCAACCCAGCTATGAAGTCATCCACCTGTTCTGGCTGGAAGTCTCACTCATTGCCAGCATCTAACCAGACAAAAAGCACCAGCAGTACCGGGAGGAAATGCGTCCGTAACATAAACCACAAACATGGCAGGGTGAGAACAAGCACCGACAGTAGAACTGAAGCTAGAGAGTAGGGGGGTGACTATGTGAGTGGGACACTTCATCAGTATTGTGAAAACAGGACGCATGAGAGGATTCCTAACAAAAACTAAACTGTCCCTGTTGCCATCGCTCCTGTAACTATGAGTGGATCTCTTTAGCTCAGGTTCATTCAGTTACACAACCGCGGTCAACCTGGAAGGCCCACACTCCGCATCTCAACAACCGCACAACACAGCACGAGAACCTGAACGCCGGGCGGTTGACAGCCAGCCGGGCTGACCGATGCAGTACTCACTCCACTATTCGGTGGCCAATAAGTCTCTCGTCTCTGAATTTCATTGAGCGACTCTGACAGATCCGTTGATGCCAGGAACCTTCTTACGGACAACGCACTGAGCGGGGGAACGGAGGGGGCGGGCCTTACCGGATGAACTGGCTGAAGAGGACCGTGGTGTTCCTGATGATGCGTACCGCCCGGGCCTCCTCGTGTTGACAGCGCTGCAGGGTCAGACCGTCATCCATGTGTCCCTCGGCGTGCAGGCAGGCCTGCGGCGCACACACACACACGCACACACAGACACACGCACGCAAATTAGCGAGCACAGTGTAAACACACGGCGCACGCAAACCGCAGCCGTCGTCAGAGCCAGAACATGTACGTGGCGGCGGAGTTTCCCGAAGCCTCTGGGAATTGATTTGTTTGTGTCGAACCAGGTGGGTCAAAGTGTGCCTAGTCACAGCCAATCAACAGAGACGTTACGTCGACTGTCTGAGACGTGTTTGCGGGGGCGTCCTCCACACCCCGGGATAGGTCAGGACACTTGAGCACTCATTTCAGTGTGATAATGAGATGAGGAGGGTGACAATTAGTGACAGTTAGCGTTCTGACAGGAGGATCAACTCCTCCCTGTTACCTCCTTCCCATGTTCTCTCCTTCTTTCTACTTCCTCCTCCACCTCCCCTCTCTCTCTCTCTCTCTCTGTGGAATGCAACCCATTTGCTCATCATGGGATGGCGTCCAGTGACAACAAGCGCCACCACTGCTCAGGGGCCAGATTGCCTTGACAACATGCCAGCCAGATCGACTAACGGTAGGAAAATATCCTTTAGTTATCTTATTAAGTCCTCTCCTTCTGGGTTCTCTGGCTTGGCCAGGGCTCTGACCCAGAGTTTGATGTCCCCAGTAGATCAGGTCCTTAGTACCAGCGGTATAAGGTCTTCTTATGAGGACTATTCATCCTGCACCAATACCACAGCGATGTATGTATGCGTTCTAGGAACACGTTTACAACTACGTACATGCATTTTGTAAATACGTAACTAGAGGTTCTCCCCCCTCTAAAAGCATTGTGCAGGTGTGACTAGTTGCTGGACTAAACGTGGCTCTGAGGTTCCGTGGCGTTCCCCCGGGGTTCCGTGAGGGAACGGCGACAGCTCACCCTTCTCTTCAGGGGTCCAATGCGCGAGGCTTTTGCGTCGGGCGCCTGGTAGGACAACCACAGGCCCGTGGCCACGTGCATCACGAAGCACACAGAGTCGCCGTACTTGATCTCCGCCACCCCCATGCCTTCCATGTCCCGGTTCTTTGTGCCGGCTTCAATCTTCTCCTGCGGGAGGGAGACACACACACAGGAAGTGAAAACGACAAACTAACCCGAGAGGCAGCTCATGCAAGCCATGTTCCTTACTTCACTCAGAAATAGTAAGAGAAGGTGTTGGGTCAAACCCACTCACACACACCCACACCTACAGACACAGATCCTGTTCATAGCTCTTTGATCCCGCCTGCTGAATGCAGCAGACTGCAGGTAGGGGAACAGACATGCCGCACCCCCCGCCCCCCCCCAAAGAAATGCAACGTGCACCTGTGACCTTCTGAATAGAAAAACACATTAGCTGTCTGGGTGGGCATGGGGAGGCAATGGGAGGGAGGGGGAGAAAGAGAGAAAGGAGGGGGAGAAAGACTGAAATAAGTAATAGGGGAGTGAAATAACACCGACAGTCTCTGGAATCATACTGGCAGACCACTGATTAATTTTTCCCCAATGAATATACCGGTGATGATAAATGCTCCTTAAACCCAGATGAAAACAGACAGAAAACAGTTCCAATCAGCCCAGAGGAACATGAACAGAGCTGACCACTGTAAAGTAATTATAAGCTTATCAGTCTGGTTGGAAGATGGTCCGTGCATTTCAGTTTGTCTGTGTGTGTGTGTGTGTGTGTGTGTGTGTGTGCGCACATCATCACATGCTTTCGTGAACGTGTTCATGCATGTTAATGTATGTCTGTAATAACCAGCGACACATTTCTTTATTCATAGACATTACTCACTAGAGAACTAAAGATGTAGGAGACAGTTATTAGCTGTTCCTTATGTCTCCATTTATTATGTCCATAATGTTATTACATTACTGAGTCACATTGAGACCATATATCATGTATGTAATGTAAGAAATCTGTATCCCTCAGATCTTCACATCTTTCCCAGCCCACTGTGCTCGTCCACTGTAGCGAAGCCTCCGCCAGAGAATATCAACGCATTCTAAGTGTTCCGTTATGTGACAGGTAACAAACACTTTGGACTGTTATTGAAAGGGATGTGTAATGCATTCCGTGGCATTTCAGACTTCCTGGCTACAATGAAACCACTTGTAATTGGGTAAGGATCCAAAGATGACCTTTTTACAAGTACAATTACAAATCCTATGTGCTCTTTACAATACAAATGTGTCTTAGCGGGCTCTGACCTTTTCCCGATTCATTACAGCCTTTTTCGCTATAAAATGCCATGATTTCACCTTGGAGATATTCCAGTGCACCTTCTTTCCAAGGCAGTACGTTAAAAAGTTGACAAAGGAAGACTGCAATAATGGAACTATAATAAGTAAATAATAATGAAGAGATTTGACAGTACACTCATACAAACCTTGGTCGCCCGGAAGCAGAACGCGGTGGACTTGGTGTCAGACTTCCCTCTATCTTGCAGAACCAGGCCGTGGTCTTCGGTGAGCGCCAGGTAGTGACCGGTGGACAGGTGGCGTAGACGGAAGGCTTGACCGTAACGAATGTGGCTACCGCTCCAACTGACCAAGGACAAGAACAATCAGTCAACACGCGACTGTAAATCACGGATTTAAATATCTATCCACAAAAAACACCGCTGGGTGTCTTCCAAGAAATGTTGACACGTTTTATTTCAAAACACCTGAAAATAAGAAAATCTAACTTCAGCATTTTGACACTCTGTTTTTGGGAGGCTTAATTAAACTGTTTCAAATGATCTTCTGTAGGCACATAAGGCAAGTAGGACTATCCTACTGTATATTACATGTAACACGGCCATCACGAAACATGGCTATCACGTAAAACATGGCGATCACGTAAAACATGGCGATCACGTAAAACATGGCTATCACGTAAAACATGGCTATCACGTAAAACATGGCGATCACGTAAAACATGGCTATCACGTAAAACATGGCTATCACGTAAAACATGGCTATCACGTAAAACACGGCTATCACCTAAAACACGGCTATCACGTAAAAAAAACTGCTATTATGTGAAACATGGCTATCATGTAAAACTTGGCTGTCACGTAAAACATGGCGATCATGTAAAACATGGCTATCATGTTAAATACGGCTATCAAAATAAATGGCTATCATGAAACATGGCTATCATGTAAAAGATGGCTATCACGAAACACGGCTATCATGTAACATGGTTATCATGAAACATGACTATCACAGGAGGAGTAACATCTTGTTACTGGAGAAACTGTCAGAAAAGCCCTGAGATACAAGTGCTAACAGAAGACAAGGCTTGCAGCAGAATGTGTGGGGGCAGTGAAACACTCTCAGAGCCTGTCTGAACAAAATGTCACCAGCTCACAGAGCTGGGTCCCAAATGGAAACCTATTTCTAATATAGGGCCCCACCAGCCATTTAATCAAAGTGAACCATGTAAGAAATACAGAAATACTACACAATCCAGGTGTGCAATGATTTTACAAAGGTCACCAAAGAAGACTCAGATGTAATCACTCACAAAAGTGTTTCTGACATGAATTGGGCAAATACTAATTAAACAATACTAGTGTTGTGTTTATTATTGAAACGTATTAAATGTAAATCTTCTTCCACTTTGACGTTGCAAAATATTTTGTGGAGATTGTTGACAAAAATAAATCCCAATTAAAACCATCACAGTAATGCAAAAAAAACCTTTCCAATCCTCCTAACTTTCCCTTTCAACTCTCCGTAAGGTAATGAGACAGCTCCCAACTAAGGAAGCCCTGTGAATACATGTTAGCGTCTGACATCATCACAGACAAAAGCGTCACCCGAAGCTTTAGGTATTCCTGGACATATAAAATATACAGTGAATGATAAATGCACTATAAATACTTCCACAATATATTATACATTACAGGCAGATGGCTCATGGATAGCGACTTCACCCTGGGGCCATTTGAAAGTATGCTGGTGTCTGGGACTCAGAATTAGTGTCTGAAAGTACCTGTCTGGGAGATTTAGTGCAGTGTCCGCGATGGACAGAAAGTGCCCGTAAAATAGCAAGTGAGGACAGGTCAAGGTAGGTGTGTGTGTGCGTCTCACCCGATCCTGAGCGGTTCCAGCCTCCACAGGGAGCGGGCCCTGGATGTTCCTTTTCCCATCTCATAGTTCACGATCCTGGGAATACCAGTGAAGAGAGGAATTATTAAAGAAACGATCCTCATTAAAGAAACCTTTCTTTAACAAAGAAAACCCTCCTTATTAGTAAAACCCTCCTTATGAAAGAAACCTCCATGTAAAGAAAAACCTCTGTATCATAGAAGCCATACATATTAAAGAAACCCTCCTGGTCTTGTTTTGTCAGTTACACCTGTAAATGTATCACTGTTAATCGCAATACAACATAGAGTCATCTTACTTGTGTTGTACTTTCTTGAATGGGAACTAACATTTTATGTGAAAGGCAGATAAGCATTAGAGAGAATAATTGATTGAGCAATAGGATTTTAATCACATTCCTCTCTCATTAATTCAACAGAATGAACAGTGATGGAATGATATGGCAGTTCAATAAAAGCTGTTTAAAGCAGCTCTAATGGTGACATTGCAGTAAGCCCAGAGGCTGCTATTGTCTTGGCAGAGACAAGTAAAACTGCAACAGAACAGAATCACATGCAGTGAATACAGTATGCCAATCACATTAGTTTCACCCATATATTATCTATATTCCACAATTGAAGTTCTATCTAGCGACTCGGTGAGTCAGTGTCAATGCGACCCAGGGACGTAGCTCTTGGCTTGCTCAACCCTAACCTCAAAGTGAGAGAGAGCTGCATTCTTAGACAGACCAATCCAACAATGACTCGAAGGGAATCCCTGTCTTCCCAATGCCACCATCTCTCCAGCAAGAACAACAAGGTAGAGAACCAAGCCTACGGTCAAATGGCCGACAGCAGGCCCGAATCTGTTGCTCCCACAGTGTCTCCGGAAGATAGAACCGATGGAAGACCGGCAGAAACTGTTTTTCTGACAGAAACCTCTGGTGTCACCTGTAGGTGATGTCATGGCCATGTTAGCTAGCTAAGCTCATTCACTGTAAAGCTATCGGAACGTAATGATGATGTCACGTGCTGCTGAACTGCGTAGTTGCAAGGTTGTACTTTACAATCTCCTTCTCTTCCCTGCCCTGTTTCTGATCTTCTTCCCTGCCCTCTTATATGGGTATGAGGTGTGTGTGTGTGTGTGTCTGCCGACCTCTGCTCCATCTCGCTGGCCTTCGATCCAGGTATGGTCAGACTCTCATCATGTCCGTGACACAGACGCATCACATGACCACCACACAGGAATCCTATTGGACAAACATAAGATCCTAAGATAAATAGTGAGCTTCGGGTTTACAGTTTGCTCACACCATACAGTCCTCAGTGCAATCCGATTGATTTACGGATGAGATCGTTTTTCTAGATGTCCTGGTCACACAGGTTGCCCAGGGATGCGTGACACAGAGCCGGGGTCAAATACAACAGTCCTAGTTCATACAGTCTACTTGCCGACCGCCACGTTGCTTCCAGAGCAGGTGGGCTGGACGTTCCACAGAGTCTGCATGAAGGAGGCATCCACCTGGAAACTGCCGTTAGAGATGGACAGGTGCTGAAATAGAGGGCACACAGTGTGGGGTTAGAAGGAAAGGTGTGTGTGTGTGTGTGTGTGTGTGTGAGAAAGCTGAAGAGGAGTGTTCCCAGACGTGGACTGTGGACTCTCGAGAGACTAAGCACGGTAACAATTCTACCTCAAATAAAATGTCATATTTTTTGTCAATATAAAAAAAAACTAAAAATGTTTTCATATTCCTTTTTGCTCATCTTTTCCAAGAAGGGGCAATAACTCAAAAACATAGACAGCAGATTATATCCAAACAATAATGACTTATCCTTCATGTTTAGTGCTCTGTTCATTGTTGATGAACAATCTAGCGTTTTCAGGGTCGAATCAGGGCAATATTTCCCTTTGGTGGAGATGAAATCAGGGCACAACCAGTAAAGCACGGTTTTAATTGGACATGTAACTCCCTGAAGGCGTGAGCACACTGCGACTGAACCTTTCTTTCATGTTCCACACCTTCAATTCTCTACCTCCCTCTACATTTCTCCTTCCTTCCCTCCATCCTTCTCTCCCTCTCTCTCTTTTTCTTTCTGTCATGCTCTCTATTTCTCCCTCTCTACCTCCTTCTTCTCTCTCTCTTTCAGTAAGTTAATTAAGCTTGGCAGCGCCTCTCAGTGTAGAGGAGAGCCCATTTTGTGTCAGCTCATTCGCCAGATTGATGCCATCCATAAACAGCAACCAGGAAATAACGACGGTTCTTTAGTGGACGTTCATTACAGATCCAGCCCGTTTAAGCTCTCCCTGGGATTTCTCTGTCACAGGCAAGGTTGATTCGGGCCGAGGGGACGTTGAGACTCCAGAGAAACATCCAAAGAATATAAAAGTTTTAACAGGACTATTTCAAGTGGGGAGTCATGCAAGGAGGATTACTGTGTGATGATCCAGGCCTGGTCCCAGATCAGTTGCCGAGGAGTTCCTATCCCCCTGGTTTAACACAAGCAGAAGTGGGACCAGGGTTTCCTTCCAGGCTGTTCAGTCAGTCGTGGCAGCGTGATCACTGAGGCACATAATGCCCCGAAACACAGCCCATTTCCCCCTTTTCACTCTTTCAATCTATTCCCCTGTGGGACCTAACTCGCATCAGGCAGAAGCGTCTGGGCTGTTCAGTCATAATAGGGCCTTGGCATGAAAATGAACAAGCTTAGCAGAGGCATTTGAGCAAGCAAACAAACGGGAAACACTGACAGAAAAATAAGATGATGAGAATTTATCTTTTTCTTTTTTGTATTGAAGCACAGTCAGATCAATAGCCGTCTAAAACAAAACAAAAGGGCTGAACCAATGCACAAGCAAGATAATATAACAATTCTCAGTGGAGTAGTTGAGAGCATACTGCCGGCTGACGATCTGTTCAGGCTTTAGCTAAACCGAAGAGACATCAATGTAACATTGTAGAATGCAGAAATGGGATTGGTTGCCCGACAGGAGAGCATTTATGAGTGAGATAAAAGTTTTGGGATCGCGTTTCTTTTTTTCTTCTCCTCAGAATTGTGGGTAAAATGAAGTGTTGCAAGCCTGAACGTCTCTTTATATATGAAATGGTTGTGAATGGAATAGGCACATACTGTCTGATATACTATAAGCGAATCTGTGACAATTAGGTTTGGATGGGGGAATGTGACTGGAAAAATGTCAGACCGATACTCACAAGGTATCTCTCCGTGGACACGCTGACCAGAATGAGGTCATCTCCGATCCGGACCTTCTCTCCCTCTGACCTCTGCTTGGATGCGGGGTGGATGGTCCACCAACACGACTCCCCTGTTAGGACACGAGCACCCGGATCAGACCCAGAACCAGGCAGTCCAATGGATGTAAAAAGACCGCTTTCCCCAAAACAGACCTAACGGCAATGGCTTCTCGACAATACGGACTTTACTGGCTGCTCGCATAACTGAAACCTAACAGAGATCTGTCACTGACATGAACGCACGGCTATGCAACTGTTTGACTGGCATTTCAAATGTATGGAGCAAACCTTCTGTCCTCAGGGATGAGTTTGCCCCTCCCTTGACTAGAGGCAGACATTTCGGAAGTTTAAAGTATTCACATTGGTATATTTCAGAAGGCCACAACAAATATAAATAGACAGGTCAGCTATTAATATACTTTTTTAGTGGGGGGGGGGGAGGATCAGCCATGAGACAGATACTGTATGAATTTCCACTGTAAACCATTAATAATATTTTTTATTGGGGGGGGGGGGGGCAGATTAGACATATACTGTATTAATTTCCACTCCAAACCATCAACATTAGCATCATTTCAACTCCAGCAGTGATCACAGCACCCTGAACCACAGTTAGGCATCGACACCCAGGAACACCAAAACAGACTCAACGGAGCTCACGAACGAGTTCGCAATTGGTAGCATTTGGAATGTCGAGGACCCACAGATTTTTTTTTGGTAATGTACGCTTCACTGACAGAGACAGTGGGATAAGATGGGGGAGAGCGTTCCCTGAAAGAGCACAGTGGTGGATTGGAACCAATGCTGCAGTAGTACATGGACTGCCGGGACCAGCCTGAGACGCAAGGTCAACTATTTATACAGAAGCCCGTCTGCCTTGCTAGGAGTCATGGCGAACATTAGTATCACATCCTGGTTGATAAATGGCTCTGCATCGTTACAGTTCAAATGTCACGTTGTCACCAACATCAGACCGTCTCCCCAACATAAGGCCGCATGCTTTGCTACAAATGGCAATCCCTCTGTAGGGCACTCAGAAGCAGTGTACTAGGAAATAGGTAGCCAATTGGAACACATCCCAGGGTTTCAGAGGGATGTGGATCTATCATTGTACAGTGTGTATTTACAGGAAGTTATCAAATTGTTTGATGTAGTTACAGGAAGTGATCATATAGTCAGCTGTAGTTACAGGAAGTGGTCACACTGTTAAATGTAGTTACAGGAAGTGATCATATTGTCACCTGGGTAAATATAAAGCAAAGTGTTCCATTATGGCCAGCTGCAGTTACAAGTGGTCACATTGCTACATGTAGTTACAGGAAGTGGTCATACTGTTAGATGTAGCTACAGGAAGTAATCAAGTAGCCAGCATGTTACCTATTGAATCTTCTTGTAACCCCACATCAAACGACAGTTTGTCCGTCAACGATCTTGACGTTTTCAGACAGGTCAGGTACTGTTAAGAAGAAAAACAATATGTTTTAAAATAAGATAACAAAAACTTTAAGAAAACACAACTTGTTTGTAGCATTTGCTGAAAACGTAGCATTGGCAAACCCCAAGCCATTGGCACAGTCATGTTCCAACAAACTTTGGGCTACTGAAGCTTCTACAGGATTTATTGTATATTGCGGAGTCACTGTCAGGACTGCTGACATTTTAATTCAACACGTTGGAGTAATACCCATAAATAATACAGCTCTGGTGCTGGTAAAGCTCACACAGATGCTGCAAACCAGTTATTGGAGCTCCTTTGGATACTGGAGATACCCTGGAGTATAATGTTAGTGTAGTGGATACAATGTGCTTTCCAAATGACACCCTATTAACCACATATAGTTGACCAGTTTTGAGCAGGGCCCTACAGAATATAGTGCACTGTGCAGGGAAGAGAGGGTCGTTTCTGACGCAACCCCTGTGAATATGGATGTTCCACATTCTCACCATTCCGCTGAAGGAGTGGCGCAGGAGAATGGCGTGACCGTAGAGCAGGGTCCGGTGTCCGCCCCCCTGGGCTGCCTGCAGGGTGGGGAGAGGAACCACATGAAGGAAGGAAGGAAAGCACAGGAGGAGCTAAGAGGCTGCGGGGCTTCATCTCAACAGTCTAACCTAGAATCCTCCCCTCGTCTCCTCACAAGAGGGGAGGACGTCACTTTAGATTGTTGAGCTGAGACGCACGACTCCTTCGATAGTAGCGGCCACAAGGGGAAAGACAGACGGACACAACCACGACAATAACAAAAACCAACAGGAAACGTTTCCAAAAGGTCAGATGTTATCCCACGGGGGTCATGCTGTGCCACGTCTACGTGGGTTAGACAGGCTTCTCCGTTTAGTTGACGAACGAGACACATCAAGTTGCGGTACCGCGGACGAGGAAATGTCGTGAAACCCCGGAAAGAGACGTGTGTGGAAAAACTATCGAAAGAGTCAAAGTCCTCCAAGACTCTTTTGATATCAATCAAGACTTTCTTAATTGACGACGGAAATGTTGAAAACATTTATAATTACTCACCCTCCTTAACAACCTCTAGAGGCATTAAGACAGAAACAAGACGACAGCATTAGCAGAATTCAGCCTACTAACACTGGTCGTATTTGAAATCAATCCCTTTGAAGTAGATAGAAGATGGAAACACAAGATAGCTGGTGATGCTTCACAGTGGTGATGGATGAGCCGAATTCTTGCCTACGTATAGACACTAAGTGCTATATAAGTTCAATCAATGAACGGTCTACACTACAGTTTGTTTATTCGTCCCCAAAATCAATCTGTGACCTGCGTGTGGTTTCGGTCTACTTTTCCCAAGTCGCTCCAGGAAGACTCTAAACCTGTCAGCGAAAGCAGAGATAGAACAAGCATGTTAAGAGTCAGATGGCTTCATCTCAATAGTCAAACACAGAACCAGCGGCTTTTAATACCACCACATCTCAATTGTCTAACGTGGATCACTCTGCTTGTATTATCCCACGTCTAAATAGTCCAATGTGGAACCCTCTCCTTATTACTACGACTGCATCTCAACAGTCCAACGTGGAACCCTCTCCTTTTTACTACGACTGCATCTCAACAGTCCAACGTGGAACCCTCTCCATTTTACTATGACTGCATCTCAACAGTCCAACGTGGAACCCTCTCCTTTTTACTACGACTGCATCTCAACAGTCCAACGTGGAACCCTCTCCTTTTTACTACGACTGCATCTCAACAGTCCAACGTGGAACCCTCTCCTTTTTACTACGACTGCATCTCAACAGTCCAACGTGGAACCCTCTCCTTTTTACTACGACTGCATCTCAACAGTCCAACGTGGAACCCTCTCCTTTTTACTACGACTGCATCTCAACAGTCCAACGTGGAACCCTCTCCTTTTCACTACGACTGCATCTCAACAGTCCAATGTGGAACCCTCTGCTTTCTCAGCACTGTACCGCAAAAGTCTAAAGTAAAAGCTCCAGCACTTCTCTCTTTATTGGTCTACGCTGACCAGACCGCAAAGGAGAGGGGGAAACAAAATGGCTCTCCGACTTCCAGCCGGTGAACTGGAGCTCGCTGACCCTGGCTATAACGGTATATTACCTCTGGACCAAACAGGACAGGGAAGATTGATCAAAAGGAAAAAAAAGGAAGTGTACCCCGCCTCGTCCCAGCTGTTACTGAAGGGGGGGGGGGGGGGGGGGGTAGAGTTACAGAGAAAGTTAGAAAGAGAGAGAGAGAGAGAGAGAGAGAGCGAGAGAGACATGGGTAGTGAGGGGTGAGGAGCAGGGGGTGAGGAGCGGGGCGGGAGCCTGTATTTAAGGCGTCCTGTTGTGCTGACACATCATCACTGGGAATTGTGACCTTTGGCTGGGTGGCAACGGGTAGTCCCCTCCCGCTCCAGAACTGCTCTACGTGGGATTCTGGAGGATATAGGGAGGTGGCCGTGGCGGGGTGGGATTGTCTTTGTGCGCGTGGGTGTGCGCGTATTTGGTTCTGACCGTGTGCACGTTTTTGTGTATTTGTTTAGCGCCTGTGTTTGTATGTGTGAAAGTGTAAGCGTCTGTGTGTGTTTATGTTAGTGCGAGCACTCAGATTGCTATGCAAGTGAGAGCCAGTTTGAGATTTACATTACATGCAACAGAGGATATTTTAGGAAAGAGAATAAAAATGTTTGGGCTCAGAGTTAAGTTAGGGTCAGGGATAGAATTAGGTTTAGGATTAGAATTTGGTTTAGAATTACGTTTCGGTTGAGACATTAAGGGATAGGTTTGTTGTTTTGATATTTTAAATTTTGGCATAAAGGTTATATTATTGAGGTAAGGTTAAAGTAAGGGTTAGGTTGGGGTTAGAGTACGTTTTTATTGTGGTTTGTTGCCTGCTAGGGAAAATGCTTTTTTAAAGGCTAGATTTCAGGTCCTCACTTCAAATGCAATTCTTTGTGTGTGCGCGTGTGTGTGTGTGTGTGTGTGTGTGTGTGTGTGTGTGTGTGTGAGTGTGTGTGAGTGCAAGAAAGGAGGGGAAGGGCTCCTCTTTAACTAAAACATCTCATGCAAGCTTGCGTTCAGTTCCTTGCCCGGTTTCTGGCTACCAAATGCACAACAATGGCAGGTCTCTCATTACCGTAAGTAATTCACTCTCAATGTTCTATTCATATTATTCAACTACTGACCTGAAAGATAATGACCAGTCAGAACACATGAAATTGGTCTGGTAATCGTTTTTTAGGGACACAGATAGGAGAGGAACTTCTTGACAGATCAATTTGCTAAGTAATCTCTTATATAATTGCCTGTGTCCAGGTTCACCGAATTGCCAAAGTTCTGTCCATTCCAAATGATCAGATCAATGGGCTACTGAGATCATGCCATCTGCTTGCCATTAATTTAATCAAAAGATGTTTTTGTTGACACAGTCTATAATTCTGAAAGGGAAAAAATTGACAAACTTCAAAAAAGAAAGCAAAAAGACATCCAGTCTTCCACCAATAGCAAGATGAACAAACTCCTTAATTCTTCCAGCTTTGTTCAAAAGCTTTGCGCAATCATCCCAGAGTCACGGTGTGACCCTTCTGGAATCAATGTAAATTCCAGAACATTTCCTCTTTCTGATACCCTTGAAATTAGACTTTGTTAGAAACAAAAATAGGAAAGAAAACAACCACAAACTTCAAAATCACCTCCACATATACAATGAGTGAGCATTGGTTCCCTGAAGTCGTTTAAAATATACATTATTTTTCAAAAATAAAAGATTTACACAAATTATGTATTTCAAATAATACATAATCTCAGAAAAACACAGAATTAAAATCTTACATTAGCTATAAAGGCATTGCTGTTATGTACTTCTGACCATTAAATACACAAATATCCAACTTTATTTTTTAAATATAGATTTAATCTAAGGGGATTTTCCATACTACTAAGCAGTTGGGGTTAGCTAAAATACTCGCTCAAGCCAGTTAGAAAGCAAATTAGCAGGTTGGCACTTTCACGTGAAAATGTTCAGACACATTTTCCAGACCTTGGGTGCGCTAAGCAAAGCATTTGACTCATGTGGATGATGTAAAGGAACCATTATGATGTCCACAAGGTAAAGGAACCATCATGATGTTTATTTCAAGATTGTCACCTGAATGAAATTTAAATTCATCAACAGACATATCCATATTTGCAATGATGAAAGATTCACTCTGGGTCTACGCATTTAGCAAAGGCTTCACAATTGGGATAAAATGTCTGAGTAAAAAAGTAAAATAATCAGGTGACTGGGGTACATTTACCTAAAAGGACATTTTAAATATTATTAAAGTAAGGAAATATTTTATAAAATGTACCTTCTGTAGCAAAGGATAGTGTTTAAATATCTTGTAACTTCTGTAATATTTGTAGTATTTAACCTACTGTAATATTTGTAATATTTGTTGTATTTAACCCACTGTAAGGAATGCCAACTTCAAATGTTTTACCTACATTTAGGAATGAACATTTTATAATATATAATATAATATACTGTCTGTAAGTTTAACTGTAACTTTAAAATATAATTTTTCAACAAAAAAAAACACTTATCCACACTGATCATGAATGATTAAACTGAAGATCCCGCATCTTAATTTGAGTAAGTTTGTTATGTAAATAAAACTGTTAAGTGGATAACAATAATGGACAGTTTTATAATTTTAAAGGAAAATATTATATACTTTAGAAGCACTTTCATATCTTGAATTTACTATACGTGGTCAAATTAAGATACAATATCTGTAGTAGGACAATCTCAAAATAGGCAACACTGAAGTCAAATTAGCCAAAGTGAGATCTTTGTTTCACTTGCAGTTAGGGTCAGTAGAGGGGAGCCTTCATGCAAACTAAAGAAAGTGACAAATTAACATACCCATTGTTCATGGTTGGCTTTCTAGCAGCATTAAACAAAGATACAGATGAAAAAAAACAATATCAAATGGAGTTATGGCAGTCAATTCACGTTAATTAAAAAAAAAAAATGAATAAAATAAAAAAATCTTGAGACTAAGCATGAGTCATTTTTATAATATTGGCTGAATTTACAAAAATAGACTGAAATTGTAGGAGTCACAATCCCCATAAATTATTGCGACAACTGGAAAAGCATCTCTTTCAGTTCTTACACCATTAATGTCTTCCATTTTGACCCACTTCAAATAAGGTCTGTGTTTTGTGTTGACTTACACCACCTCGCCATTTTCTTCATTGTGTAAATATCCATAGGACAAGCTGACTTTTTTCGATATTGGCTAGACATAATCAAAGCCATTTTGGGAGAGCTTCTGTAACTGAAGCAAATATGTTAACAAACATCACCTTGTCCTGACGAGATTTACACGGTTGTCTAAACGCCTAGGTGGGGGTAAGCCGAAACAAAACACAGGCCTTATTTGAAGTGATTCTAAAATGTCTAATAGAATACATGAATGGTGAAATGCGAAAATAACCATCATCACATTTCGCCGCTAGGCTTTTTGGAGATCATGACGTGTATTTCAGTCCATAATCAAGTGTAAGGACTAGTTTCTTCGACCCTGATTAAGCCTCTGCCACCAAGTGCTTTTCAGGCCAGGGCAAGATTGAAGCACTCATCTCTGGTTCTGAGGTGCCAAGCAGTCAGTCTTCCAGTTATCATCCTTTCATCTCAGTAAAAACAGGAATTCACCGCATAGCAGTAATAGATACAAACTAGACACTGGTTTGATCGGCAGGCACCACAGGAACAGAGACAGTTTGGCAGCTAGCTGAGCTAACTACAAGCAATTACGCTCTAGTTAGTTCAGTTACCAGTGTCTCTCAATGTGGTGGCTTAACAAAATAAGACCAATTGATATTAAAAATCTTAAACACCGTTCCGTGGGAGAACGTGTGTACGGTGAAAGAACATGGTACTGAAGATGCAGCCCACGGAAGTGACCGATACAAAGGGAGGTACGAGTGAGTACCTCCCCGTTTATGATTCCTTAGCATTCCTAATAAGCATGCCACTGGGACACTAGCTGGGAGAGAGAGAGAGAGAGAGACAGGCGGTGGGAGGCGGAGGGGTGGAAGGGGCAAAAGGAAGAGAGAAAGGGAGAGGAAGTGAAAAGAACTGTGAAAAGAAAGCCAGGAAGAGAGACAAAGATAGATGGAGCAATAATGCAAGTAAAAGAGTGTGGGGGGGGGGTGAAAGTGAGAACTAGAGACAGAGGAGGTGAGGAGAACAGGGAGGGAAGCCATCATTCTCTTAGCTCAGGTCAACCCTACTGAGTAAAAATCAAGCAAGCCGACTATATTTTCTCTGGGCCTGATCTGGAGGGCCATGGGTCTTCGTTATTACCCAGCGCGCTAGTGTCTAGAGGACAGCGCTGACGGGAAAGCACACTGCTAGAGAGGACACTACCGTAGGAGCTTTCTCTTCAATCTTATCTTGACGTCAAACAAGGAGAAAATATACATTTGATTATTATCCTTATTGAATACATCATTCTGTCATTCATCTTCTTGACATCCACTTATTTAACCACCATCCACTGGTCAGAAACTGTCTTTGGTCATTTCACAGCTACGTGGCAATGTCGTTTTTTTGTTTCATGTACTAAGCTTAGAAACTGTGTGTACATTGAAACAGCATCTAACACCATCAGGTACATTCATATACAAAGTGTATCCCCTATGTTTGTCTATCTGTCCTGATTATACATGACAACTGATGGAGGTAATGCAGACATAATGTGCACGTTACACAGTGATGTATACAGGTAATGCAGTGATACTCACCCCCTCGTTTGGCCCAGTGTGAGCCAACATCTCCTGCAGGGCTCGGACAGACAGAGACTGCTCCAGGATAAAGCAGCAGATACACAGGTCGGGTGGAACATACTGCAGGAGGGAGGGAGGCCAGGGAGGGAGGGGGGAGGGAAAGTTTATGGTCTTTTCATGTCTGCATCCAACAAGGCTACCGGGACAAGGACACAAAATGTAATACCAAATTGCAAATATTAATATCAGCAAACCCATTATAAATGAGCAAATTCTGACTCCTATTATGTGTCCATTACAAGAGGATTAAAAGGGAGGATGAGGGATCATTTGAACATGGAATACATACAGTTAAAGTACTGACACTGATTTGGCACTGCAGTAACACCACAACAAACAAATGTCTGAACCAGAAGATCGTTGGATGGGGAACAGCATAAAGTAATGAATACAATTGCAGTAGAATTAGTCTTATAACTGCAAATGTTATTAACATCAGCTAGTTCTCTCCTTCTCTGCGTTCAAGTTTTAATGATTTTTTTAAAGGAAGCACAGGAGAGGACAAGCTTGCTTGCTGCCTGTTATGCCTAGCCTAGCTTTATCCTTTGAGGGTTGTTTTGAACATTCAAAGCAACTGGAAGACCTTTATGACAGGCGTTGTTGTGACCACCACTAAATATTCACTCGTCATTACTATGGCAACTAGCTTAGCCATGTCAACAAATGACTGCTATACGAACAAACAGAAATCTGATTTGTTTGATTTTAACTTGCTGTTTGGGTTATTCAAAATAAGATTTAATAAGCTTATTTAATAATTTAATAATGAAAACCTGCAGTGTAAACAAAGCTTCAGAAAACAGTGCTCTAAAACTGTCCTTGTGCTTGTCCATCTGGGTCATAGACAAAGCCATTTTGGTTCCAGGTGAAATTAGTTTTGGATCCTCTATGGAAGACCAAAGCATTCTTCAAATGGTTCTCCCATTAGGACATCCAAGAAAATTATTAGGTTCTGGCTTATTTATCTTATTCATACTTCATTTGGATCTTGTGACCCAACATCTTTGGTCTCCTTAAACAGTCGCGGTTTTCCCCTTCTCTATGAAATGCCCGTCATTCACACAACTGAAGTTCCAATAACACTTGGCGGAGTTCAGGTGCTGCAATTTGTGGGAGGGGCTCAGTAAGGGCTTCTTTCATGCAACACTTCCAAAGAGCTTGGTGACACGGAGGTGGCATCTAACAGTTGACGTCTTGGCAAATTTGCAAGTATTCCAGACTCCTGAGACTTTGTGATTATTGCCCTGACTGTGCTCAGTGGTATTTTCAACTGTTTATGTAGTAGTTTATATCCTTTACCTGATCTGTGTAGGTCAACAACCATCTGTCCCCCTTTAGCCAACAGCTCTTTGGTTGTACCCATGGTGATGGATGACAAATAGATTTTACATTCGTGCAACCTCATATGTATTCCCCAGTGAAACTGGAACTGGTGAAAGGAATCAATACAGTTCCTTGAGAGTGACACCTACTACAGAGCATAGAATTTCACAACAGACCCCACTTTGTTTGGTATCATTTTAAATAATTATTTAGGGGTGCCAATACATTTAGAACCTATGTTTTGCTGAAAAGTGTACTACTCAATAAAATGTTTTGTGTTATTGTTATTAAATTATTGACTTTTGCTCAATTTCATGAAGGGTGTTACAACATAAGTTTACTATATCTACAACAAATGCAACTTATTAAAATAAATATTATTTCAAAGAAGTAGGTTAGGGACATTGATCAGGTAATAATATAAACTAGTTCATTAAAAAAGTATCCATTAACAGTCAGTAGTAGTCCGATCAGTGATTTCCATAATAACATACTCAGTTCCAATGGCAGCTAAGAGGTATTGGTAATATCATCTAGATTTGTTTCCTTATGTTCGTATCCTCAACCAGCTGATTTCTCCCTGAAGGACAGCGGATTTGGAGAATGTTGCTGTTGCCATGGCACTGTGACACAAGATTCTAGGGCCATTAACATAAGACACTGCAGAGAATGGAATCCGAATGGAATTCTCTTCTGGCAGCACAACCAGACAGAGACACTGGTCCATATTAACTATTCTTATTACAAACAGTCAGTAAGATGGTCAATAAAATTGGGTTTTTATATTAGTGATTTATCTAATCTGGAATCTATTTGCAATGGTGCGAATAGCTTTCCTGCATATAGTATTTTTACATCCTCAAAAATGTGAGAAATTATTTGACATACTTTATCAAACCAGTCAATAGCAGGCATTGAGAGTTGCTTAGCTAACCTTAGCCTCAGATGTGGGTTCCAGGAAGCACAGTCGATTTCCGAGTCCCTCCACTGACAAACAAAACTTGCGGTTTTCTTTCTGAATGGTGGCAACACTCTGAAGCACCACCTCGTCATCCTGCAAGAAGAAAAGAGAGGAGGACAGAGGAGAGGAGTGGAGAAAGGAAAGAGAAAGGAATACACTGTTACGGCTGTGGGAAGCACTGTAATCTCCTAACACAAGAAGACAAGTTATAAGCATAAGTTAGTCGAAACCAAAAGTAAATTCAACCTTGCTTTTGTTTTTCTTCTCAACAGCTACTTCTCCATCTGTAGAAGGGGGTGAATGCCTACCAGCCGAATTATGTATTTCTACCATCCTTTATCATCCGCAGAGGGACAAAAAGGTGACGTGAAAAGGTCAGCAACTGGTATAACTGGGTTCAACCTGGGTCAACCACTTCCGTTAACAGCTGACTTTTCAGATCTCTTGAGACACATTTATAAAAGGGATGTAATGGATGATTTTACAGTTTTAGCCCAGCTTGCAAAACCCATCAAGTGCAGAATGGATGTTCTGCTGATGCGAGATTTATGAATGCAATCAAAGGACTGTAGGAAACAGTATGAATACAGAATAATATAATGGAAGCCGCTGGTTTTTTCTGTGGCCTACACAGTCACATCAGATGGTTAGGGTTAAAAAAGATACAAAAACACATCAATATAAAAAGAGTAAAAAAAAACGAGGTCGTTTTAAATCCCACGGTTCCCATTTGCTATGGATTCAGGAGACCCTGTATCATATTTTTACGCGCACACACTAACAAAAACATTAAAAAAAAGTATTTTTGCAAACTATTATATAACTTTAAACTATATCAAATGACTAGAGCAAGGTTTTCTATACCCTTCTATTGTGCTATTTTACATTAGATACACCCACATCCCCGAAATTAAACCCAGCTAATTAACACATTATTTATGAGTTCTGTCATTTTTTCAGGGAGATGTGGGGGGGCTTAGCTGGATTGCTATCAGCTATCAATTGTCAGTCAAATTCAGTTGTGTTGGTTATGACAGCTATGGCATTCGAGTGAGATCCTATTAAGTGCATTTGCATTTAAGTTGGTTAATGTAGGTCAGGTAGAATCCCATCATTTGGGGCACTTCTGTTCCATTTATAGTGAATATGACACTGGTTTTATTACAAGAGGAAGCGGAACAGGCAGTTGGACAGTGTTGAGGAGATCCAGCAGTTACTCCTCCTTCTCTCCCTCTGTGTGTTCCTTAGCGACTCCCACACAGGGCACAGATATTGATTTGTGTCTCTGATGTTTTTTCCTGACTGGACTCCCTCTCCGCCCCCCCCCCCCCCCAACAAACTCTTTCTGTTTCTCCTGCCAGATCACTTCCCATATTAATCTGAGCTGGTTGCTATGGTTCTGTTTTCTTTCTCTATCGGAGTTGTGTTAATTCATTAGATACAGCCCTTCAGACAGTTCACCCAGGCCAGTATAGCAAAGGTGATTTGGAGTCACCAAATCAGTTAGTCGTACTGGGGGTCAATTACAAACACTGCTCTGTCTCTTTACCTCTTTCTCTGTCTCTCTGAAGGTATTCTAGATGTAAAAGAAAATTATATTGAGGCCAAAGTTCTACTAAGGTTTTAAATTTTTGCATGCGCATGGGATCACACAAGTAAGGCAGAATTAAGATCACGGCTGTCCGGTCCAGGCAGCCACTCCTTCTGAATGAACCTCATAAAGCCACATCCAACCGGCAAACTGAATGGCAGCACTTTTCTACACCCAAATAACTCTGTTCATCTGTACCACACTGAAAATGTACATGTACAAATCAACATGTACTGTATGACATACAGTAGGCTTCCCGCTCGCATCCTATTGTCTAAGATGCTCAATGTGTGTCCACTTTGTCTAGATTGTGTGTTCTGTCCCTCTATGTTGTCCAGCACTATCAACACCAGTGTGGGATTTGATCCAGCAACATTTCTGCTACTGGCCCACGGGCCGCTGGGCTACCTGTCGGCCAAACCCAAGATTCTGATTGACTGTGTCCCACGAGGTGCCATATTCGGGACATACTGTAGCTCCCAACTTCTGAATGGGTCCCACAGGTGTCGGGTCTAAAGAAATGCACTATGTAAGATGTAGGGTTCCATTTTCTTTGCAGCCTTGGCCAAACGAGGAAGACCTGGCCGGGAGCTGGCAACTCAATATGTCCGCCGACCTGGCCTGCCGAGGATCCCCGTGCCACAGGCTTGCCACCTCTTTAAAATTAAGTAAATGCTGCGGTTTCTTCTCTTACATCACCAACTGTCTGTGATAGCTGGTAGTGATGGTAACTGGAACGCTGGGTGTATGAGAGGAAAACAGGGAGGGGCTATGGCGGGGAAGAAAAGAGAGCGAGAAACAGAAAATGGGTGAGCGAGGAGAGAATTGGGGGGGGACGTTCTGTACATAAGTGTGTGTGTCTGCGTTGGCATACGTGTGGATGAATAAGTTTGTTATATTTGTATACAAATGCAATTGTAGGAGCCCAACCCTGTGTATGGTCGCAGACCGCAGCCTTCCACAAGGCTTCTTCCATAGGGATCTTTCACTCTACTCTCCTGATCCTGTGGCTTGATCAAGAGCCCGAGAATCTCAATCTGAGTCCGTAGCCAACCGATCCCTCTGACAGCAGCAGCACGAACAAAGATGTATCCATCCAGACTGGGGTTCAAACAGTATTGAAAATCTGTCAGCCTTAGAGAGTTTGCTTTAGCCCGCCTGTAAGGACAGGTGGGTTTGCCATTCTGCATTAGCACTTGTTGTTCCATGGGGCCAGACAAGCTCAATCGAGCACAGATAATGTATTTGTAATAACTTCCAGAAGAGATTGAACCCAGGTGTGTCCATCTGTTAGACAGTTATGTAGACACATCACAGTCTATATATAGGGCACTGAACCGCGGCTGCTGGCGTAAGACCCAGCTACCAACAGCAGAGAGCAGCAACATGATCCAGGGCCTCTACCTCCTATCCTACCCCCTACCCTATGCTCTACACCATACCTCCTACCCCACCCTATACCCCCAACCCTGTACCCTCTACCTCCTACCATACCTCCTACCCTCTACCCCCTACCTCCTACCCTCTACCCCATACCTCCTACCCTCTACACCATACCTCCTACCCTACCCTTTACCCACAACCCTACTCTCTACCCCATACACTACCCTGTGCCCCGTACCTCCTACCCTCTACACCATACCTCCTACCCCACCCTATACCCCCAACCCTGTACCCTCTACCTCCTACCATACCTCCTACCCTCTACCCCCTACCTCCTACCCTCTACCCCATACCTCCTACCCTCTACACCATACCTCCTACCCTACCCTTTACCCACAACCCTACTCTCTACCCCATACACTACCCTGTGCCCCGTACCTCCTACCCTCTACCCCCTACCTCCTACCCTCTACACCAGAGGTGTCAAACCGGTTCCACGGAGGGCCGAGTGTCTGCAGGTTTTTGCTCTCTCCTTGTACTTGATTGGTTAATTAGGTCACTGATTGGTTAGTTTCTACCCTCACCTGGTTGTGTAGGTATGAACTAGGAACCAATTTATAGGAAAAACCAAAAACCTGCAGACACTCGGCCCTTTGTGGAACCGGTTTGACACCTGTGCTCTACACCATACCTCCTACCTCCTACCATACCATCTACCCTACCCTCTACCCCCTACCCCCAACCTCCTGCTTTGTACCCCTTACCCTCTACCCTTGTACCCAATATCCTGTACCAAATACCCCCGCTGCTACCCTCTACCCCATCCCAACTCTCTACTGTGTACCCTCTACCCGCTACCTTGTACAAACCTACCATGTAACTCCTAACCCAGTATTCTCTGCCTCCTACTCTCTAGACCTTAACTAATTACCCTCTACCCCCTACCCCCTTACCCTCTAGCATATACCCCCTACCCCCTTACCCTCTAGCATATACCCCCTACCCCCTTACCCTCTAGCATATACCTCCTACCCCCTTACCCTCTAGCATATACCTCCTACCCCCTTACCCTCTAGCATATACCCCCTACCCCCTTACCCTCTAGCATATACCCCCTACCCCCTTACCCTCTAGCATATACCCCCTACCCCCTTACCCTCTAGCATATACCCCCTACCCCCTTACCCTCTAGCATATACCTCCTACCCCCTTACCCTCTAGCATATACCCCCTACCCCCTTACCCTATACTACTACCTTCCATATACCAGTCAACTCGACTTGCTGCCAACAAACTGCCAGTCTCAGCCTTGCTCTGATTTGGCCAGTCTTAACAGCCCATTCAGGACCCCGATCCCAATTCCTCTCACCCGCTCCCCTTAAACAGGAGCAGGCATTCAAAGCAGCTCCGTCTTAAAGGACGGGAGCAGGTGTCTGAGGCCTGGTGAATCTGCAGGGAGGTAACCGGAGATCCCTTGGTGCTTTTCAATGACAACCTAGCCTGCGTTGCCACTGACGTGTACTGAAAGACCAGTGAAAAAGGCCTCACAACCCTTCATCGCTGTCACTGCACCCCGACTCGCACGCGGCACACATTATCAGTCGGAGCGGGGGGTGCTCAGGGACGCTGGGGAGCAGACAGCGAGGCAGACGTTAACTTTAAATGAAAGGCATGAGGTGAATACTGTTGAGTTTAGAGGCTTGTTGGCACTGGTGGAGTGCAGACCGAGAGGTTGAGGGTCATATGACACCTGGATGTCTCACGGGGCGATAAGGGCTGACGGCGTTGGATGTTTCTAGCGGAGATAAGAACGCCAGGATAAACAGAAAGATAAAGGTGTGGCAGCAGTAACAACACAAAACTACAGTTCGCATTCATCTGAATGACAACATCACGCGCAGCTAAATGTCGCATTCATTTAGCTGAGGAAACTAAACTTGTGCCTGAGTTTAGTTTCCACAACATGTGGCTGGCTCCAGGCAAAAACATTGGGTTTTCTTGATTGCTACTGATGTTAAATATCTAAACTTTTTGCATGAGATTTCTTTAATAGACAGAGAGTGAAAGGAGATACAGAGAGAGACATACTAAGGTAGTAAATCCAAAGCTACCGTCTCAGAAATCAAAGCGGAACCTCTAGACAGCCAAAGCAGATCTCCAAAATAATCATCACCCACCCTGTTTTCAGCTAGTCACCACCTGACTACGTTCTGAAGCAGACTGACTGCTGAGAGAGCCTGTTAGCTACAAAGCGAGACCCTTACATGTTAAACAGCCTGGTGCTGGCACTGACAGTTTAATAAGAGTATTTGAGCAACACATCCACCTCTCATCACCCACTGCCATCCAGCCCCACAGACATCCAGCCTCCCAGCATCCTGGCTATATCCCCTGGCTATACAGACCCCCAAGCCCTGCACATCCAGCCTCCTAGCTATACAGACCCCCAAGCCCTGCACATCCACCCTCCTAGCTATACAGACCCCCAAGTCTTGCACATCCAGCCTAATAGCGATACAGACCCCAAGCCGTGCACATCCTGCTACCGAGAAATACAAAAAGTCTACAAACAAATTTCTAATTAATGAAATACATAGTGATGTAAATCCTGAATTTGTTCATAGCTGTCTGAGGGAACATTAAGTCAATCACATACTTAATTTAAATTTACAACAATCTTTATCCTTGTAACTCATGAATACGCCAAAGCATTACAAAACACAGCACTGCCCTGTTTACGCAAATATGTCCACTGGTCACTGGCTGACCATATGACTAGAATATACTGTTGATACTGCATTTTAATTCATACTCTCACTGTCAGTCATCTGGATTGGAGTTTCAGGCCTTTTCTTCCATCCAATCACCAAAAGGTAAGGGTATGGTACGTATTGTGGTTTGATGGTCTGAAACGATACACTCATCCAGAACGTGGGCCACACACACCCTGAGGCCACACACCCATCCATTGCTCATGTGGTTTTGTTAGCCTGATTAGACGGTTAGACTAAAAGGGCTGCTTGAATGCATTGGGGAGACAACGTCGTGGGGTTTGATTTGTGTTTCCCGTGTTGATACAGGGATACCGAAAGAGGGGTGATGGTGTGGACGTGTCATCTAGTGTTGGAAAGTTTTACCGACTGTTCTTTTACCGACTGTTCTTTTCGAGTCTTTCATTAAAAAGAACGCTGACCGCCAGGGAGACGCGCGTTGTTCAGATCCGCTGCTAGCCGTTGTTGGCGACATGCGGTTCATGTTTTATCAACAACTCTGACAATCAGCGTTGTAGCTTACAGGAATGCCCAAATGCTGCTAAATTGGAGATTTAAATTAAGCAGGTTTCTACAATGTTGGTTTCTCAGAAGCCTACCACCACTCCACATAGCAGCTGTTCCTTCTCGTGTGCAAAGGCTCCTGTTTAAATAAAACAAGCCTTTTCAGCCTTTCAGTGTTATTCAGTGGACCTTTAAAACATCATAGCTATATTTATTTTTCTGAACGTTTTCAAATGTATTCTTTCTGGTTAACGTGAGAACTGTGAAGAGCCACCCGCACCCTGCGGTAACGAGTTTGTGTACCACTCCAAACTGTCAGTGACACTCAGGTTCAGACACATCCCACCTACAGGGAGAGTCTCAGTACAGTTACGTCGAATGGCGCATTCTGCCATTTCTCTCACACAGTCGAAGGTGCTCACATACTTCCATTTTTTTCAATTTGTGTAAAAAAAAAAAAAAAAGGGGGTGGGGGTGCGGGGTGGGGGTTGACAAAAGGAGCTGTGTGATCTTATGACCAATCACAGTATGCAAACTCAGTGAAACCAATGAACGCTATTAAAGAAATGATGTGCACGAACCGCCGAACCACACACCCCCTCCCCAAAAGAACCAGATTTACGCAATCCACACACAGAAGTTGACCATGCACCCACTTTCAAGTAGAAGTATTAATTAACCTAAAGTGGGGGAGAGAGAGAGAGAGAGAGAGAGAGAGAAAGAGAGAGAGAGAGATCGCTTGAGATGGATGGAAGAGGAGATTAAAAAGGAAAGAGGGAGAGAACGAGGGAGAGAGAAAGGGAGAAATGAAAAAGAGCAGGCAACAAAGTATATAGGCCTATAGGAAGAAGTGATTAAAGAAATCCCCAGCCTAATGATATCGCCTAGATTTGGAGTTGGTTTGTGACTTCCAGGAGATTTACACAATGTCAGTATTAGAAATTGGATTTCTCAAGCTTACTTTGCATGCATATTGCTTTAAGGCAACTCCAAATAAAACAGGCTTCCATGCGTGCAAGTCTGGTCTGGGTCTTCAGACGCAGCACTGAGGGATGAGGCACCGGGGCTGCATTCTAAATAGCACCATACTCCCTAACAACGCAGCCTATGGTGCTGTACGCTGTCATTTGGGACACGGGCCCAGGACAGGGACACATCTGGCGTGGTGCTGAGGTGACCACCTTGCTGTTAGTCCAACACGAACACGCATAGGACTAAGATGGGAACGAGAGAGAGAAGACCAGGGGAGAGACAGAGAGGTGAGAAAGACAGGGTGATGGAACAGAGGGGAGAAAGATGGGGGGAGAGAGATGGGAGAGAAATATAGGGGGGAGATTTGGGGAAAGATATAGGGGGCGAGAGATAAGGGGGAGAAAGATGGGAGAAAAAGACAGGGAAAGAGATGGGAGAAAGACAGGAGAAAGATTGGGGGAGAGAGATGGAAGAAGGATAGGGGGAGAGAGATAGGAGAAAGATTGGGGGAGAGAGATGGGAGAAAGATTGGGGGAGAGAGATGGAAGAAGGATAGGGGGAGACACACGGGAGAAAAGGGGGGCATAAAAACTAAGAATGCCCTTAATTCTTACTTCACATGATGTAAATGTAATGGAACTCCTTTACATTCACCAGCCTTAGTCAACCATACTGACATTCAGCAACAATTAAAAGCATCCAAGTTACATTTACCCTAAATACTGCAACTTTTAGAAGCACATGGATAAATATAAATGCAACTGTCAGTTCCCATGTTTCATGAACTGAAATCCCAGAAATCTTCCACAAAAAACATATTTCTTACCAGGTGCTTTTGCACAACTTGGTTCACATCCCTGTTAGTGACTACAGTATTTCTCACTGAAACAAGATAATCCATCCAACATTTTGAAATTGTTGAATGTTGTGTTTATATTTATTGTTCAGTGTCCTTTTGACTTTTACTTGAGATGTCTTTTGACCTTTTTCAGTCAACTAAAGTTTAATCACTGGGCTATTCCAGGAAGGCCGTCATAGACCAGCGTGACTTGAAAATAGACAGTTATTTCTAGTTAATAACTGTCTATTTACAATAACTATCAGAGATTTTTGACAAATATTGTATTGTAAAGAGTTTTCTTAAAATGATGCATGTTTATTGCACATTCAAGACAATACTCCTATTCACAAAACAATGATAACTGTTTAAAGATAATGTAAAATATGATAAAAAGATAATGTATAGAACTTCTATTGCGCTTTTCACAGAATATAAAACTATAAAATAACAACTGATATACTTTATTGTGACAGGTCAACCAACTGATGCCATGTCTTCGAATGCTGCCTACTGCACAGATGGAGAGTCAGGGTTATGTTCTTGTAGAGGGCAAGTCTGTGATACCTGCCTGATGTTAAAACTGCCTGTATTTCTCCACTTCCAATCTGTGTGCTATCCACTTGGATGAAACCTCAGCAGTTATGAACACCAGAAAGCTCAGCAGATATTAGATTAGTAGCTAGTTGTCCCCACAGCAAGCCGATTCACTCCTTAAATTCATCCTCCCATGCCAATCTCATTATCGTCCTTCTATTCTGATATTCTATTCCAATCTCCTATTCCAGTCCCCTATTCCAGTCTCTTACTCCTCTTGTATGTCAGGCAACTCCTCAAATAATTACAACATAATTACAATAACACAAGGCTGAAGCAAAGGCAAGGTGAGCAGAGAGGAGACAGCAGCAGTATATTCTCCCTAGGCCCAAACAAACGCCCTATTTCAGCTGTCCACATCCTGTTGCAGTACTGATCCATGAAGGTCAGTATGTGGCTCTGGGGTCACCTCACCACAAATCTACAGTACCTGCACTAGCCTTTTGGGAGCCCTAAGCAACATTTTATTTGGGGCCCCCTCTCCCCTATCGGTCGGGGCCTCCCTAGCAGTCGAAGGCCCCCTAATGTTCGGTGGCCCCAAGCGACCACTTATGGTCCTGGCTACATTCCAAACTGACCCCATCCTGATGTATGGCAGTAAAGAGCTCTGGTCTAATGTCGTGCACTAGGCCATTTAAGGACTAGGACACCATTTGGGATGCTGAACCTGCTTTGCTTTGAGACCACTGCTGGGGTCAGTACTACAACAATAGTCTATGTAGCCGTAATAGTCTCTTGTTACTGATTCTGTCATGTTAATAATCTGTTACAATGTATGTTACAGTAATAGTCTCTGATACAGTCACAGTCTCTACTAGAGTTGTAGTATATGCTGCAGTAAAATTCTTTGTTGCAGTCCCTGTTACAATAATATTCTCTGCTGCAATACTCGTCTCTGCTGCAGTCTCTGTTACAAGAAGAGTAGCTTCTGCTACAGTAATAGTCACTGCAGCAATAGTCTCTGATTCAGTTGGATCATTCTCCTCAACTACAGTTTCGGTTCCAGTAATAGTCTCTTCCTCAGCAATAGACTATGCTTTGGTTGTTGCTTCAGTAATAGTATTTGCTATGGTAAGTCTTTGCTGTAGCCTCTGCTTCAGTCATGGTATCTCATTCAGTAAAATACTGTCTCTATTGCAGTTATAGACTTTGCTGCAGTAACAGTCCCCAATACAATAATAATACTCTGTAAAAGTCTCTGTAAAAGTAATAGACTGTACTGCTGTAAGGCCCTCCTACAATGATAGTCTCTGCTACCAGCTCTACTGTAATTTGAGAGAAGAGCACTTGTCGTCTCTAGCAACATGCAACTCAAACATACCCGCTGTGATGTGATGAGATTTTCAATCACAATGCCCACTAAAATCGATGTTCCTAGGAAATAATGGTGTCTGAAAAGCACACTACATACAGACACAGATACTGAATGAGAGCCCAGGCTTCAACAACATATCGTGTTATAAAAGCAGAAGGGTCTGGGACTTTCCCCAGACCCTTTAATGCCAGGGCTGTGGGTTCAATTCCCACAGGGGAGCTTTGAAAACATTTCTATAAAAAAAAAGGTATTTCTAAAGTGGGTTGTTCTGGATGAATACTAATAATGCATATGTAATGAGACAATAAAAAAAAAACTCTTCTTGTACAGCCCGTTCACTGCAAAAGCCCTTGACAAACAGCCATTTCACAGCTTTGGTAATTTTAAGAAGCTTCTCAAGCTTGTCCACATCAAGGGCAGTTCGTTAGTCCAAGGCTAAGGACATAACGCAGCGAACATTAAAGGGGCTGGCAAAGAAACTACCAGGCCCCTTGAGTGAGTGACAAACTGAAGATCATCACAGCTTTATAACAACTGTGGACATGGCCGGGTTGAAATGCTTGAAGGCCCTGGGGCAACAGAGTCTTTATAGGGCCCTGTTGTCATGAGTGTAGCCAAATGAATGTGTATCAGCTCAGCAACACTGCCGTTATTACCATAAGCAACTTTCATTTTAGCTTATCCTAACTTGAAAAAAGTGCAGTCCTGTCACCACCATGGTCAGCCATTTAAAATGAAAAAGCTGTTTCCATCAAAGTTGGAAACGAAGTCACTTAGTTATAATCAAAGTTAGGTTAGGAAATGCAGCAAACAAAGATCACACCACGTATGTCAGGATGGATGATTTTAAAGGTGCTATAAACTTTCCAATGCAGGGAATCAGTTTTGGGATTTTTCTAGAAACAGAAATTATTACATTTTGCCCACTGAATTCTCCCAATGGAAATGATCTTGTGCATCAAGCCACAAATTCAGTTGACAAGTAATTCACCAACACCGGTGTTGTCACGTCTACAGAAATGTATCTTAATTCAGTTTCCGCAAAAAACTAGGAGGCAGGCGGAAATCAGAAAGTTTGCGGAGAGTCATGGCAGAAATCCTAAACACGCTACAGCGACGAGTTGGGGATGCAGCTACCATTTCTTTCCTGAAATCTTTTAGAATCTCCGCTAGGTTCAATCAAAGCCAAAAGAAAAGTATAAATTATTTTGAAACCTCTTTTGTTGCAATTTAGTAATAAGTATATTTCACTGGGATAAAATGGACCCACTTATTTCATACTTTTATTTTCATACTACATGATTGGAAATATCATTTTAGTACACTTGAAATATACTGCGAATGAATTTGAAATGTATTTAAAATGTATTATACTGTATATCTGATTGAGACCAAGCTGTCCTGTCTTGGCAACAGGACCTGCCGGTAAGTAGTTTGTGCAAATCATACATTTCTTTGTGCACACCCTCAGAATTGGTTGCCTGTCTATGGAGGCGGAAACTTTCTGGAGGGGGCCTCTACATTGTAGAGCTGCAGATTTGGACGAGTCGGCCCAGAGACGTCACCCCTTGGGATGGTGGGATGGCTGTAACCGCGGTAACACAGGTACATCTGGACATCATAAGCAAGCCGTCTGTATGAAGCACAATTCAAACCAGACCCAGGTTCAATCTCGGTTCAGGAAATTGGCCCTTAGGGCCCACTAACAACTCTTCCAGACCCTGGACACAAAACATCAACACCAACAGAGCACACACACTTGGCCCAAAGTCACTTGGCTGGGTCTCAAAACCACCCAGCCCAACAGCAGACATTGAAATCCTCTCATTTCCTCCTCAGAGACAACAGGGTGTCAGAGCTCCAGACAGGTGGGAAGTCTGACAATTGGTCTTTTAATTTGTATGGGGGTCACTGCCAGCCAACACCTCCCCACCTGTCTCCATGCTTCCTGATATTCTTCTGTTCTATTCATCACCAAGGCTACCAGCACTGTACAACCTAAGTATTTAGAGGGAGTTCAGTCGTCTGAAGATCAAAGCTGCAGTCCCTTCAATGCACAGGAACATTCCCAACCATTTCAAACACTGAGGGGCAAAACAGTGCAGATATTTGCATGGTATATATGAATGTGTAAGTGTGTACAAATGTCTGACAGGAACTGTATATAAACTCACCTAAAGGAATATTAGGAACACCATACTAATACTGTGTTTGACCCCATTTCGCCTTCAGAACTGCTTAATTCTACGTGGCATTGATTCAACAAGGTGCTGAAAGCATTCTTTAGAAATGTTGGCCCATATTGATAGGATAGCATCTTGCAGTTGATGGAGATTTGTGGGATGCACATCCAGGGCACAAAGCTCCCGTTCCACCACATCCCAATGATGCTCTATTGGGTAGAGATCTGGTGACTGTGGGGGCCATTTCAGTAAGTGAACTCATTGTCATGTTCAAGAAACCAATTTGAAATGATTCGAGCTTTGTGACATGGTGCATTATCCTGCTGGAAGTAGCCATCAGAAGATGGGTACATGGTGGTCATAAAGGGATGGACATGGTCAGAAACAATGCTCAGGTAGGCCGTGACATTTAAACGATGCCCAATTGCCACTAAGGGGCCTAAAGTGTGCCAAGAAAACATCCCCCACACCATTACACCACCACCAGCAGCCTGCACAGTGGTAACAAGGCATGATGGATCCATGTTCTCATTCTGTTTACGCCAAATTCTGACTCTACCATCAGAATGTCTCAACAGAAATCGAGACTCATCAGACAAGGCAACATTCTTCCAGTCTTCAACTGTCCAATTTTGGTGAGCTCGTGCAAATTGTGGCCTCTTTTTCCTATTTGTAGTGGAGATGAGTGGTACCCGGTGGGGTCTTCTGCTGTTGTATCCCATCCGCCTCAAGGTTGTGCGTGTTGTGGCTTCACAAATGCTTTGCTGAATACCTCGGTTGTAATGAGTGGTTATTTCAGTCAAAGTTGCTCTTCTATCAGCTTGAATCAGTCGGCCCATTCTCCTCTGACCTCTAGCATCAACAAGGCATTTTCGCCCACAGGACTGCCGCATACTGGATGTTTTTCCCTTTTCACACCATTCTTTGTAAACCCTAGAAATGGTTGTGCGTGAAAATCCCAGTAACTGAGCAGATTGTGAAATACTCAGAACGGCCCGTCTGGCACCAACAACCATGCCACGCTCAAAATTGCTTAAATCACCTTTCTTTCCCATTCTGACATTCAGTTTGGAGTTCAGGAGATTGTCTTGACCAGGACCACACCCCTAAATGCATTGAAGCAACTGCCATGTGATTGGTTGATAAGATAATTGCATTAATGAGAAATTGAACAGGTGTTCCTAATAATCCTTTAGGTGAGTGTATATGCATATATATTCTTTATCAGATTTTTTATCACAGTGACAACAACAACATTTTTGGAGACTTTTTTGCTCATCTTTACCTAGGGTGCCAATCATTTTGGAGGGCACTGTATCTTGGCTGAACAACTTTGAAGTGGATCACAGAAACAAGACTATTGCAAAGAACAGAATTCAAATTCAGAATTCATATTCCAATTCCATAGTCCTGCTTCGACAGCTACCCATTGACTTCAAACTGACTCGTTCACACACCTTCACAATGAACTGAAAAATCCTGGCATATCCCTTTAAAAATTGTGCTAAAATGCCACTGGTCTTGCGGTAGCTGCCCGGCTCATGCAATTACGACCCATGGTGTGGTTTTAGTGTGGTGTGGGCAGGGAACGCATGCACAGCGTGTACACAAGGGGCTGTGGAAGCATCAGCTTTTAAGAGGCTAAATTTAAACCCCAGAGTTCCCGTTTGGAATGCAGAAGGCTTCCAGAACAACATAAACTCCAAATAAGCCCTGCTACTGCTACAGAGTGCAGTACCGAGGCTGGGCTCCCCATAGAGGACACAGATCTACCTGCGTCTAATGGTGCAGGTCTACCTACTGTACCTGACGTTCCAAGATCTATCCACTGAACCTACACAGTCGGTCATATTGCCTGTTCTCAAACGAGGAGTGTGTGATGCAACCACAGACTTTAAAGAGCTCAGTCAAACCGCAGTGATTCTTGTACAGTGAAGAAATTAATAAATAAATATATATATATACACACATACATACACTGTACATCCAAGACTTTGAACACTTTGGGAGGAAGATAAGATGGTGAATGACAACTGCTTTAATTCCTTCCGTCGTGTTCTTTTTCATTTGCCAGGTCTGCTATTCAATACAAATCAGTCGACGTGCGACAAAACTGTATTTTTCTTCACATTCTTTGATGCTTTTGTTTAAAGTTCTGCTTCTGTTTCCATTCGCCAGCAGGGCTGCAACCCCCCGATTAAGAGGCAAAATGCTATTCTACCATTTGTGAATACTCATCAGAATGCATGGACACCTGACCAATTGACAGTCAGGATGTCTGACACAGAGCCATCTCCTGCATTTTATATCAGCTGCATAACATACACACCAACTCAACCACAGCCACTACTGCAGAATAAAAAACTGAGATGATGTGACACGCCAACTTCAAGAACTTAAAGGTTTCCAAGTGGCACTTGAAAAACAACAAACACTTCTGAATTTCCGAGAGAGAATAATACATCTAATGTTTATAGGCATGGGGGGGGGGGGGGGGTCGTAATGACATGGTGACAGTATAAAATGTAACCTTCCCACCAATCCTACGCACAAAGCCACATTCTCTCTTAAAAAAACGAATTTGTATCTCAGAAGACTAATAAGGATTAAATAAACGACACACTGTATTTTCTTTAGTTTTTCCTAACTGAAAGATAAGCGTATAATAGAGAGCCAGGTTTCTGCCAGGCATATAATTTTACACCTCAGCTGCAAGGTTGAGACTTCATACTTCACACAGCCTACATAAAAACCCAGGTCTGATGTTTTGCTGTTATGCGGTCACATCTGCAATCATATCCTAGGCCTATTGATCTCATATCAGTTCATCATTCTATTAAATAATACCAGGGCTTGTTGAGGATAAACTGCACATACTGTATTGATTGATGAGATCCAAAGCAGCCATTAGCCTCAATAAAAGCAAAATAGAATATTCATGGACATAGCTAGACTAATGTATTCAGTACCTATGTGGTTTATTAGCCCATTGCATTAATTACCCTCGCTTTTACCAGAACCTCCAACATGGCAACTTCAAGATCCTGTTTACGTTGGATGCCTACATAGGAGTGTCGACATATATGAATAAACAAAAACACGATGACATATATGAATAAACAAAAAGGAAATGTTGTCAAACACCTAATGAATCAAATGTAAATAACTCCGATATTGAAAATCACACCAATCATATTCTGAATATGAAAAGAAAATGTATTTATTTTAAATTTCACAAAATTCAAAGGGTCCTTTAACCTTTGTTCTCGATTTTGGGTCAACTGAACACTGATAGTTTGAATTGACTTGTACACAAATCAGCCATAACATTATGACCAATGACAGGTGAAGTGAATAACACTGATCATCTCGTTATCATGGCACCTGTCAGTGGGTGTGATATATTAAGCAGCAAGTGAATATTCTGTCCTCAATTTTGATGTGTTAGAAGCAGGACAAGGGCAAGCGTAATGATCTGAGAGACTTTGACAAGGGACAGATTGTGATGGCTAGACGACTGGGTCAGAACATCTCCAAAACAGCAGCCCTTGTGAGGTGTTCCCGGTCTGCAGTGGTCAGTATCTATCAAAAGTGGTACAAGGCAGGAAAAGTAGGGAACCGGCGACAGGGCCATGGGCGGCCAAGGCTCATTGATGCACGTGGGGAGAGAAGGCAGGCCCATGTGGTCCGCTCCAACAGACGAGCTAATGTAGCGCAAACTGCTGAAAATGTTAATGCTGGTAATGATCGAAAGGTGTCAGAACACACTGTGCAGCGCAGTTTGTTGTGTATGGGGCTGTGTAGCCGCAGACCAGTCAGGGTGCCCATGCTGACTGTCAAAAGCACCTACAATGGGCACATGAGTATCAGAACGGTACCACGGAGCAATGGAAGAAGGTGGCCTGGTCTGATGAATCACGTTTCCTTTTACATCACGTGGATGGCCGGGTGCGTGTGCGTCGCTTACCAGGAGGCAAGGAGGCAAGCCGGCAGAGGCAGTGTGAGGCTTTGGGCAATGTTCTGCTAGGAAACCTTGGTTCCTGCCTTCATGTGGATGTTAATTTGACACATACCACCTACATGAGCATTGTTGCAGACCATGTGCACCCTTTCATGGCAACGGTATTTCCTGATGGCACTGACCACTTTCAGCAGGATAATGCGCCTTGCCACAAAGCAAAAATGGTTCAGGAATGGTTTGAGGAACACAATGACTTCAAGGTGTTGACTTGGCCTCCAAATTCCCCAGATCTCAATTCAATCGAGCATCTGTGCGATGTGCTGGACAAACAAGTCTGATCCATGGATACCCCACATCGCAACATACAGGACAAAGGATCTGCTGCTAACGTCTTGGTGCCAGATACCACAGCACACCTTCAGAGGTCTAGTGGAGTCCATGCCTCGACAGGTCAGGGCTGTTTTGGCGGCAAAAGGGGGACTTACACAATATTAGGCAGGTGGTCATAATGTTATGGCTGATCGGTGTAGGTCTTATGTTATTGTCATCAGATAATCAGAATGCCATTGTGAATTGTGCAAGTGGCAGGGGAATCTGAAAGCCATCAGGGTCGGCATTTCACCAGTCTGTTACATACTGCAGGTCTTTAAATAGTAGTGAGCATCCTGTCAATCTGTCCTACAGACAACTTTAGTTGTTCACTTGATCGTAATATGCTGCACACTTTTAATATTGGTTGTTCTCAAATCGTGGTGGCATTTGGCAAAAAAAGAATCTCGACATTGTTTATTCATTCGACTGATTGGGTTCTTATTCCCATTCTAAATCAACACATTTTTTGACAATATAATGATGGATACAAGATATAGAAAACAAAACTGTAAAGCAAAAAAAATTCAAATATCTGGATTGTAGATTACAGAGGTTCTCAAAGTGTTTGACGCTTTATGTTAGCGAATTCTAACAGGGACGTCTATAATCAGAACCCAACTTAGGTAAGATATTTTTTTTAAAGCAAAGCATATATAGAATATATTTTTTATTTGACTTCAGCATTCCATAGCTAAACAAACAAAAAATTATAAATTTTAAATGGTTACATCTTGATAATGATGAGAAAGCTGATTTTTGAAAATCTACACATATTCTCATAAGGCAGAGACAACTTAGTTGTAACATTTATTAAGCTAATTTATATTTTAAAGAATTATGATAAAATACTATTATATTAAAGTAGTAGTTTTGTTAATACCAAAATCTCTGTTGATTAATACTATTACATTATATTGTGTTATATCCTCTCAATGTATTCCACAGATCCTTAGGCCAAAATCAGTTTTGACTGTTGTTGTTATAGTAAACAAACACTAAATAATAAATGTAAAATATATAGTACTTTGACTCGGATAAGACAGAGTTCAATGTATTTTCATGAGATGTTTTTCAAAGTCAGGGACTGCGGTACTCACAGTACCACATTAAACAATGATGAACAGGTTAAAGTGCTGACTGTCAGCATTCATTTGATGGAATTTACATCCATAAACAGTGTACCATGTAGGAATAGCCACCCTTTATATACATTAGTCCCCCTATTTTAAGGGACCAAGAGTTAACATGGCCAGGTGCGAGTCATTGCACTGTTAGTTCAAGAAAAATCTAGAGGTTGTACTGTAGGAATGTGTCAAAGAGTAGAAATACGTAGCCTCAAAGAGAAGATGCAAATTTTTTATAACCCCTCAAGAACAGAACGACCAGGTTCTGTAAAAAAGATTAACATGCAGAGGTCTGGAACAAAGTCTTATGGACAGATGAGGCAAAGATTAACCTGTACCAGAGTGGAAAGAGGAAAGTGTGGAAAAAGGAAAAGCACATAATCTAAATTTACCACCGTCTCTGCAAAAATATAAATTGGGTTTGTTTAGCTCTACTCAAACTGGCTCACTTGTCTTCATTGATTGCATGACTGCTGATGGCAGCTTTAAGATGAATTCTCAAGTGTACAGAAACATCTTCTCAAATCCAACAAAATGCCTATTAGAATGACAACAACATGAAGAACACAGCCAAAGCTACTGTGGCTAAGGGAAAAAAAGGTAAATGTCCTTGAGAAGCCCAGTCAGAGCCCCTAAATCCAATCGAAATGTGCGGCATAACTTAAAGATTTTTGTCCAACAATGCTCCCCAAGGGCTTTGACTGAACTTGCAGCATTTTATAAAGAAGAAAGGACAAATATTTTTAAATGTATGTATGCAAAGTTGGTAGAGACATATCCCAACAAAACTTTAAGTTACTATTTAATGGAACCCAGAAATTAAAGGGTTGGAGACTAGTCCAGTTGTTACATTTCAGTTTTAGTTTCAGTATAGTACATGTTAGTGAGGAGTATTCTTCCAAATTTTTGGCATTCTTAGGGAGTTTTTCCTAGCAACTGAAATTCAACACTACTGTTGTTTGCTCCTTGGGGTTTAAGGCCAGGTGTTTTGTAAAAGCACTTTGTGACATCTGCTGATGTAAAAAGGGCTTTATAAATACATTTGATTGATTGACTGATTGAGTATGGTGTAAATCATTTTTAAAGTACATAACACTGAGGCACTGAAGGTCGTCTAGATTTCCTATAGTTCCAAAAAAAATAATATTAAAGGGGACTTGAAACTGACAAACCACCAATTATACAAAAATGAATGCAATTTAACAAAAACTTTAAAGAATACATTTAAATTAATATATAGCTCGAATTTGGTGTGTGAGCGTGCCAAAATGTTTAAACAACCTTGTTAATGTAAAGAAAACCACCTAAACAAAAACGTATATATATTTTTTTTCGTCACAACATTACAATATACAGTACAGTAATCACAACATGATGTCCCATGATCAGAAAAACGATCTACACATAACATCAATGTTGTAAGGTGAGGAGAAAAAAAATTGGTACAGTTTTGGTATGCAGATGCATAAGCTACAGAAAGAAGCAGGCATGAGATTGTGTACGGGAACACCAGGAGAAAGTACGCCTGGTATGAACTTACTACTCGATATTAATTGTCTAATCCGATTAGCTACATTGCAAGCAGTTATCACTGCATCAAACCGAGAGAAGCTATATGCTAGCTAGCTAATGCTAGTAATGGCTAATTGATAATACAAAACTTTTTGATAACTGCGTTTTATACCCTCCTTGTTAGTTGGTGACAGGCCTACCTGCTTAGTGCTTTAGCCTGCCCTTCTCATTTTAACATTTAGTTATGTCGTTTTTCCTTTTTAGTCTTCCATTGATTAGCCATAAAATCTGCTTATTTTGCTTGAGTCTGATGACATCGTCACAACAACCAACACCTGCGATGTCACGAGACATTTCATGTTAGCGTTTTTTAGCCGAAAAGAATGGTTAAGCAAATTTCCCCATTTGTCAAATTCTTATCTCGACTTGTAATAACATGTTTTCAGGATAGAGGAAAGTGTGGACTCACTGTATTCGATGATGAAACGACCCATTCGTCCACACTGAACTTTCAAAGGCAACGGAAAATGCAATATTCTGCAATGACTGCGGTAAAACGTCTAGGCCTAGTTAGTAGAGATTCAATGCTGCGCTCAATAACAGCAGTGGTTAGGCTGACAAATAATCAGATCCCTCTGGAAATCAAATTTAAATTAACAAAATGCTCAAGCACTGTTATACTGTATCTATATTCTTCAATATATATAGAAATGCAACTTAATCTGAGAAAATTAGAATGATTCTAAAACACCAACATTACGTCGAAAATATGTCTAATGAGACATAACATGGGAAAAAGTGAACATCCCTATAACTCTGAAATAGTAGCTAGGCAGTTTGGAACAATAACGTATTTCCCCCCAAGATTTCTCGATACAGTCCACCCAGGCATTTGATTAACTGACGTAACACCGTGTAACGTCTCGAAAAATCTCAGGCTGATGTTTCAAAACTCCAGCAAAGTTACGATTTCGTCTCCTTGAAATTGGTGGCCGCTGAGTAGCCCAGTGCAGGTGTTAACCTGTTGCTGGAATAGCGGAATTCCATAGGAACTATATGGAATATTCTGGGTATAGGTGACTCAACTCCAGTGTCTAAAAGGGTATATGCTAGTCAGGGGTTGTCCATATGTCAATGGCAAACCAACAGTGATGGATGATTCACACCAGGGCAGGCCACCACACTGTACATCATATCGTTTACACACATAAACTGCCTTGAACCACCACCGTCTAGGCTTCCCTAACCACTAGTTCTGGTAATTATATGCGTCGAACCACTAGCGGACTGTGTAGGGTTGGGTTCTCAAACGCGTGAGCAGAACTTATTAAGCATCTCAGTGTCAAAGCAAAGCAAAAAAGTAAAAATAGCTTCGGTTTTTAACGGTCTTAATGAAGGATATCCCCAACAATAAGCCGCATGTTCCGTCTATACATACTGTAGGCTATGTGTCAATACTGAGGCGCAAATAGATCCGACAAGAGAACAGCAACATATTAACCTAATAATTTCAGGACAACAATAGAGCAATAACATCTAAACTTGTATTTTCTACAACTGGCCTGCCTTATTTAAGTTTGCCCTCACACCTGCAGATGGGACTTTCATTTAAATTCCAGTTCAGCTAGAGAAAGAAACCCAACACGCCGCTCGCTCGCAGCATAGCAGTCCAAATAGAAGGGACCACACACCTGCGGCAAGTTCCCAAAAAGGGCAGAATCTCTGAATGATGAAACGCCCAAAATAAAAATGTATCAAAAACATGTTCAACATGTTCAGGGCATTACAGTTATTCTGAAAGTTGTAATATCCAGATTCGCATTAGCAAAGCCAGTCTCTCTGATCCTGCATTGATATCAGTTGTAGAAATACACACATATCCAAATCATGAAGACATCCGATCCAATATATTTAGGTGGATTAAGCACAACAAAGTAGAGAAATAATTTAGCTACTTACAGTTCGTAAGAACTGAATCTCATCTTCCCCTTCTCCGCCCTCAGCCATGGCTGTTAATGAGCCTGTTTAGACTCTGAAAGCCACCGCTGACTGGGGAGACAGCAGGATAGATAGAAACGCGATGCTACGCCTCTCCTGCCGATATTAGCATGGAGCTAATTCCACAGCCATATAGGGCAGACCGGGTAAGAAAACCGACCAAGGTCTGTCACTCAATGCGCGCGTGTACCCTCCCCGGACCGCAGACTTCCCGCGGCTGGCAATACCAACAGTGCGCTGCTATTACTGAGCTGTAGTGGGAAAGGAAAGAGAAGAGGAGCGCGCCTCGAAAAGGACGAGAACGAGGAATGTGATGCTGAATATAAGTCGGTCGGTGTCAGACAGTTTGTCCGCTGGGCAATCAACTTGAAAACGCCAGGACAGCAGTTGTTAGATGATAGATATAACGGTTTCGAACCGAGCACTGATTGACAATAATTCGGTTTAATACAAAGTTGGGTTGGAGCTTACCTGACGACACAAACGTAAATTTGATGCAACACCTTTGTTCAGTAGCCTACATGTTTTCAGTACAAAGATATCACGTAGTCTATTTAAGATCCAATTCCATTTTGGTCGTCTAGGTGACATCAAAATGACAGGTGTTGAACGGGAAAAAGCAGCAGGCTCTCCAACCAACCAAGAAAAAGCAATAAAACCACCAAACGACTTTTGCATTGAACACACTGGTCGTGTTTTCCATCTTTTTTCCAATAAATGAAAGAAAATTTAAAATTAAAAGGTGCCAACATGAATGATTCATAATCAACAGCGGGTCTCGGTCAAGGGCATCAGAGTCCAGACCAGTGGCCATGGAGGTTAGAACAAGGTGAAGCAGTGGGCTAGTGTGCCCTCTGCAGTTTGACATTTATCACACTGGGAGAAATACATTATCGTTTTTGAGCAGTGTAATCTTTGTAAAATCTTGAATTGTATAAAAGTCTGGAGTTGATTGAACAGGTATGAAGGGACTTCAAGTTGTCCTCTCATTCTGCAGTGGCAATCTCAGAGCCTAGTTCTTTACCCCATTTTGCTGACCTGTTATCAGTGTGGGTTGACAGATTCAAATTAGTAATAGACATCATCAATGTTTTGTCCAGTTTTTCTTAATAAAAGGATATAGGAATGAATATAGGAATTTTCTGGAAAAAGTACATTAATTAACATTTGAATGGCATTATTTATTCCTGGCAGGGATATTGGGAGTTTTCTCCATAAGTGTGATTCTAAATCCACAGAAAGTGAAAAACATATTGCCTAAACCAAGTATGACTGGAATATTAGATTGGGTTAGGATACATAGAGGACAATGTCGTTCCTTGTATTATAACTATATTTCTACAAGGGAGATTTCAGTATTTTGGAAATCAGATCTTCTTGGTTAAGGGAGACAAGATTGTACCCCCCTATAAAGTTCTCCCCCCGACCAAAAAAGAAGGCCAAATGAAAGACAATAAAATGCCAATAATTATGAAATGTCTCTTTTCTCACTACCCCTTCAATAATGAATATGCACACAAATAAACTCTGCCAACACACACACACACACACACACACTAACACCACACACACTCATTCATTTATCTGAGAACATACACAATGAACCATTAGATCAGCACATGATTACACACACACACACACACACACACACACACCCCACCCACCCCTACCATTTGAACCTAAATGATGGAGCTGCCCACTAGATAGAGCTATAGGGTTAGTTTTGCTCTGGGTATTATTCTTGCTGTGCCGCAAAGTTGCCCGTTCCACCAACAGGACATCTGTTCTCTACCTTAAGAATCAATCATAACAAGCTTGGACTCTTAATAGTGCTCTCTGCTAAGCTGAGTTTATGCTATAGGTGTGTATGAGCAGCTCATTGAGGAAGTAAATTAAATATATAAAACATTTGAAAAATCATTTTCAGTAAGCTCAACTAAATGCTATTTTGCTCCTTTGATTCCTACATTTAAAACGTGGCCTGAATTGACTGCCTCCAAATCACTTTAACCCTGCTTCCTACTTATCCACTGTAAATGCTGACATTTCTCGTTGAAGTTGCGATATGAATTGGGATATAACGTTAGGAAACGTCAAAATTGCATCAAACAAGCCTAATCAACGTGCATCAGAAGGTACTCGTTTTAATACCTGAGCATGGGACTGTTACTCTGTCCCTGAGCAAGAGAGTTAAAACCAATTCTTCCCAGTTTGTGACCCCAAATAAGAATGTGTTCTGAGAATACTAATCTGCTAAAGTCACGTTAAAAAAATGCAATATAACTCTAAACAAAATGAATTCTCCGACGTTACGGAGTAAATCCAAAACTTATTGCGTGCATGTTTATCCAGGTTAATTCTATCAGTTGGAGATCCCGCTCACGTATTAAGGCTACAGTAATTGCTAGCCTTAAATCCCCTTTCACCGTCTGCCTGTTTATTCTCTCTGTAGCGTCTCTCACCCATCCCCTCACACAGATTACAGTCGCTGCTGATGCTCCAGTTGGCGCCTTTCCAAAAGCCGATGGCAGCCTGTGATTACCTCATGGTTTGTGGGTTGTGGTAGGAAGGCGGATTCTGTGGCTGGTCACCTGAACGTCTCAGACTCCGCTGTTGTCGGCGTTGCCCGCAGTCTGATGGAACGTAGGATCTGGGGAAGCATCAGGAAAGTGTATGTGTTTACGCGAACACACCCTTATTTATATTTGGAAAAATGTACAGTGATGGATTGTTTCCATAGAAAGTTTTAACGATTTTGGCATTTTTCACTAGCTGCAGCTTGTCTGAGAACAAGCTGCATTTAGTATGTAAATCTCTATCAAAATTAAAGTACATTTTATTTGTGTATGAAGTGTGTAGCTTATGTGAGTTGGCAACTGTTCTGAATTCATGATTAAGGGAAATCTAGAATTTATTTTTAACATATTAAATCTCAACAGCATAGTATTTTTAAAATAGCTTTGTAATTAACCATAGAATAACTGATTGTGTGGCTGTCAGTTGTGATTGGTAATGTGCTGAACCTTTGGTGTAAAATTACAGGATTCAGCACTTAGAAGAAGACCCTTTTACAACACACTGACACATGCAGAAAATATGACTTTAGTCTGTCTCTCACTTTCCCTCCCACTCTCTTCCTTGCTCACTTTGTCTCTATCACTCTCCGTCTCTGTGACATAACCTACTCCTGATCCGTTATAATCTAATCTTGCACAGTATTTATTTCTGGCTGAGAAGCGTGGTCAGGTGCTCAATGAGGAGACAGACAGGCAGATGTTTACTAAACGTATACACCTGTATTCCACTCTAATCCCCTCATCTACCTCGCCTGAAGAAAACTGTTTTGGGTTACTGGATATAAGTGTGTCGCCAGGAAGTTATCCTGATATAACCAAGTATTTTTCTCATTAGGTGACAACCGTTCCGTGGAAACAGAAGAAGGTGCACCGATGACCTAAACCGATGATCTGAAAGCTTGACACTTCAGGACACATTTCGCCGGATCTCCATACAGGATGTTGGCTGCTTCTACAGCGACAGGTATGATGGAAGGGACCCATAGCACTCTGTATCTGTATCCGCCAATCATGGAGAGGAGCCTGGTGAGGCCATTCCAGGAGCCCCGTGCACATCTTCCCCTGAGACCAATCTATCCCCCCGGGAGCCCCTTCCTCCTCTCCGACACCATCCCCACCCGCAGGGGCCCCTTGCACGCATTCACCCCAAACCACCACCCCAAGGGTCCCATGCCCATATGTAAGGGTCCTGATGGCCCCACCCACAAGACCGCCGCCTCCCCTAAAGGCCTCCCAATCACAGCCTGCCATCCACGAGAGGAGGCGCCAACCGAGACAGGTTCACTTGAGGCTGAAGAACGTGGGTTTAAAAGGGAGAAGCAAAGTGTCAAGCAGAGCATGAAGGGGGCCGGTTTCAGATCGTCGTCAGGCTCTGAGCTCCGCTGGTTGGCAGACCTCCACCTTTCACCCCTCTGCTCAGATTGCAAGGCCAGGATCGGGATGGGGAACCAGGGAGGGAGGCTCATGCGTCTGGCCTCTGCAGACAGCGAATTTGACTGTTTGTCTAGACCCCCGACAGAAAACCAGGGGACCAGGAGGCGGAGCGCTGAGGTGCTGAGCCACACCCGTAGCCTCCTGGACACCGTCACCCGGTCCACGGGGACCCCACACTCAGCCGGCACCTCCAGGAGAAGGAGGCCGAAGAGGCTGTGGATGAGGAGCGGACAGCCGGTCAACGAGTGCCCCCAGTGGGGAGCGCGGGAGCCGAGACCATCGTATCCGTCTTGTGGTGTCTCCGTCTTCTGTGTCACCAAGAGAAAGAAGAAAGGCGTGCAAGAAGAAGAGAAAGGGAAGACAGAGTCAATTCCAGGCAAAGGGACAGCAGTGATACCCAGAAGTTCAAACCTTACTTGGGGAGTGCAGAGGCCGTACGGCAGGCCCTACAGCCCTGTTCAGGATTCCCTCAGGGCGGTTCTTTGTGAGAATAGATCTGGTTGCCCGAACAAGGTGCTCCCGTTTGAGTACCACTGCCGTTCTCACCATCCCAGGGATGTCCTGACCCTAAAAGGAACACCGGCGAACACTGAATCTGACGGAGAGCATTCGGAGTATGACAACGAAGCGCTGGTCTCCCGGGAATGCACCAGGCAGTCTCCAGAAGGCGGGACGGCCCGGACCCTGAGCCCCAGCCAGGAGGGGTGCAGAGTGGGGGAGGAGGGCGGCAATGCTGCCTGGGGTGTAATGGGGAAAATTGGCGAGGTGGAGGGGATTGTTCGGAGGGTCGGTCTGACAAGCGCTGACTCTACCGAAGAGGAGACTGAAGAGAGATTGGAAAGTGTGTTTGGTCTGTTTACCTCTTTGCCTGATGGGTGTATCTCTGAGACCCTGACCCAGGCCGCTGTCCAACCTCCACCCGGAACCCTGCCCCAGGCCGCTGTCCAACATCCACCTGGGACCCTGCCCCAGGCTGCTGTCCAACCTCCACCTGGGACGCTGCCCCAGGCTGCTGTCCAACCTCCTCCTGGGACGCTGCCCCAACCCCAAACCCTGCCAGAGCTCCAGGATTGGGGGAGCACTCGGGAAGATCCTCTTCCAGCTGAGGAACTCCGTGCCCTGGGTGAGGCTTTGAGCCAGAGCCTGCGGAGAGCCCTGAGAATGGAAGGCCTGGGGGAGGACGAGGACTGGGAAACCGTGAGGTGTAGAGAGGAGTTTACAGAATCCACCTGGACCTATGACGTCACGCCCCCAAAGAACACTTCCCCATGGAAATCCCACAGCCGCCCCACCAACCGCTCTGATCTCGCCTGTGACAACACAACAACCTTTGAGTCAATGAGAGAATGGAAGTGTCCCTTTTCTCTCTCTCTCTTGGACACCTCGCATAGCCCCAGTAGCGTTGACAGCATGTCCCCCATGTTGTCCCCCATCCTCTCCCCTATGACCTCTCGTGTGTCCAGCCCCCAGCTCAGCCGGCGTCCTCTCGCTCGAGAAAGACCGAAGTATGAAGACAGAACAAGGGATGTGGAAGAGGGGAGAGGGAAGAAGAACTGCCTCGTCCAACGGGCCGGGGGTAGGGATGGAGGAGGCGGAGAGTCATCGGTCCCCGAGCGAGCAACACCTGAGAAGAGCGGGGCCAGGAAGAGAGTGGCATGGCTGGACCTGAAGCTAAATGAGCAGAACCAGAGTGACAACCAGAACCAGGACAGCTTCAGTGGGTCCAAGACCGGTGTTTCCAGTTGGTCGTCAGTGCTGTCCTCAGGTGAGTGGCCATCTTGTGCAACTGATCCAAATGATAACAAGAAAGGAGGAAAGAATATGGTGCGTGGAATGGCGGTCGTTTTGGGTTACGTAACGAATACCCACTGTACTTATTGTATCTTAGTGAAACGTGTGCTTAAGTTTGGCTGACCTTTAAAATACAGTACATGCCAGTAGAATTGGCTTCGGTGGGGTGTATAAGGGAAATCCAGACAGTCCTGTGATGTTCTAGCTCTGTTCTACACGCCGCTGTCTGATCTCAGCGTGTTCTGTCTGATGTTTCTGCATCAGCTACTCTGCATTAGCACAGTCGGGTGGTTGCTACAGCCCAAGACATCTCAGCAGGGCACACAGAGTTACAGACACACAGAGAGTTACAGACACACAGAGAGTTACAGACACACAGAGAGATACAGACACCCAGAGAGATACAGACACCCAGAGAGATACAGAGAGACCCAGAGAGATACAGAGAGACCCAGAGAGATACAGACACCCAGAGAGATACAGACACCCAGAGAGATACAGACACAGAGAGATACAGACACCCAGAGAGATACAGAGAGACCCAGAGAGATACAGAGAGACCCAGAGAGATACAGACACCCAGAGAGATACAGACACCCAGAGAGATACAGACACCCAGAGAGATACAGAGATACCCAGAGAGATACAGACACACCAAGATACAGACACCCAGAGAGATACAGACACCCAGAGAGATACAGACACCCAGAGAGATACAGACACCCAGAGAGACACAGACACCCAGAGAGACACAGACACCCAGAGAGACACAGACACCCAGAGAGACACAGACACCCAGAGAGATACAGACACCCAGAGAGATACAGACACCCAGAGAGATACAGACACACACATTTTGGGCCTTTGTTCTTTCTAGTTTATCAAACTCCCTTTCTTTGTTCACCGCCTGAAACCGGCATGAGGGCATCGTTCCCAGATGATCACACTCCTGGACGTCCATGTTCTGTGTACCAAATGAGCCTGTGTCTGGGTGTGTCTCTGTGTCATTGTGAGTGTGTGCATGCCTGCATGCTTGTGTGGTATGCGTGTGTTTCTGTCTGCTGTATGTGTGTGTTCAAGCATGGCTTCATGGGGCACCTGACACGGCCCCCTGGGAAGCTGCTGGCCATGACTGGATGAGCCATGACTGATGGACATCACGTTGTGGATTAAGGTTCTGTGTTTGTGAAGGCGGGTGGGGGGTGGTGGTGGTGGGGGTGGGGGGGGGGTATTGATGGGAAGAAACAATCGATCGGGAGTCCAATCAGCATGGTTCAGTGTGGGTACTGTACATTCAGGTTGTTTTGCTGAACATAAATAATAATACACAATATTTTAGCTTTTAAACAATTAGCATAGACTATTTACAGGAGCATATAGGGTTAAATGCCTTGCTCAAATGCACATCAACTGGAGTTGGAACTAATAACCTTCTGGCTACTGGTCCAGTGCTCTTGATCGCTAGCATAGAAAAGTTTAAAAGATGATTACGAACTAATGCTTGAAATCTTCTGTTTCATATTGTATGTAGATTTACTAACATTTGGGATTATACAATGTAGGAATGTTCTGCTCATGTCTGATTATTTAAAGAATCAGAGGTCCTCAGTAGCAGCTGTGTATCTGCAGTAATTGGTAGTTGAGAAAACCGCTCCCGCCTTTTTCTCTCCCTGTCTTTCTCTCTCAATATGTCTCTTCCTCCCTGTCTCTCTCTCTGTGAAGACTAGCCTTCTTGTGAATTTAGCCTCATATGGCCTCACATCCATTATGGCCAAGTGGACCGATTAACACAGTGACCACGATTCATTAGCCATACGTTACCCAGAAACCCTCAGCAGCCAAGCCCTGTGTCTCAGTCATGCACATCTTATTATAGCTGAGCTTGAATGACACGAGTCGACTAGAGTCTGACTAGAAGCACCCTGCTCAGGCTTTTCTTTTACACCTGCTCTGTTAGGTTAGCAGGGACGTGGTTATTATTAGACTCAGTGTGGGTGTGGAAGTGTGATGGGGAATCCGGAGTATATTTGTTACACATTTTGTAATGATTTCCTTTGGGAAATACATAGGAAACTCAGTGGGAAAGGCCTTCAGTAAATATACTTCAGTATTACTGTAACTGAACTTACATTATGCTTAACCAACCGGACTTTACCATAATAAAAGTCAGAATAGGGCTTGTTAAGTATATTAAACAGATACCTATTTCTACCCAGCTCAAAAATATATATATCTTTTTTAAATGTTCTAATTACAAACTGAAACCAAATTTGCCCTAGGACCTCCCATTATTCAGTTCAGATTGGCTAAGCAAGGTCTTAGCAAGCAAGCAAGTTTATTTATATAGCACAATTCATACATCGAAGCAATTCAATGTGCTTTACAAAGAAAAATAACAAAAATATATGAAAGTACAATAACATAAAAACAAATACTCAAATGAAAACATCAAAACAAATGAAAACATCATAACAATAAAAAATACAATAAGAAAACCATATAAAGATTAAAAATGGGATAAAAAAAATTGGAAGCTATAAGGCTAAACAGTGTAGTTAAGTTTAAGTGCTCCGTCATAGGCACGTGAGAAGAGAAGTGTTATTAACCTGGATTTAAAAATTGATACTGTGGTGCCCCCAGGGGCCAGCAGAGGGGGATAGTGGTCGACGGTCGGTACATTTCCAGGCGTTGGCTCCACCACTGGGAGGCGCCAGACGCAGCCAACACCAGGGCGTCGTCTCAGCTGCGCACAATGAGGCCTGATTGGCAATCAATTGGGCGACAACCTATTTGACACAGGTGCAGACAATTGGAAAGGAGAGAGCCGGCTGAAAGTAACCACTCTGCTGAAGGAAGAGGACTGTGAGGAGCGATTTGAATGTTTGAGTATTCTAATTCTATGTTCTGTGTGGTGAATAAAAGGAATCGTCTGCATACAATGCTGTTTTGGTGACCGCTTTGATATGACTGTTAAAAGTGATGTCTGAATCCATCAGAACACCAAGATTATGCACTTGATCCCTGGTTTTAAGGGCCTGAGAATCCAGCTCTTTACTTATACTTGTTCTTTTATTTTTGTTTGCCAAACACAATAATCTCACAATGATATCTTGGTTTAACTGTAGACAATTTTGCCGATGATATTTGAGTATCATCGGCATAGCTGTGGTTGTTAATGTTTTTGTTCTATAGAATTTGGCCCAGAGGTAGCATATAGAGATTGAACAGAACCGGTCCAAGAACTGATCCCTGTGGAACTCTGCATGTCATAGCCACCCTATCAGATTCATGATTACCAATGGTGACAAAGTAACTCCGGCCATCTAGATAAGATCTGAACCAATCAAGGACTGTCCCGGAGAGTCCTACCCAATTTTCTATAAGTGTATAAGTGTTCAATGATCTACAGTGTTAAATATGGCACTGAGATCTAATAGAACCAGAACTGTTATTTTATCAGAATCAGTATTCAGCCGTATATCATTTAAAAATTGAATCAGGGCCATTTCAGTACTGTGGTGAGGTCGGAAACCTGACTGAAATTTGTCTAAGAGACCGCTTGAGGTTGAGTTGATTGAAGACAACCTTCTCAATGATCTTGGCTATAAAAGGGAGATTTGATACAGGTCTATAGTTGTTCATTATAAATGCATCCACTGTTTTCTTTTTTAATAGGGGCTTGATGGCAGCTGTTTTTAGAGACAAAATGCCTGATTGCGGAGAGCTATTAACTATTTGCTGTAGGTCCATTGTTATAGAGTTAAAAATTGTTTGAGAAAAGTCTGATGGCAGTGTGTCGAGACAGCAAGTGGAAGCTTTAAGATGTCAAACTTTTTCTTCTAGGGATTTTTGATCAATTGTATTAAAATGCGACATAATAACCAAGTTATGTCTTGGTGGTCGTGGTGACGGTACAGAGTCCTTGTTAGACTGTGTACTTCTGATGTTCCGTCTAATACTTATACTTTTTTCACTAAAGAAACATGCAAATTCGTTACATTTCACAGTGGACAAGAGGTCTGATGCTATCTGCTTTATTGGGTTTGTAAGCTTGTCGAACATGACAAATAGAGTGGGGGTATTGTTGATATTCTTGTTGATCATTCCCTGATAAATGTTGCTGTCTGGCCCTGTGTAACTCATTGTTGAAGATACCAAGGCTTTGTTTATAGTGAATTTGAAGTTTAGTTTTCCTCCACTTACGTTCCACTTTCCTACATTCTCTTTTCAGGGTTCTTACCATCATGGTGGTTCTCCATGGTGTTTTCTGTTTGCTCATAGTTTTCTTTACCATTCAATATTTTGGCATTAAAATTATCCAGGAGTACATCAACTGACTCAGCACTTACTGTTGGAGATATAACTATGGCTTCCATTAACTGAGCATTGGTACTCTCTTTAATGTACCAGAAACAGAGTTTACTGGAACATTCGGGGTGATAAGTCAATCAAAAAAGATACAGAAATGATCAGACAGGGCCAAGTCTTTAACCGTGACAGAGGAAATATCGAGACCTTTAGAGATAACCAGATCAGTGGGATTGGGGTTGAAGAAGGACGCCTTGCCTCACTGCGCTTTAGCGACCCCCTCAGTGTTCATTAGTAATTACACTCTGCAATCAACGCCCTTACATGATAAAATTATTTACTGAATTAATTAATCTGTGTGTGTCTGTGTCTCTGTACAGACGAGGCCCTGCAGAGACAAGAGGAGATCTGGCAGAGAGAGGTGGAGGAGTCCTTGTCCTTCTGCAGGTCCCTGTCCCGGCCTTCTCGCCCCAAACACGTCGACTTCCTCAGGATCACACCCCTAGATGATGACATCATCAGCGACTCCCCGATCCCTCCACAGTTTGTGAGTGGATTTTACATCTTAGACGTGTCCTGTAGAGAGGCACAGACAGACAGTCTATAATATTATTATATAATTATTTTGTTATTTCAGACGTGTCCTGTAGAGAGGCACAGACAGACAGTCTGTAATATTATTATATTATATAATTATTTTGTTATTTCAGACGTGTCCTGTAGAGAGGCACAGACAGACAGTCTATAATATTATTATATTATATAATTATTTTGTTATTTCACACGTGTCCTGTAGAGAGGCACAGACAGACAGTCTATAATATTATTATATTATATAATTATTTTGTTATTTCAGACGTGTCCTGTAGAGAGGCACAGACAGACAGTCTATAATATTATTATATTATATAATTATTTTGTTATTTCAGACGTGTCCTGTAGAGAGGCACAGACAGACAGTCTATAATATTATTATATTATATAATTATTTTGTTATCTTAGGTGTCCTGTAGAGAGGCACAGACAGACAGTCTATAATATTATTATATTATATAATTATTTTGTTATCTTAGGTGTCCTGTAGAGCTACATAGAGGTAATATATTATGCATCGTACCTCTCATATTGAGGCACACTGGTGCTAAATACACACTGTGTGTGTGTGTGTGTGTGCATGCTTACGGGTTGAGTGGATCCTGCTGCCTACCAGCTGTCCAGGACCTTTCCATTGACACAGCTTGCAGGGCTGTGTGTGGTTGACTGTGTGGTTGACTGTGTGGTTGACCTGGGCTGTGTGTGGTTGACTGTGTGGTTGACCTGGGCTGTGTGTGGTTGACTGTGTGGTTGACCTGGGCTGTGTGTGGTTGACTGTGTGGTTGACTGTGTGGTTGACCTGGGCTGTGTGTGGTTGACTGTGTGGTTGACTGTGTGGTTGACCTGGGCTGTGTGCGATTGACTGTGTGGTTGACCTGGGCTGTGTGTGGTTGATTGTGTGGTTGACCTTGTCTGTGTGTGGTTGACTGTGTGGTTGACCTGGGCTGTGTGTGGTTGACTGTGTGGTTGACCTGGGGTGTGTGTGGTTGACTGTGTGGTTGACCTGGGCTGTGTGTGGTTGACTGTGTGATTGACATGGGCTGTGTGTGGTTGACTGTGTTGTTGACCTGGGCTGTGTGTGGTTGACCAGATCGTCTCCTGTCACCCGCGGTCGCCTTCTAACCGCCGCGTCTTGGAGTCGAGTGACTGATGAACGATCCCTCATTTATAGCCATTTGTTCGGTTTGCATGAAAGGCCAAAAAGCAGAGAAATCGGTCAGCTTGCCATCAAGTGAGGCACTTTACCTGAATTGGACTGTGTGAGAGCGTCCACTGAAAGACTGAAAGGTTTCTGTTTAATGAGGTCGAAGGTCAGTTTTGCTGGTTAAGATATTACAGTGGTTTTAGCCAAAGACATGACTGACCTGCTGTACTGTAATGTCTGCAGTTGCTCTCACACAACTATTTTCTCTGACACCCAGTGACTAGTCCTCTGCATTACACCTGTCCCTTGAACTTCTAGTCAAATACCCAGTGACTAGTCCTCTGCATTACACCTGTCCCTTGAACTTCTAGTCAAACACCCAGTGACTAGTCCTCTGCATTACACCTGTCCCTTGAACTTCTAGTCAAACACCCAGTGACTAGTCCTCTGCATTACACCTGTCTCTTGAACTTCAAGTCAAACACCCATTCATAGTTTTGGAGCCCTTAAAGACGACAATACATCAAGTAGATTTGTGTATGTTCCATGTTTTGTCCAACCATAAATTATACATTTCAGACTTATGGGTTTATCAATACGGGTTTTCTTTGAATAGGAAAACAATTACAATATGAATAAATCCCCCACCAAAATTGAAGATTAAATAGAATACCATTTTTACCTCACACAATTATATGTTATCCTCTGGCTTTAAACCAGTGAGCTGGATAATTAGTGTTTTTTTCTCTCTAATTCTAATTCCTTCCTAATGCTATTTGAAATAGGATTATCAGGTTTTATTTCTCTGACATGAACAAGTTCTTGAGTGGAGTCCATGCAGGGCAAAAGCCCAGGCTTGTAACCTTAACACGACAAGAAAGTGTAAAGTTGAAAAGGACACCAAGTCGTATTAAGACAAGGCTGTGTATTTCAGTAACATCCGTAGACCAGGTTCTACCACACTGGAAGTCACATGTCATGTTATATCACTTCTTTCCCCTTTGTGTCTTTACGCTGTATGACTTATGGCCTGCCAATACACATGCAGTAATAGCACGCGGAAAATGGACATAAACAGCAGCGGGAGCTGATCTGATCTTTAGATAGCCATGCAAATTAGAAGCCTCGAAGCAGTGTTTTAAATAACAATGGACAGCCTAATAATGTGTACTATGTAATTGATTGTGTCTACTTCCTTGTAGCTGTTGAACCTTTGTATTCACAACTCTATGTAAATGCATTTTACTGTGGTAAATAGAAGACTAGGACAATCACTGTCATTTAAAAACAATTTTCTGAAACGGAGGAGTGCCTTGAGTTGGGAGCCTGATTCAGTCGACTCCTGGGAGTGTCTGTGGTTAACAAAAATAATAAGCTTTGACCTGCTCACTTCTCAGTCAGTCAGTCAGTCAGTCAGTGTGGGTGTGGTGCTTGGTGCAGTGCTGTGGTGTGGGTGGATACCAGAGCGCCACTCCGAAGCGGAACTCTCAGGGCGTAGCCTCCTAACCCTGATACAGTGGCTGCCATCGCTGAGACGGAATATCTGAAACGGGGAAGCAGAGGAGAGTCTGGAGCTGGAAGCCTGATTCAGTCCACCTCTGGGGAGTGTGTCTTTCTGTGGGAGCTTGGAAAGTGGTTGGGAAGGAAAGGTGCCGTGGAAGGAGCAGATGACCACCGCCTCACTTCACTAAGTTGGAGGTCTTTCACGCCGCTGCGGATCCGTTCTGCAGAAGTACCATGGCAGGACACCGAGGGGTCTGAGCGGAGAAGGCGAAGATGAGACTGGTGATGGGGCTTTTATTGAAGCCGAATGCTAGACCTCTAGTCCCCACAGGAGCACTGCTTTTCTTTCCGTAGCTTTTTGAATGTGTTGCAGAAAGTACTGGAAACTCACTGCTAACTCACTGTAATACAGAGTACTGTTTCTGGCTGCTTTTTCCATTCTGAAGGCATGTTGGCACTCTGGCGTGGGCTGACCTCTTGTGTCACCGTAACTACAAGTTCAGCAACACATGGGATGCATTTCCCTTGTTTTTATACGTTTTTTCTTCCTTCTCTTGAGCAGAGGCAGTGTGTGTTATTTTCCTAACCACTAACTAACATAGCATTAGCTGCGTTAGAAAAACATACTTGAGAAAATCACATTCATCTGAATGGTTTAGGCGGGAGATTACTGGTTGTTCTTGGGACCTGAATTAAATGAGTATGATTTAAACGTGCATTAGATAAAGACTGTCACAATGAACAACGTGGACCACTCCAGCACTGACGGTGGTCCAGGGGAGTCCTCACTCCTCACCAGGTTCTCCACCATCTTTCCTCAGTCCGACAGGCCCGAATCCCAAAACTCTGGAGAGCCGCCAGCAGTTCTGAACTTCTCCCGGACCAATATGAAAGGGGAACTGTGCCAGACCAAGGGCTGTTGGGAAGTGGAGTCTGCGGATGGATTGCCCCCAGGGACGGATCGTTCCGCGGAATGCGAGGGATATGGAGGTGTCTTCCAAGGCATTCCGAAAGAACAGGGTGGCATCGTGTTGGACTCAGGCATGAAGTCCCGTTTACAAGGATATGGTTTGTTTACAGACATGTCTGATGACTTCAGTTCAGAGACGACATCCTGCATATCTAGACATTCTGGGTCAACAGACTCAAGCAAAGACATACAGAGGAACAATGGAGTGTCAGCGGACCGTGGTGTGTGGGACGAACCATTAGGTACCACGGACGGCAACACTGGCGTGACGACAGATTGCACCAGTGCAGACCAGTTGGAGACAACAGACCGGCCGATTCCACGCAAGTCCACGGCCCGCCCTCATCCAGGTATGTTCTCTGTTCAGACCGAAGACGCTGACGACGAGGCCACGGTCAACGATGTTCGTAGCCGAATGGGCGAATTGATGGAGCCTCTCATCGTAGGGCCAGTGGCAGGACACCCTGTCAGGTTAACAGATGGGGAAAGCAATCCAATGTGTCACCAGAAAACATGTACCATTAATTATCCCCACAGTCATTTACCAACGCCAGTAGATGACCTGGTCATGGCCCCGGCAAAGCCCTCAAATGGAGCGACTGAAGAACCTCACACCAGTGCACCTCCTTTACCCAACACCAGAATAGTGGTTATAACCTTGACCAGGACAGAGCCTGTATCTGTGGAACAGATTACAGGGGCTGAGACAGAAGCTGTTTTTGGGAGGACAGAAGGAGCTGAGGAGACGACGCGACGGACAGCAGAGGCCGCAGTTGCAGAAACATCAGCCCACGAGGGAGGGCCGATAGAAGTGCCTTGTCAACCACACAGCCCTGTGCCATCCCTCCCAGCCCCAGACAGTCCCCAGTACGGGTCCCCAGACTGTCCCCAGGACGGGGTCCCAGCCCCAGCCAGTCCGCAGGACGGGTCCCCAGACTGTCCCCAGGACGGGGTCTCAGCCCCAGACAGTCCCCAGGATGGGGTCCCAGCCCCAGACAGTCCCCAGGACGGGGTCCCAGCCCCAGCCAGTCCCCAGGACGGGGTCCCAGCCCCAGCCGGTCCCCAGGACGGGGTCCCAGCCCCAGACAGTCCCCAGGACGGGGTCCTAGCCCCAGCCAGTCCCCAGGATGGGGTCCCAGCCAGTCCCCAGGAAGGGGTCCCAGGCCCAGACAGCCCCCAGGAAGGGGTCCCTGCCCCAGACAGTCCCAAGGACGGGGTCCTAGCCCCAGCCAGTCCCCAAGAAGGGGTCCCAGGCCCAGACAGTCCCCAGGAAGGGGTCACTGCCCCAGACAGTCCCCAGGACGGGGTCCTAGCCCCAGACAGTGGCCTTCCCCCTGGCACCACTTCCACCAGAGCCACCTTCTCACCGGGCTCCCTGGGGGAGAAGCCCCTCCAGCTGCCTGCTTTGTTCACTGGCCTGCGGATTCTACGGAAGGAGGTGACTGGGCCAGACCTGGGCATAGCGAATGAGGTCAAATCACCATTATTGTCAGGCACGGGGATAGGCAACCCTCTGAGGAAACATCAAAAGACGGCTCGCAGGAGGAAAGAGAGCTTCCTGGAGCAGCTTTCCCAGCTCCTTAACTTGGATAAGGACGGCGAAAACAGTGAAATGGGGGAATTGAATGGAGAGGAGATAACAGAAGCAGACATGCCAGAAGAGTCTGAAAAAGTCAGAGTGGAACCTGAGAAAGGGAAGTGGGAGAAAGAGAAGACAGGGGCGAGGGCAGAAGTGCCAGAAGCAGATAAAGGGAATGAGGAGACGGAGCTGGACACAGAGAAAGTAAAGAGTGAAGTTCCATCTACTATAGAGCCTCCGGAATCTTCAGAACCATCAGAGGATCTGGAACCTCCGGAACCTTTAGAACCATCAGAGGATCTGGAACCTCCGGAACCTTTAGAACCTAGGAAGGCCCCTGCCTTGAGTGCTGAGGCAGCGTTTGATGCCTTCAAGGCCTTCTTCACTCCCAAACCCCTGAGAAGGGATGGAGAGAAGCGGGACGTGGAGGCCGTGAAGAGAAAGGCCTGGATCTTTGAGAGAACCTCCAAGACACCCGAAAAAACGGACTTAAAAGTATGTTGTCTCCGCTCTGACCGGGACTCCTCTCTATGGCCGGTTTGACTGAGTCTGACCGACGCGTTACCGATTATGAGTGAAAAATAGCATTGGAGGAGCGCTGCCTTGCATTGCTGGAATGTTATCTAACGTCATTGCAATGTTCCCCCTAAAGCCATAGAAGGACTATCAGTGTTTGATGGGACACAGTAATCTCTGTAAAAAATTTTATAAAACTTTTAATCTCTCTGCATATGGTGTGTCTCCTTTGTCCCCTAGTCAGAGGTGTCCGCCCCGGGAGATGGAGAGGACCGGTCCACCCCAGGACGGCTGCATGCTATCTGGCCCCCAACCAAGGAGGAGAAGGTGGGGCTGAAATACACGGAAGCAGGTATGGAGCAAATCTAACACATTTACTCCACATATCGAAAGGCGTGTTATACACACATCCATAGATACTCTACATATCAAAACACGTTATGCAAAAATACTGTGCATACTAAACAGCTTATCAAATACATTCTTTACATGTTATGCACATAAAAATGTTCTGTACACATTAAACGCATGACAAACACGTTCTGTAGATATTAAACGTTATTTATTGCTAAATAAATTAAACTATGTTGTGCACACTGGATAGGCTAGAGAGTAGGCTTCTCTTTTCAACAATAGCCAATTGCTTTTGGCACTGTGCTCCCCGCGCTTTGCTCCCTGGAGAATAAATTCCATAAGGCGTTTTATGCATTGGTTCTCCTAGAAAAAGGGAGAAATAGAGAGAAAGACAGAGTCAGTTTTTGCACTGTGTTATCGGTTTGGTAAATTGCTGTGCTCCAATGCACAGGTAAACACTCCCCCGCCCTGCCTGTGTCCACAGTAACAGGTTGCCTGTCCTCCGCGTGATCCCAGTCACATGGTCTGATGGACGTAGGCTTGGGACAGGCCTGTGTTTGTACACTGCTCGTGATAATGATCATTCTGGGCTGGTCCGTTTGTTATCTGTCCTGAGTGTCCCAGGGCACTTGTCCACTCCCTGAGCACACACCCAGGTACCAGCTGTTTATCCTGCCCAGGAAAACACCCATGCCAGGACTGTCCAACCAATGTATACACATGGATTTATGTTAAAGGAAACACATGACATAACTTGGAATGACGTGTGGTAAATTTCAAATACCCTTCACAGTCTTGGGTGTTCTGTCCTGGTTGGAGCGTTCCGGAAATCCTGCTTAAACCATTCTTTCACACTGCATTGTTCTTAGCCCTGGGCTACCTTATCTTAGCCCCAGACTAAGGTTGACACCGGGCTAATTTATCCTATGTTCCCTGATGCCTTGTGTCTTCCAACCCGTGCATTTATATAAAATGTGTCATCAGTCCTTGGTAACTTGTTTCAACCGTATTCCTGTACAACTACAAAATAAACGTATTGCCATCTGGTGGTTTAGTTGCGTATTAACTTCTTTAGTGATCATACGTGTTGCTCTTGTCGGTGAGTTATTCTTCTCTGCCTGTTCTTACCCAGAACACCAGGCAGGCCTCCTGCAGCTGAAGAGAGAATGCAAAGAGGAGGTGGAGAAGCTACAGGTCAGTGAAGCACTTTCTTTGCTGCCTGACAGCCACAGACCATAGGGAGGTTGTGAGGCGTGACAGCTTATAGCATGTTCTGGAAGGGAGTGAATGGAACCTCCCCAATAAAGATGCCACCAGCCGCCTGTGCCATCGCCTGTCCGTCACCAAACTGACCTTCTCCGCAGGACGAGTTTAGGAAACAGCTGAGTCAGGAGAGAGGGGACAGCGAGGAGCGTGTGTACCGCCTGGAGTGCACTCTGGTCCGGCTTCAGGGTGACCTAGCCCGGGGCCACCGGTCCACCGACCGCCGGGACGTGGCCGTATCCACCTCGGACGACCTCTCACCCCGGGGCTTCCGCACCGTGTGCGTCCAGACGGATCGCCAGACCTTCCTCGGGACGGCTGAGCACGAGGAAGGAAGCGCCCGGAGCCCCCAGTCACCACGCAACGTGCCCAAGAGGCTGGACCTGTCTTCTATCGGTCTAAATCTGTCTGGAAAGGCTCCCCCTCCCTCCTCTCTCCCTTCTGTCTCCCAGCTCCTCCCTTCTCCTCCTCCTCCCCCCCAGTCACAACCTATTCCCCTTCAAGCAGTTCCCTCAGACAAAACTGGTCCTCCGCCACCTCCTGTACCTCCTCCACCCCCTCCACCTCCTCCTCCATTTGCGAACCAGACCCGGGGACTGGATGGCCTCCCTCCACCCCCTCTTCCTCCACCCATGCCAGGTCACGTCCCCCCTCCCCCCCCCTCCCCCCCCACCAGGCTGCGGTCCCCCACCACCTCCTCTTCCGGGGGGTCTTAACCTCTTTGGGTTGATGGATGCGTCCCCCAGGAAGCCGGCTGTGGAAACGGTCTGCCCCATGAAACCCCTCTACTGGACCCGGATCCAGATACAGGACAACAAGTAGGCTTTTGCACACTTTAACGGATCAGTCAAAACGCACAGCTACGCAGTCAGTCAACTTGTCAGTGAGTGAAGCAGTCAGACAGTCGGTCGTTCAGTCGGCGGATCAGTCAAATGTATTTATTTAAGCGGCTGCGACGAGGCTTTACATTAACTAAGTCTTTACCTGCTCTGTCAATATTTTGTTCAACCACGTTTCACATCCTGTTGAGCCGTTTCATTTCAAATGACATCCCCCATCATGCTTTTCTGGGGTTGGCTGGAAAACACAGTGCCGTAAACGTCCTGGGTGGCTGTGTGGCAGACAGTCTGTTGTGGTCTGCGTAACAGTGGCACAGTAACACACAAGACATTGATATTTTTGTGGCGTCTCCGTTTGGCCATTACTCTGCTGAATACTGTAAGCCGATAGCTTGCAAATAGACTTGTTCCCACACACCAGATCTTCATCTGACCAATCAGACGACCACAACATGTTGTGTTTTTCAACACTAACATCCTCTCTGAATAGTCTTTTTCACTGGTGGTCGTCTGCCAGCGAGGGACGGAGAGAGAACACAAAATTACATTTTATAACCCTGACCCATAGTTTCCCAGTCTAATCCTAGTTCCCTAGGCCTGTGCTAGGCAGGACTAGGCCTAATCTGTTTTCGCAAACAATTATTATTTATTTGTTCATGCTGACAAATAATACTCAACAACACCACTGTTTCTCACTCTCTCTCTCTCTCTTTCTCTCTTTGTGTCTCACTGCCCCTCTTTTCTCCTTTCTCCTTTCTCAGTAGCAACACACTGTGGAACTCTCTTGAGGAACCAGACATCCTCAATGCCCCAGAGTTTGAAGAGTTGTTCTCTAAGTCCACAGTGCAGACCAAGAAAAAACCTCTGGCAGACGCCTATGAGAAGAAAGCCAAGGCCAAGAAGGTACAGCAGGGCTACATCAAGTATACTAAATGTTTTAGTATAAATATTGCCCACTAGAGGCCACTGATGTTTAACAGTAACTTAAATTATGCTTACTTATCCAGACTGAATTTTGACTATTATTTCACTATATTCCCAAGAATTGCATTAGCATTCTCAGTATAGCTGAAGCTATGATGTTTGTTCAAATTATTCTGTTCTATTCTTTATATTTTTTTATTTCTGGAGGCTAACAGTATATTTGCATGTCCTCATGGGAGAGATGTGATTTCAACCTTAGATTAAAAAAAAAATAATTATGTACTGACAGGAATGTCCACACTTAAAGCTGGGGGGTAGTATACAAACATTCACTCCAGGAGAGCCAAGCAGATTTCTCAGAAACCTGGAAATAAAAGGTCTCTTGATATCTGCTGATGTTCCAAAGGGAACCTATATTTATAGCCAGCCAACGGTCGAGAAAAACCTTATTGTCACAGCCACAGCACCGGCTGTGAATAATTCCAGTGATCCACTGCATAACACTCTTCAGCATTCAGTGGACCTTTGACCAGCTCATTTTCCTTTTTGGAACAGGAGCTGGGATTGGGGGGGGGGGGGGGTGTTGCTCTGCTGTTCATGAATGCTGAGTCCATTACTCGACCAATTAGTCCCCCCTTTATTTGACCTGGCCTGCTGGTCAGCAGCGCTCCATTGTTGTCATGGTGACTGTGTTTTCCTCTTCCCCCTGGTCAGATCGTTAAGCTTCTGGATGGGAAGCGATCACAGGCCGTGGGCATTCTCATCTCCAGTCTGCACCTGGAAATGAAGGACATTCAGCAAGGTAACTGGCGTTTTTCATTCATTCAACAGTGTTTCATTTTACCTTTATTCACACACACACACACACACACACACACAACACATACATACATGCACACAAAGGCAACAAAAAGTACGAGAAAACTAGTACTAGAAGTATGTAAACAGAAAAATATGCATACTCTAGATCCTTTAGATGTAATGTAGACATTTGACCAAACGCTTTTATCCCAAGCTATTACATAAACAGTACATGTCTACACTGTGTGACTGATGTGGGACGCCCAACCCACGTCTTAAGCTAAGAAAGTCTGGAGCAATTTACAGTGTACATGTACAGTACATTCAGCATTTGTGGCCTGTATAGCAAACCGAGTCTTTCCCCGACCAAGTGAGTCATCCGAACCACATCTGAGACTCCTACTCTGGCCCCCATCTTTGACTTGAGACAGACATGGCCCCCGACTCCTGCCACCGCCAAATCTCCATTAAACTCTACTGTAACACTGTCACGTCTGATGTAGCGTGGCCACGTGGAACATGTGGACTCATGTGAATCAACGTGATCTATGGACGGCATTAGACAAGAAGACTGGCTCAGCGGAAAACATCCCACAATTACACAAGAAGGCTACCTCCTAAACGGCCCTCTATGCCCTAGGAACTGCCCCCGCCTGTGGGCTTTGATCAAAAGAAGTGCACCATGTAGTCTGTGGACCATGGTCATTAGAATGTAGTGCCCTACTTCAGGAATAGGGCGCTGTTTGAGACACAGTCTGAGAGTTACTGTTGGAACTGGGAAATACAGTTCTCTGAGGAAAGGAATCCAGGCAGTGAATCTCTTTGGTTTCTGTGGCAAGGGTCGTCTAATTGTTTCTTAGCATTTGAGACGGGATATCTGTTGCTGTGTGTGTGTGCGCGTGCGCAGTCAAGGTCTGGAAACGTAAAGGCTAATGTGCACCCATGAATGCATCAGTCTCAACAACAGCAGCAGATTGAAAAATAGGGACAAAAGACAAGGACAAACCAGGGAATGTTCTGTTTGGGGTTTATGTTTTTAATTTGATCCAGTCATGTTGGATTTGATCTTCGTTGAAACCAGAAACCTTTTGGGAATGCTGTAGAATGGAGATGTGCTTGGTCAGTCAGCTTATTTTGTGCGATTATAGGAAAAGCCTGTATTATATCCCTTCGCCAGACTCTAGGAGTATCCTCATCTGACCCCAGAACTAAATCAACCATTGGCCCACCACTGTCCACAACTCCCCCTGCTCCTCTGGAGTCACACGCGTGGTTGAGACAATACACCGAACTGTGTCTTGCACGGTGGATCCCAAAACTTGAAACGTGTTGTTTATACCCTTATAGCTTTATAACCTTATGACCTCTTTGCTCCTGTAGCTGTGCTGGCTCTGGACAACTCCGTAGTAGACCTGGAGACCATTCAGGCGTTGTACGACAATGTGAGTGTCCTGAATGTCTTCCGTTTGTGTGTCAACGTATGCCACATCTTCCTTTGTTTGTCACATTTGGCCTGCGCGCGATTTGAAATCGTTTCCCTTTTAGAGAGCCCAGCCTGATGAGTTGGAGAAGTTGAAGAAGTATTGCGAGACCTCTGAGGAAAAACTCCTGGACAAACCGGAACAGTCAGTGTTTTTTCTCTCCATGTAGCCACTTTAAGAAAACAGTTCTTTTGGACTGTTTTTAAGGTTGTCACTTTTTAACATAGCAGCAAATGAATGAATACTGCCAATTTAACTTCTTAAAATGTTAGACTGAACACAAACTAATGCCTGTACTGTACTATAGTACTACAACATAGTACTGTACACTTGGATTGTGTGACTGTGGAATCTGGTAGACACTGACTAATACAGTAATTACTGTCTTCTTTGTGTAATCTATGTGGTCTCTAGGTTCCTGTATGAGTTGTCTCGGATCCCAGACTTCCCAGGCAGAGCTTCATGTGTAATCTTCCAGTCTTTCTTCAATGACAGCATTGCCTCCCTACAGCGAAAGCTGGACATCATCATTCGGGTCTGCACGGTAGAAAACCTTTCACTTCAGAAGCCAGTGGCGCTAACTTTCCAGCTATGAGATTATTTGATGTGCGCTATCAAAAATGTAGTCAACTGCTTCAGACTACAAAATGTTGCCTGGGTTCCCAATCCTTTGCCTTCCATTAAGCTTGGCAACGTAGCGATACAATGTGACGTGATGAAAAGGGCTGGCACCCAGGCTAAAAGTGGTCCCAGCTGTTCTGACGTTGCCTGAGATCAATGCCTCATGCCTCAAATACAAATATCACTGGAGGCTGGTGACAGCAGCTCAAATAAAGGCTTGAGTCGAGTGAATGGCCTCAAACGCATGAAAACAGTGTGTTTGATACCATTCCGTTCGCCCATTCATTGCTCTGAGCTGGTACTTCTGAACTAAGGTGTCACCAAGTGGTGGAAATATTAGCCAGGTGTCTCTCTCTCTCCATCTCCAGTATCTGCTGGAGAGGGCCAGCGTGAGGGAGGTGATTGGTCTAATTCTAGCTCTGGGGAACTACATGAACAGCGGCAGCAGGACTAGAGGGCAGGCTGACGGCTTTGGACTGGAGATCCTGCCCAAGCTAAAGGATGTCAAGAGCAGGGTAAGGCCATCTACTTTCTGGCAGTTCACAGTATTTTCGAAGCAGAGCGCACACAGAGGATTGGCTGTTTGTGTTTTGGCTTCCTTTGGTTTTGATTTTGTTTTGATCTTCGAAGGACAATCGCATCAGCCTGGTTGACTACGTGGTGTCATACTATCTACGAAACCTGGATGAGGTAATGCCGCTTGTTATTCCGTTTATTGGAGTGCATCGTCACAGGAACTTGGTTGTTTCTGAGATCGCTGTCATTCTGGTGTTTTATGTACCGAATAAGGCCAGTGGAAGAAATGTCATAGATGACACGATGCTGTCGTCGTTTTCGCCAATGTCCCTCTGACGTTGTTACTGGTCCTTCAGAATTCCGGAACGGAGAGAAGTGTCTTCCCGCTTCCCGAGCCCCAGGATGTAATCCTGGCCGCCCAGGTCAAGTTCGAAGATGTCACCAAGGATCTCAGACAGCTGAGGCGAGACTTGACAGGTAATTATGATAATACTTTTTGCGTGTGGTGCGCATTTCCTTTCCCAGGCAAAATGTATCTTAGACAATATCCACTTCTATATCCTCATATAGAAGTGGATAGAAGTGGATATAGTGAAAATGTTCACTAGCCAGTCCTGCTGGAACACTGACGGTGCTTGTTACCTGGGCAACCACGGCCAATTCACGAGAGCTCCAGCCAAAGTGAGCAGACGAAGGGTTCCGAAACAGATTTGCATTCTAGACCATGTCCATGGCCATGCCGCTTTGAAGGTCCCCCCAACCCCTCCTCACTAGGTTTGCCTGGTGTGTCCTGGCCTGGGTCTCTTGGTGACTGCTGCCCCTTGTCCGTCCCTGTTTGTGCATTTTCTGTCACCGACGTAATGATCACATCTTTCTGAATGGCTACGTTGCCAGATTTCACCTCTCATTCAGAAACCAGCGATTTTACTGGTTCCCACGCCGTAGACCCGCTGTCAAAGTCGTACTTAAACTCTGAGTAGGTTATTTTTACCACACATGAGTTTGAGGTTCTGGTTACGAGGTGGTCCCAGTGTTCTCGGGCCCACTTCATTCATGCAGCAGCAGAGCTGGGTTCCTGTTACTGACATTCAGAATCCATGTGTTGACAACCCTGTCTCCAACCAGCCTTAGCGTCAGAACAAAAGCTTTCTCTCCTCTCCCTCAGCTTCGAGTTTATTTCCACAGTTCTCTGTCTTATGTGTGGCCATATGTTGACATGCCATGGTTTATGTCAAGCTGGCAGCTGCGGTTGGGCCGAGGACAATGCAGACTTCAATCTTGCCCCCCTGACATGCCCATGTTGGTGTGTTTGGGTCTGTGTGTGGGTGTGTTTGGGTGTCTCTCTGATTCAGACTCTCTGTGACACTGACCTGGGAATCTCTCTGATTCAGACTCTCTGTGATACTGTCCTGGAGTCTCTCTGATTCACATTCTCTGATTCAGACTCTCTGTGATACTGTCCTGGAGTCTCTCTGAGATACTGTCCTGGAGTCTCTCTGATTCACATTCTCTGATTCAGACTCTCTGTGATACTGTCCTGGAGTCTCTCTGATTCAGACTCTCTGATTCAGACTCTCTGTGATACTGTCCTGGCGCCTCTCTGATTCTGACTCTCTGATTCAGACTCTCTGATTCAGACTCTCTGTGATACTGTCCTGGAGTCTCTCTGATTCAGACTCTCTGATTCAGACTCTCTGATTCAGACTCTCTGTGATACTGTCCTGGAGTCTCTCTGATTCAGACTCTCTGATTCAGACTCTCTGATTCAGACTCTCTGATTCAAACTCTCTGTGATACTGTCCTGGCGCCTCTCTGATTCACATTCTCTGATTCAGACTCTCTCTGATACTGTCCTGGAGTCTCTCTTCTTCACATTCTCTGATTCAGACTCTCTGTGATACTGTCCTGGAGTCTCTCTGATTCACATTCTCTGATTCAGACTCTCTGTGATACTGTCCTGGAGACTCTCTGATTCAGACTTTCTGATTCAGACTCTCTGTGATACCGTCCTGGCGCCTCTCTGATTCAGACTCTCTGATTCAGACTCTCTGTGATACTGTCCTGGCGCCTCTCTGATTCGGACTCTCTGATTCAGACTCTCTGATTCAGACTCTCTGTGATACTGTCCTGGCGCCTCTCTGATTCGGACTCTCTGATTCAGACTCTCTGATTCAGACTCTCTGTGATACTGTCCTGGCGCCTCTCTGATGCAGCTGTAATCCTTCTTCTGCCCATCAGATCTGTCTCTGTCTTTCTACGTCGAGTGTCGCCAGCCCTGGGGCCTCGCCCCTCCACCCTGTCTTTATGTAATCCAAAGGGGGCGCTCCTTATCTGCCCAAACTGACCGCCCGACCTACACACACACACACACACACACACACACAACCTACACACAGACATACACAGAACACCCTTTACACACACACACACACAGAACGCTCTACACATAAACACTAACACACGCACCTTATCTTCTGTTTGTGGTTCTGCGGAGATACATGATTTCACCCTGGCTTTACATATCACCTGGCCTCTCTTGTGGCCCCCAGATGTGGCCCCCAGATTCCTTTCTCTACCTCTCAACACGACCAGGCCGTATCACTGAGGCAACCAACCACCGTGACACGTCTCTCATCTATCCCAGAATCCTTTAGTCCTGCCATTTGAAGTTCCCCCATGCCTGGACTGAACCGTGCCTTTGTTTTGTTCTGCACCCTGTTTGGTTAGTTAGTGTGTGTGTGTTTGTGTCTGTGTTGGTGTGTGTGTGTGTTTATGTGTGTGGTTGTGTGTGTTACTACTCCACACTCTCATATTGTTTTTGGACACTTGTGCTGGGAAATGTCGACTGCCATAGCAATGAAGTGACTCACTTTGCAGGCGTTTGTTCAAAATCTAAATGTAGTTCTTATATTTTTCTGAAATAGTTTCCATTAATTGTCGGCATATCCAAAACTGAGCCCTTTTAAATCGTTAGGATTTAATCTATTCTGGAATTAAAGATGTTCCTTTGTGACAAAAAATCCTGTCTTTGTGCGGCAGCCCTGATTGATTACACAGTTTTCTTGGAGTTTTCGTTCAAGAGAGAATGCCCTGTCACAGACGACATGGAACCTGGAACAAACCACACTAAAACCCAACCAGATTATATTTTTACTTTGCCACATTGGCTGTGTAAAGAGAGAATTTGTCAACCAGTTGCCGTATCAACCAGTTGCCGTGTCAACCAGTTGCTGCGGTTGAAAACGCTGTAGTTGCCCCGTACTTCATAAGTGGCCCTGTTGCCTCAGCTCATGAGAGACAGAAAGACCCACTTCAAGCATGAAAGGACTATCTTGTCCCCGGCACAAAAGGGAGGGAAAGCAAACAGAGCAAAGAAAGACTCGCCACAAAGATACCAGCCTCCACAGTTTACACAAATCCTCAGTGAAAACAGTATTCTTTGTAATCTTATTTTGGGTGATGATGATGAAGATGGAGCGTGGTGTGGGGGCGGGTGAGGGGGGATACAGGGGCTCCCAGAAGGCTATATTATGACTGGGCCTGAACACTGGCTCCTCTGGCTTTGTGTCTGATGGCCTGATTGGATGGACGGCGAGCCGGAAGGAACACACAGAGCAGGCTCTAGGTAGAAAGAGGAAAGTGATATCAGCCGACGCCATCGCAGATGAACCTATGTGCAGTGGTGCATCCAAGCAATTTTTATCCAAAGGGAAACTGGGCGATAACCTTTGACTGGCACAGCAGGTGGTTCCAAGTCTCCACCAGCCTATCAGTCTGTCTACCATGTTAACCAGATGCATGAGGATGTGTAGAGGTTTTGTCTATACTCTGGGAAAAGGGGTCTGAAAGGCATTCATGAGGAGAAAATCCCTTAATTGAATTTCTTTCTGTTTTCCAGTGTGTGAGAAGGGTGTGCAGAAGGTGTGCTCTGGCTCGTCTCAGGAATATCTCCAGCCATTTAAGGACAAGATGGAGGCATTCCTTCTGACTGGTGAGTGGCCTACAGCCCTGGTCGATGATGACCACACAGGTTCACCATGGGGTTACTTCCATTTCAATTCCGGTCGGTTCAGATTGTGAGCCTAATGTGAATTCCACTGATCTTAAATGTGCCTATTAAAAATGTGGAATTCCAGGTTGGTTTACTTCAAATTTGACTGGAATTTTGATTAATTTCAGCCCCAACATTGGTTCCAAAAAGGGACCAGTTTGAGAACGCATTTCCTTATCTGGTAGAACCATTTTGAGTTCAATGTAGAACACTGAGGGAAAAAAAGGATATACCTGAAATCAAAGCCGTTCTACATGGGAAGAAAAAGGGTTATTCACAAGTGTTCCAGTATTTGGACAGCCGAATAACTTTTTATAGACAGAATGTTTTTTGTAAAAGTTAGTAGTAAGTAGTGATAAAACAGAGCCTTGAAAACGGCAGGTACATCCACTGGCCTTGCCCTCCCAAACAACCTTTATGTTTAGTCAAGTTCTTATCTACTTGAAGCTCCATTGTACAAGTTGTTCTTTGTGTGAGAAATACCCACATGTAGGCCGACCAAGATGCTTCAAAACATGGCTACATGTGCGACGCCAGTCCCTCCCTCGTTCTCCTCCTCTCTCCTCCTCTTCCTCCCCTCTTCCTCCTCACGTTGCTGTAATTATTCCATTGTCTCTGGCTCTCAGATAAAGACGCATACATCCTGTTGCCATGGCGAATATCTGTTGGGCTCTGTTTTAGGGTCTCGATACGGATCTGAGCGGTAGATAGATAGGCTAGACACTCAGATAGAGATCAGACTGATGTGGCCGTGAGGACTGGGACTACTCTGGAGAGAGACAGACTGGAGCAATGTTCAGAGGGATAAACTGTTCAGTGAGAGAGAGAGAGAGAGAGAGAGAGAGAGGGACAGAGATCGTGTATGTGTGTGTGTGTGTGTGTGTGTGTGTGTGTGTGTGTGGTTCTCTTACAAGATTCGGACTGAAATGATTTTAGACCATCATAGAAATGCACAGAAGGACATGTACTCTCTCTTCAGAACGTATTCAGACCTGGTCACTTTCTCTACATTTTGTTTGTGTAATAGACTTCATTTATAATTGTTAAAAACCATTGCCAACAATCTATACACAACACCCCACCATGACAAAGTAAATATATATATATATATTTAATTTGTGTCAATTTACTGAAAATCTTAATTAACTTAATCTCAAATCAGATCGTAACTCCTGCTGCATCAGGTTAATGACTCACAGACTGTAATACCTGCTGCTTCACGTTAATGACTCACAGACAGTAACACCTGCTGCTTCAGGTTAATGACTCACAGACTGTAACACCTGCTGCTTCAGGTTAATGACTCACAGACTGTAATACCTGCTGCTTCAGGTTAATGACTCACAGACTGTAACACCTGCTGCTTCAGGTTAATGAATCACAGACCGTCACAAATAGAGCTTTGTGTTACTCGACTTAGCGAGGAGGTTCTCAGTGCCTGTCAATGCAAATTAGTCTGAAACAGAACACATTTTGAGGACCGTTAATTAATTATTAATTTACTTTTTTTTTTTTTTACATTTGTGCAGCACATAAAGAACTGCAAGAAGTGGATTCCCAGTTGATGTTTGCACAGAAACGGTTGGTGAACGGGGCTTATTCCCTACTTCCACTTGTCGTTGTGTCATGACAATATAGGTTTCAGTAAAGGTGGGAAAAAATGGTAGACAGACATTGCATGATTATGAAACCGACACTGGAGCTTTGGTGCTAACATATTCTTCACCATCTCCATCCATTTCTCAGTTTCCAAGACTTGGTGAAGTTCTTAGGCCTGAAGCCCAAGACCGGAAAGGCAGAGATGGAAACCGGTCTCTTCTTCATGCTTTGGTTCGAGTTCTGTTCTGATTTTAAGACCAGGTGGAAGAGGGAGAACAAGAATATCTCCAAAGAGAGGTGAGTGTGTGTGTGTGTGTGTGTGTGTGGGGGGGGGGGGGGGGTGTTTGTGGGTGATCCTGCATTCACTACACAGGTGTTAGAGCTAGGTTATGTTTAGGCATGACATTATTGAGGTTAGGGTTAGTGTTAAGCGGTAGGGAAAATTAGGAATGCTTTTCTGTTGCCCACAAGGATTGAAATCTAATGTGTGTGTGTCAAGTGCATAAAATAATTTATTTAAATTATATGTATAAAACTACAGCCTAATTAAGACTAAATCAAGACTAAAGACTAAATCATCTAGATAACTAAGATACGAGATCCTGGTTCAGCATTCCTCACTGTGAGACTGATGTGAAACCTGTGCCATGCTCTTTGACCGTCGTGGCTGATGTGAAACCTGTGCCATGCTCTTTGACCGTCGTGGCTGATGTGAAACCTGTGCCATGCTCTTTGACCGTCGTGGCTGATGTGAAACCTGTGCCATGCTCTTTGACCGTCGTGGCTGATGTGAAACCTGTGCCATGCTCTTTGACCGTCCTCCTCACAGGCTGAAAGAGGCCCAGCTCTCAGTGAAAAAGATCACTGCCGACAAGAGTGTGGAGACGAGGAAGGTTAAACCAAACAGTCTGGTGAGAACGTCACTATCACTTTAGTCAGCTAGAACACAGAACACGTTAAAATGAACTTCAATCAATCAATCTAATGTATTTATAATGCCCTTTTTACATCAGGTGGTTGTTGTCAGAAATTATAGAGAATTATAAACCGGTTGGTTTGAATCCTAAATCTCTACACATAATAATTATTCCACTTGGCTTTTACAAGCCTGATTAAGGGTTCTTCCATGTATAGGTTGTTCTTGTTTGAGTCAGGCTGATATGGGTCAGGCTTACCTGAACCAAACTAACTTGAGCAATTAGATTAGGATTAATTGTCCTGCTACTTTTCACCTTGCCAATATGTGAACACTTTGACTTCCCTGATAGAAAGAGAGACTGCGCCAGAAAGAAGCGAGCATGGTGACCACCAGCTGAAAGGCAGAGCAAGGTAGGGAAGACATCGAGGAGGAGACTGATGGGCGGATGTGGACATGGACTGGTCCCTGAGCCACCTACACAGCCAGGACAAAGATGACCGTGCCGGCCTCTAGTCCCTGCCCTCCTCCTGATGGATCAAACCTGGAACACTGTTCTCCATATTTTTCACCTGCCCCTGCCGGACACCAGAGGAATCAGAATCGCCTCCACTCACCAAGTACAATCATATATTCTCAGACTTTTGCTTGATTGTTTTGTCCTAGGTAATTCTAGTGGTAGACAACATGTAGGACAGCATATACAACAGAGACACTTTACACCAAATCTACTTGAGACTACAATTTTTTAATTTGTGTACAGTATGCTTTAAAGTAACTACAGTTTTGGGGACATTTGCTGATTTACATTCCTCATAAGGTGCTTGTAAAAGGAGACATTTACTGACCAATGCCAAGCTAGCAACACAACGACGATAATTAATATTTCTTGTTCTTTTCTTATGGATTCATTTATACTTTTACAAATGGGATTTTCCTAATTAAAGAAAGTATGTTTTTTTAATTCAACTAACGGATGTTTTGTAAAAATAGTAACATATTGTATCTAGATTGTAGCGTATAATTTTTATATGAAATATATCAGTTTTATCATATAGATTTGGAATTCAGTTCTAGTGGCTTGTTTTTTGATATTCAGTATCAGAAGTTTTACTTCTGTAGTAACAAATGTATTAGTTCTTTGTCTTACATTTCAATTATCAGTCTTATGAACACAAATATACTATATTCCATCCATACTTTATGGTACAACTTCACAACACGAAACAGTTAAGAAAAGATGTACACAAAAGAGTATATTCACCAACTACTTTATATACATGAATGATACAACATCTTGAACACTAAGTGACAACTTACAGTGCAAGTTTATATCCACTTAGCCAACAGTAACAACACTCATTAGATGCTTCAGAAGTGAGAACCTCCACCAACTCTTCTCCACACAGTGGAAACAACAACCAGATACTCTCCACGCCGGCTTGTCATGGCTTTAAAACGAATCCAAGGAACACTTTGAAGACATTGTTTAGCTTTCCTCTCCATATCGTAAATTCCATACGCGCCCAAGCCTTTTGTATCTCCACAGTGGTGGTACTCTAATATTTGTGTTAGACACAAGCCCCCAATTTCATAAAAAAGCAAATAACTCACAACGCCATAAGAGCAACCTATATACAGTATGCCAAACCATTTAATTATGCCCAACCAGTCATTATAGTCCTGCATTACACTACATTACTCTGGTGATCTGCTGCGTTTCACCTCTCTGCCGGTTTAGGGTTTCGGCCTGGTCTTTGAAGAGTTCCATTAATTGATTTCAGTCCATTTGTGGGAAAGGGGATATTTGTCCGTTTCCAAGGAGGTTCCAACTGAGATGCGGTTTGGACGTTTAACCCCAACCAACCCAAACGGATAGGGGGGGCTACCACAGATGTACCTGAGCAGCAGTTAGGCTTAGTGCCTTGCTCAGGGACAGGACAACAGGGACAGAACAGGGGAATTTGATCTAGCAACTTATCAGTTCCTGGTTAGATGCTTTAACACTTGGCCCCTGCCCCATTAAAACATTAGGTCAAATTGATACTCTGAAATTGTTACTGGAATGTCAGCCTTTATGGCTGGGTTGGTGCTTTCTGTCTACAGCATGATGTCCCGAGACTAATTTGCTTATACATCAATTACTATTCATAGGTTTAAGCCATCTAGTCTGGTAATCATTTTAAGTACCTTCAAATTAGTTAAGTAATGTTTAGACAAAGTGATTATTTAAATTTTGAAATGAAAAAAAAAAAGATTCCCTTTAGGATAAATATTTGAACTTTTCTACTTTGTTCATATTATTATTTTTTTTTGCCATGGATGCACCTTTGATTTTACACATTGGTCCCTTCAAAGTTGCTAAAAACTGTTCCCGTGGAGAAAAACTAATATTCAATAACAAAAAAGCGTGTCCATCCCAAATGTTTTCTAATCCAAGTCTATAGAAGCGCAATGGCACGTCTTGACGCGCTGGACCCGTTTCTTCCGGGTGCTGGGAGTCTGTCCGGGACAGATGATGGTGTAGGTGACCGTGGTGAATGTTTTCGGCTTACATGTGGAACACGACTGGAAAGCCCCGTCGTCTTGATAGATGTGTCGGGGAATGTAGAAAGAGTTACACTGCCCGTAACAGAACCGGTTGATGATGGTGCGGCTGAGGCATCCTTCTTCGTGGATTGTCTGTTTCAGCGGCTGCGTTTTGCACCAGTCCAGCTTGAGATACCGGCGCTCCGTGACGTGTAGGGCTTCTTGACTGGATTCTAGGACTTCCTCGGTGGCTGTCACTGGACCCGTATTACGGGAAAAAAATCCGTTCTGTGGTGGCTGCTGCGGTGAACGCTCGGACTCGTTGGGGTTGTATTTGTAGGGGTGCGGAACCGTTCCCTGGTAGCCACCTACAGCTGCGCTCGCACGCGGACAGACTAGCAGTCCCAACACCATGGCGGAGGCAAAGACGATCGATGTCCTCATCCTTAGTCAAAGAATATCATTAAGTATTACAAATGTGCATCCTAAAGAACTCAATGGTGAACAAATTAAGTGTCTGCTTTTCGCAACGTTTTACGCAAATTTGACACCAATTCCACATGGTTATGCACTGTGTACATTTACAGAGGCCAGAGTGAAACGTCACTAAATATATTTTTATTGCAAGAATAATAGCTAAAGGGACTCACCTGATAGCCGATAAAAACAACAGAAACACTCCCGTTAAATCTGGAATAAACGTCAGTTTGCCTGCGGGAGGGAGTACGATGTTGCTTTAGTAGAACTATTCAAACTACTGTCTAGCTATACTGTCTCAGAGTTAAGTACAGCAGAGGAATGAACCCGCCCACCACTCACCCTCTCTGATTAATAGATACCATGCGTTCGACTCCAAACTGACACCAACTGGGAACTTGCAGAGTAAACCATTTATTTTTTAGAATTAACATAAAATGATCAGCAACAAAAGACAAAAAAAAAAAGTTAGTTTCTAGACAAAAAAGCAAATCCCCAGCAACCATATTAAATACACGTAACACAAACATTTAACTTTAAACACAGGTTTTACTCAAACACAGTGGACCAAAGCTTGTTACGCTTTTCCATCCTTTCCCATCAAAAAGCTCCGGTCCTTGTTTTCATAGATCAGCCACTGATTACTTGCAAACAGTTAACGGTGTATGTAAATATAGATACCATTACGATCGTGCATTTCAGTCTACCTCTGGGGATTGAACACTGATTGTAGGAATCAGCAGCTCAACAAACCTGTGTCAAGGTTAAAATCTAACATTAGGAAACAGCTCCCCAAAAACCTTTGTGATTTCTTTCTAATTCAGTTTGAGATGTTTGGTGGGGATGTCACGGGCCAGTTATAACAGCAGTGTATTCTCAGGTGGCGGTGGATGTGGTGGTAGTGGAGGTGGTTGTGTAATCCTCATCGGAGTAGTGTGGTACAGACTTCTTGGCCACAACATTGTCCAGCCTCTGACCCATCAGGTAAGGGTTTCTGACACTCTGGAATGAAAGGGAACGGAGACTTTGTTATTCCATCTTATCGCGGCTCTGTTGATGAACAGAAAATAGTAAATCCGAAATGTGTGTTCAAAAGTATACGGCGCCTTTCGGGTATTTGAGTTAAACGTGGTGATGTGGTATTCACAGAGATTTTTCCACAAAAGAAAAACTAAGAAAGACCTACCCTTTTTTTTCTTTTGGGTCCACCTTTCAGTTTCTGGTACAAGAGCTCCTTGTTCTACAAGGAAATATAGAAATATATTTCTGCTGTTTTAAACCCTAATGAAACATTTTCCTAAAATATAAAAATACATTTCTTGCATTTTTTATTATCCATTTTATTTATACATATTTTATTTTCACTATAAACCCACCAATTACATTTTGGTTTTATTTAAATACATCAGATCATATTTCTTCATTACAATTTCTTTGCCTCTCACAATCATTTCCATGTATGGTCTTTGTATTATTGTATCCCCTGGAGAGTGTATTGTGAACTTGTCCCCTTCAGTCAAAGGGCTGTTTTAAGGCAACTTTGACCCAGAGAAAGCAAGGCGGCCAACCCAGTCACTTACCCACTTAGCAAGAGCTGTGTAGTCGTGCTCTGGGTCAAACAGGTGCTGTTGCTTCTGGAACTCTCTGCTGAATTCTGCTGTGTCCGGGACATTTTCCAGACATCCGTCTACAGCTTTGAGAAAGAAGAGGACCGAGAGTCAGGGACAGGGCAAAAGACCGTATTCATCTGCAACTACAAGACCAACAAGCAGAGGATAGAGGGCAAACTGGACAAAAACAAGGAGAAAACATGGGTGGCTGCCCCAAATTCTAATTGCAGGACAAATATGCTGAAAGTCTGTCACTCAGAATGTCATGAGGCTACGTTCCAGTGAAAATGTGCCTACCGGTTTTCCCCAGTGGACATGGGTTAGGGGGGTCTGGGTACCCGTGGTCCTGGCTGAAGTCTTTTGGGATGTTGTCTCCTGTCAGCTCGGCCACTATGTTGGGGATGTTGCCATAGGGACCCAGGTGCTGCAACCCCTCATGGGCTCCACCTAGTGGAAGAAAACGAACATGATAAGGACCACTTGTTTCCAGTCATTGACGGACACAGAATCTGAAGGGAACATGTTCACACCTGCTTTAAATGTAATTTTTGCATTGACAGTCAAGTTAATCAGAGAGCAATGTCATGTCTAGGCTTATTAGACTAAATGCAATGTTACTTTTTTTTTTTTTTTTTTTTATATAGTACACTGCATCTCCAAACAAAATCCTAATTCCACGCAGGCTACAGAAATCTAATCACTGTGACACTGGAAACCAGAACCATTGGCTTGGTGAAAATATTCCTGATGAACAGCTGGCAGGACCCATGGTATAATACATGATGGTTTTTTCTCCAGCCACAATGATGTAGACCTGTTATTAGACTCAGTCTCTCTGTGTCCCAATTTGAAAGCTATATCCTGTTTAGTGTACTACTTTGATCAGGGTGTATTAGGTTTTGTGGGACAATTTAGGATGCAACTATGATTTCTCCAAGGCTTTGAAATGAGCTCAAGACAGATTTGTGGTGTAATTATTGGTAGTAAATACTTTACAATATTAATTTAACAACATAAAATTGCCTGCATAGAGGGGGAAATATTTTGAACTCTCAGATAAATCATGACATCCCAGATTTCCACTGACTAGTGTTCTTACATCATTTGAAACTGGCCTATAATATAAGGTTGACAACCATTTTGTTTGACAAATTCTAAGGTTGTTAAGCCTACAGTATAGTCATTGTACTTCATGACAAAATGTATACGTAAGCTCGAAATATAAACGTTCAAGCTAACTTACATCCAGCTTCATGATAAAAACAGCCAAGTCACAGAACCTGAAAATGACTATAATATCACAGGCTGATAATTAACTACCTTGGATGTTCTGGGGCCCCACGATGTTGGTGGCCTGGTGAGCCGGGTACTCGACCCGGGGACGAGCGATGCCAAGTTGCTCCATGACGCCGTGGAGGAAGCGCTGAATGTCGGCCTCAGATACCTGGTCTGCCGTGCGGGGGCTCCGGGCAGATGCCAGCCCCGCCATACATACGAGAACACTCAGCAGTGTTGTTCTACTCAGTCTCGACGCCAAATCCATTACTGGTGTCGGCTACGAGAACATTAAAACCTTTTTATAACGTTGTATATAGGCTAGTGTCTTTTACAAATATATCTACAGATATGAAATCGGCTTACAACACATTCGGAAAAAACCCTCTGCCTACAAATTGTAACATTGGGCCCGAATAATTAAGATATAGGCTACCCAAATACTAATGTTGTTGCTGCGCACTGTATGTTTAGATAATCAGAACACATCAAATCTACGACTAGGGCCTACATGTTATCATACGTAAATTATAAAACCTGCAAAGACAGACAACGTAAATAATTTGCATTGCCCCAAATTATACCAGAAACTTAAATCTACCGCTATAATCTTAGAATTAGTAAAATTCAGAATGTGCATTTGCCCTGGTTTAAACAAAAATATAGGTGCGCAATCATTCGTTTACTTCGTAGGCAAATACACACGGAGGCCGCATAGTCATCTAAATATTGGAAATAAGTGATAATCAAGCACATGCCAAATATCCAATACTGTTACGCAGAACTAAAGGCTAAAATAAATGTAAATGTTATATCGTTTTCCTCACCGTGGGCTATACTGGATGCTGGGAGGGAGACAGTGTTATGACGCGTGAGGATGCAGTCCGCGCTCCACTCCAGCCTACCTCGGTTGCCAGGCACCGAACCATTAGCGCGGTCTCTTCGCATGTCGGTGGTAAGTAGGCAATGCCAATATTCTGGTTGCGCTTTTTAAAATGTGCAGGACCAATTCATACAAATAACTTCGTAGAATTCTTAAAAATAGCCATATTTATTCAAACAGAAATGAGTTCCAACCCTTCTGAGAAACATTAAATATTATTTAAAATATACATTTAAACAAATAAGTCAGTAAAATGTGGTATTAATACATTTTCATGACAAAATATGTAGGCCCACTCCATGACACATTAAGTTGATATTAGCCTTGAAGAGATGCTGCGTCCACACCCTACAGAGTGGCTCGTCTTCGGTTCTTCCAGGGGGTGAGTTTCAGCTTCACCAGACCAAACAGACTTGGAGAATCGAGAACCTCGCTGCCCTTCAGCTTCCTGGCTGAAAAACATCCAACGTTTCCTGATTCATTTCTGAAGATGGATGGACAGGGAATTAAAGAGGTTAGTAATTACATTTCCATGTAATAACTGTAGCAGGATCCTCATTACCCCTTTCTCCTAATATTTCCTTCAGATATAGACAATAGCATACAAACTAATTTAGCCTTTAACCTTTTAAGTGTTTGTCCACACTTTCTGTTTCGTTTGCTCCCTAGCGGGCTGGAAGGAGATCTGGTCAACATGGCTGAGGGACTTGAGCACGGCTGCCCTGTGTTAAGAGGTTGATTTCATCAAGGTGATGCCATTATGATTCATCACAAGCCAACTTAAGACTTCACAACATTTAAATTTTCCTTATGGACTACAGGACAATCCCATGTCAGTTAAATATGTACCTGAGCAAAAGGTGTTGCTCCTGAAAAGCGGAATATCTGGGAAGGCATCCAAACCCAGACTCTTCCTGAGGGGTTGTCTCTTCCTGCAGGGAGGTAACTCAGCATCACCCTGTTCACAGGAGGTACATCTCTGATCGGTCACCACCGACACCAGGGGAAAGCCTGGGACGGGCTCGGTGATCACCACAGGAACAACTCCTGCAGACATCACATAACCCCCAGTGATCTTCTACTGAAAAATACAGACGAAAGCAAAATCGATCAAAGTTGTGAGGAGCCATACCGAATAAAGGGGCGTTCTCTATGAAGGTGTGGACCACAGCTTTGGCAGCTTTGAGTTTCAGGCTTGTCTCAACTCCCTCTGCTCGCTGGCTGAAGGGAAGTAGGCTTGGCGCGAAGATCACGGCCAGGTTACTGCTGGTCATCTGGTTCTCTGCACTCCTGAGACCAATAGTACATGGCAGAGAAGAGTTTGATTGATATTCATGAGTCTCTGTCTTGCCTAAACTGATTTTCCAGGAGTACTCTGTCCATGAATCATCAGTATGAAAAATGCACTGAGTAAATTTACAATTTTACTCAGTACAAAGTCAGAATGTATTATAAGAAAATTATTTCAAACACCGTCTCAAAAACATTGAACATAATGCTTCTGCAAAGAGGTCTATTTTTAATGGCACAGGAGCTCAGATTGAGCCACGCTCATCTGCTATCCCCGTAGGTGAATTATTCTATGGAACTCTAGCATCAGGTGACCATGTTTAGAGGTTCCTCAGCCATCTTCTCTGCAGCACATCTATCAATCAGCTGTACAATGTGTAGCTTGTGCAAAACACACACACACACACACACACACACACACACACACGGCATTACCTGCTGGAGACCTTTGATAAGAAGTGGAAGATGTATCTGAGAAAAGCAGTGTTTCTGTCAGGCAGTAGGCAGGACACCAGCAGGGCAGCAGAGGTCCTCTCCTGCACAGAGGGCAACAGCTGGGCCTTCAGCAGCGCTTAAGAAACAACAAAGTTGTCTTTGACTGACAGAACGAGGGATGACCCGGAAAGAGATTAGTCGCTTTTTTTGTATATACACAGTGAGGGAAATTATTCTACTCTGAGATGTTTCACCAACACAGGCGTAGATTTCCAGTGCCAGTAATTGAACCATCAACCCCAAGGTTCTAGACAAGTTCCAGAAGTTTCTAACTCCTATATGACCTACCCAACTGGAGGTCTGAGGGAACGAGGGGGTCTCGGAGCTCCCGGCAAAACATCTTGAGCAGGCCGGCCACGTCACAAGGTAGGGCTGTGGATAAACAGGCCTCTCCCTTGTCCAGGCTGGCCTGAGAACGAGATGGGTCAGACAAGACAGGCTTCAATCCATGTACACGGAACAACAACCGCAATACACGGCCGAGCAGGGAAGGAATGCTCTGAGGTCTCACCCGAAGTCTCTTTAGACGAACAACCGAGCCGGACTTCCTGAACAAGCCCTCTGTGCCTGCGTGCTGCAGTAAGTGTTCACAGGCGTCCACCAGAAAGCTGAATTTAAATGGATATGGTGGTGTCAGCTCAGAGTATACAAGTCTATTGACAAATATTTACTGTTAGCATTGCCCGCATGCTGTCATACCAGGGTAGCTGCCCATAATCTGGGGCGTAGCACTGTCGCAGACTCCCAAGTGACACTCCAAACACCTTCGTTTCAGTTGTAGCTGGCCTCTCTTTCTTCCTTTGGTAGTGTTTCAGCTTTATTCCATGAACCACACGAAGATGTTTCACAACAGGGGCCCAAAACACTTCCCTAGACCTGTCTGGAATCTTCATATTCCTTTTTTTGTTCAGGTAAAAAATATTTTTTTTTAAACAAAGAAATCTCTCCCAACTGTAAGTACCTATTTCACCAACACAATTAATGCTGCTCTTGTGAGGTCACTAGTTTCTCCTGTTATGTAATAATCTTGTGATTTAAATCACCTGTAGCATCTTGAACTCACTCAATTGACCTAGTTGTAAGCCACGCCCCTTTATCTTCTTCTTTGGGGTTTTACCCCATTGGCAACCAACAATAATGGTTCATTACCAACTTCTTCTGTGATGGATTATGTGCCGAGGTAAGGGAAACTCTAAATCCTACCTAACAGTCCCATCTCTCCCAAAAAAATCTAATGTTTAAAAACAGCATCTGTAAATGTTCTACACAATATACTCTTGAATCTGTATTCTGATATCTGCTATTCTCTCATAAATACTCTTAATCCCTCACCCCCCTCTCTCATGACAGCCACACTGTATACATGATCTACTGACTCCATTGGCAACATTCACGATTTCCTGTTGGATGATTCCCTTATGAAATGTAATGATTTATTCAAACAACTGTGTTGCACCCATAGCCTACCAAAGATGGATTATTTCCTTTCCATTTAGAACAGATGACTGTCTGTACTGTCTATTCCAGTGCTCCTGACATCTCTTCACCTTCACTGCCCATGTCATATATTTAGCCTTGCCCACGAAGCCCCGCCCCTTGGTTACCACATTTTTGTCTTTTGTTTGTCGTGGTCCGGAATAATTGTTTTATGGTGCATACCGCCACCTACTGTACTGGAATGCATGATATATCAGTGTACAGACAAATAACTGTCTCGTTTGTGGTTGCAACCTCTGACAATATTTTGTTGGAAAACTCTAATTAATTAATTCTCCATTGAAAGTACTGGAGGAAACCATTCCGCTATCAGTAACATTTCAAACATCCACAAACCCAACCCCAATGCTAACCCTTAACCAACTGCAACCTTAGCAAACAGTCGCTTGTCAAGAGATAGTTTGTTAATGGCCTGTTGATAGTTTGGACTGTAGAGTTTCTACCCATGGACACTGGGACACATTAAAGTCAATTCCCACACCTCCAACAACACGAAACTCTGCTTGATGTCACAAGCAACACTTTTATTACAACATTACATGTATATACAGTGAACGACATGGCAGGAAGACCGAAGGCAGGTGAATGTATTCGAAAGGAAGAGTGGACAGCAGGGGTGTTTAGAAGCACTTCCTGTGGACGATGGAGGGGCCGGCCTCGTCGTACTCCTGCTTGCTGATCCACATCTGCTGGAAGGTGGAGAGAGAGGCCAGGATGGAGCCTCCGATCCAGACAGAGTACTTGCGCTCAGGTGGAGCGATGATCTAGAGGAGGGTGGAGAGGAGATGTGTTGGTTGGCTTCTAACTCAGCGCTTATGATGTCCCTTCGCGTTCAGCGCATTCTACATTAACAGCGTCTTTCTCCAGTCAGAATGCTAGGAGAATAGTTGACCTGACTGTGTGTTAGTAGGCTAAAGGCTGTCTTAACTAACCAATGGGAACCTGGTCGTTGTCACACGGCCTGTGGAGGGTACGGTAAGTGCTGCCTCACCTTGATCTTCATGGTGCTGGGTGCCAGGGCGGTGATCTCCTTCTGCATCCGGTCGGCGATGCCGGGGTACATGGTGGTGCCTCCGGACAGGACGTTGTTGGCGTACAGGTCCTTGCGGATGTCGATGTCGCACTTCATGATGCTGTTGTAGGCGGTCTCGTGGATGCCGGCGGACTCCATTCCTGAGGAACGAGAGACGAGCAATGACAGTTGGCAAACAATGCGCCTTCAACCAGACACGCGACCGACAGCAGTTAGAAAAGTATAGGAATAAGCTGAGAAAGATGTCCGCCTGTGGACTACTGACACTGGTGAGGGGAGGGCGACTCTTATTAACGGAATGGAAGAAATGATGTCAGGCAACAGTGTGTGTGGTATCATTCCTTCCCAATTAAGGGATTCCAGCTGTGACAGGATGTAATGTTGTCCGTTGGACACTAGAGGGCAGGGCACTGCTGTAACGTGAATGACAACCTGGAGTCTGACAGAGCTGTGCATGGATGTCGAGACAATAAAACATGGTCAACACCACAGAGAGGAGAGGGATGGAGAAAGGTGTGAGTATATAAGACTGGTAGAGACAAGGGCAACATACGCACCAATGAAGGAAGGCTGGAAGAGGGTCTCCGGGCAACGGAAACGCTCGTTACCGATGGTGATGACCTGACCGTCGGGAAGCTCGTAGCTCTTCTCCAGAGAAGAAGAGGAGGCGGCGGTGGCCATCTCGTTCTCGAAGTCCAGAGCCACGTAGCACAGCTTCTCCTTGATGTCGCGCACGATCTCCCGCTCAGCTGTGGGGGGGCGGGGTCACACTGTTGTTAAACCAAGTCAAACGCTACACGCTACGTAAAGGCTACATGTAGCCTGATGCTGCTTAGAGACCCTACAAGTGGCAATTACAATCGAGGGGCCGGCAAGAAAAGATAATTAATATAATACTATAATTTGATTCCAGTACTCCAACCCGTCCGTTCCTTCATACGTTGTCATGTGGTTACAAGGGTGCTCCCTGAACTCCACAACAGGAGTTTTATACATAACAGAACAACCAGCATTTGTTGCTGGAAGATGAGAAAGAGAACCGCAGTGCTAGACATCCATACAAAGCAAATCTACGAATAACTTCAGCGGAACTGCCTCAGCGGAACTGCCTCAGCGGAACTGCCTCAGTGGAATTGCCTCAGTACAACTGCAGTTAACTCTGACACACTGTGACAGTGTCAGCAAGCCTCTTCGCGGGTTAAACCCCTAGTTCTGGATGTCATAGTGCGGATGTCTCACCAGTGGTCACGAACGAGTAGCCCCGCTCCGTCAGGATCTTCATCAGGTAGTCGGTGAGGTCGCGACCGGCCAGGTCCAGGCGCATGATAGCGTGGGGCAGGGCGTAGCCCTCATAGATGGGCACGTTGTGGGTGACGCCATCACCGGAGTCCAGCACGATACCTGCGGGGGGAGTTGGGGAGGAGGAATGGATCAGCCCTGCTTCATACCCCCAGCTAGTTGTGTTTCTGGACTTAACTTTATCCTCCCGCATGTCTGGTAATTTGTGAGTAACACCAGCATCTCTGCACCACAGATTTTAATTTTGTTGTACGGTCATGAAAATGGTATAGCTCTGTAATGGGAAACAGACAAAGTCCTGTGTGAACTGACCGGTGGTGCGGCCAGAGGCGTACAGGGACAGCACGGCCTGGATGGCCACGTACATGGCGGGGACATTGAAGGTCTCGAACATGATCTGGGTCATCTTCTCCCGGTTGGCCTTGGGGTTGAGGGGGGCCTCTGTGAGCAGGGTCGGGTGCTCCTCTGGGGCCACGCGCAGCTCGTTGTAGAAGGTGTGGTGCCAGATCTGAAGGGTTGAGAGGGGAGACGGTCAAAGGCGGCCTTCCTGTCAATGTAACACTTTGAGGCATCCACGTAGTCATGTTCATGCAGTGAACTCTGAAAATATTTCCAGCGGGTTCCATTTTTTATTTTGACGAGTTACTCCTACAAGGGGTTTCTTGACTAATAGAATAATTCCCAAGTTACAACAGTTATTCGTTTTGGATAGTATTCTATGTATTCTATTGTAGTCACAGAAAGTCTCCAATACAACTGGTGGCATCTAGCTCTGGTACCCACCTTTTCCATATCGTCCCAGTTGGTGATGATGCCATGCTCGATAGGGTACTTCAGAGTCAGGATACCTCTCTTGCTTTGGGCCTCGTCTCCCACATAGCTGTCTTTCTGCCCCATGCCCACCATCACACCCTGGGGAGAGGAAACGAACAGGGGTTCGGAGAGTCAGCAGGACGCACAAACCACAGACCTTGGCGGACAGTTAGGGCAACACTAAACACACTCACTATGCCCTGGATCATTACGTGATTACGTCGCATCGCGCAGCCCAGTGCTTATTGTTTCACGTCATGACATTTACAGGTGAAACGGGCAACGTTATTTGTAGCATCTGCAACGGTTCTTTGGTTTCCCCTCCGAGCAGCGTACCTGGTGTCGGGGCCGTCCGACGATGGACGGGAACACGGCGCGAGGAGCGTCGTCTCCGGCAAAGCCAGCCTTGACCAGGCCTGAGCCGTTGTCGCACACAAGGGCGGTAGTCTCATCGTCGTCGCACATGATTGGTCGTGTTTCGGATGGACTTCTGTTAGGGAGAAACGCCGGTGTTACGGCGACACCGTTACAGACTGAAGCCGTGCGTTAAGAAATGTTACAATATATTTTGGTTATTTAGTATCTGGGTATTTACACACTAGTTACACAGAGACACTGCCCGTTGTCATGACTACATTTTGAATGGACAGTCTGCTCAGCATCAGTCACCAGTCAACTGTAAGTCTGTTGACTTTAGTGGAATTGCCTCGTCCTCTGGGTCACTGATAGCCTATCTGCTTCCTCCCTGGCAGAGCTGCTGTGGAAGGCCAAAAAGGGGCATTGTGCAGGCGCTCACACCGTCCCCTCTATTCTTAGACCTGGCCCTTGTCATTCCAAACAGCATCCACACGGAACGCTACCCCACTCCCCCTCCTCTTTCTCCTCCTTCCTCCCCCCTCCTCCCCTGGCCTCTTCATCCTCCTCCTCACCTCCAGCAGAGTTATTTCACAGCTGAAGGAGCCTGTCTGTTGACTGGCAACAGTGGTTGGCCTGGAGCCCCCCCCCCCCCCCCCCCAGCTGTCTGGACAGTCCTTCCCGTGTGTAGGTGAGCAGGAGCTGCTAACGCGTCTGTTTCTGTCCCTCTGTCCGTCCCTCCATATCTCTCCCCACTCCCCTCCAGGCACCCAGAGCTTGACAGCTCACTTCATAGTATATTAGTCTCTCCAGGCCTTCTTTCCACCTTGCTAAGTCTGTCCATCAACCCCTCTGTCTGTGTGTTACGTGTTACAGTCCCCTTAGGCCCCCCTCTACACCTCTATCTCTCCTTCTCCTTCTCCCTCCATCCCCCATTTCCAGACAGTTGGTCTGACACATTCAGAGCATGTAATAATAATAATAATAAATTTTATTTATAATGCACTTTATATCAATTAAATGACCTCAAAGTGCTACAATGCACTAGCCTAAAAGCATAGAACAGCGACATTAAAATAACACAATTAAACAAAAAAGGCTTTTCTAAAAAGATGTGTTACTGTCTTTCCTGTGAATGCCTATGCATCCCACTTATCAGCTAGCCAACCGCCCAGCCAGCCATCCAGATAGCCAGCCAACAAACCAACTAGACAACCAACTAACTAGCCAACCAAGCAGTCAACCTGCAAGCCGAATAACCAACCAGCCAGGCAGCAGGCCAGTCAACCAGCCAACTCACTAACCAACAAACCAGTCTGCCATTCATTTTTCTTAGTATGTTGGGCCCAGGAAGGCTAGATGTTGGCCTGTAGGCAGTTTAATTGAGACCATCCCCCTCTATACAGCCACACATCTTCACCCCCGACAGCTCTGTTAATTATCTGTCTTGGACTCTGTTCAGGAGTAGCGAGTTCCTTCTAGTGACGGCCATTCAAGGCTTCATTACCGTTCTTCTAGCAGTAGGATATTATGCTAGCAGTGCTAACTCAGATTTTTGTTTTCAAAATAAAAGCCATCATCGAAATATTTAAAGTAATATAGTTAACAATCTAGTCGATACATTTTACGTTTAATGTCCGTTCCAATGTAATTCTTGTCTGTTCTTTTTCACAGACTAGATTGCCTTATACATTTCAATGATGGCTTTTATTGTAATAAAAGATTTTTTTGTGCTGCCAGCATAATATCCTGCTGCTAAAATAACGCTAATGAAGTCTTGAATGGCCATCACTAGTTCCTGCGCTCCTCAACAGCTGCTTCCTGTTTAGCCACCAGAGCTCCTGTCACTGTTCACACATTTGCTTCCACCAGCAGGACTTTTCAATCAGTCACAACGAGCGCCGGCTGTTGCCGGGTAACTGCCCTGTTCAACTCCCGCTCTCCCTCCCTCTCCCCCCACCTCACCCCTTCGGCTTCAGCCCTTCTCCCGCCTTCTCAACCTCTCTTAAAACAATTACCTTCTGGTTCTCTCTCAGAACAGCCATGGCAGGCATTAACCCTAGCTGGGATCTTATGTGCTATGTCTTTCAATCACGATAATATTACAAACACCAACACTGACAATAATAATAATCTCTCAGAGAGAAGCTGAGAGTCTGGATCCTACCCAAACTTCACCAAGTCATTTAGCCATCCTTCCAGCTCTCCTCCAAGGTCCAATGGTACTAGCTCTCATGCAGTGGTGACTTACAGCCTCTATAGGGCCAGTACTGACTCCATTAGAGAGACAGTGATAGAGGCAGTACTGACTCCATTAGAGAGGCAATACTGGAACAGGAACAATAGCAGAAAGTGGACACTCACCGAGTTGTATGCCAAGACTGGAGTTTCCACTGGGACAAAAGCAGAGGGTAAGAGGTGTCCCTTAAATATGCCCCCTCGAACCAGGGCCTGGGGTCGACAGCCTGTGGGCGGGACCACAGGTTCGCAGAAGCCCAAATAAGAGCAGTTAGATAAGGGATCACCAGAAAGTGTATCCTGTGTCACTCAGGACCTCCTCTGTGACTGGACACCATCTGAAATGTGCTGTTGTTACCTAGGAGATCATGGCTCTAGTCATGTTAGTGGCTGGCTGTGTCTGGTTCAAAAATAACGATTGTTTGGCAGAGGGAAGTGAAAGGGATTATTCCTGGATTTTTTTCCTTTGTAATTTTATGGTTGATTATAGTTGGGTCATGATTAAGTAGGTGTTAACAGGCTGTTGGGAAATTATGATCTTTCAGGCCGACTTGACTTTTATAAAGAAGACCTGTTGTGAAACCAGATAGCTCTTGACTACATTCAGATGCAATTGAATAGTCAAATAAATGTTGTCCCTTTCTGATTGCTGTATGGATTTGGACCTTGGTTTTTCATTGGGTTATAAAGGGAAGGGGAAAAATTGACTAAATACACTAATTTATCAATTTCTTTCATAGTGAGTTGAATATTTAGTTGCTTATTTTTGATTAACATGAAATAGAAATGTAAATATCCATTGAAGCTATAGATGTTTTGGTTCTGTATGGTCAAGACTGGATTTTTGGTTTGTTTACATGGATGAATGCCATAGTTTGAACAACTGAACCAACGGCGTGGGAGCTAATCATCCCATAAGTCTCCCGCAGCTGTCATCCCAACACATCGGGATTTAACACAGACTCCGCGATGCATTCACACAGTGACCCTTGAAATCCCAGCTCCATTGACAGTGTCCAGTCTGCTTCCCGGGGAGACAGACACGTTAATATGACTAATCTGAGAGAGGAGCGGGGGTGTCCGTCAGAAAGGGAGGGGGGGGGGCGACGTTGGGAGAGTCATTTAACAGTCTGACGTGGTGTGTTGATTCGGTGAACAAGTCTTTTTGCCGGGCCGACACTCGGTGCCATAGCGCCTGTCTGCAGTTGCTGTCCTGGAGCCGTCCCGACATATGTGAGACGGGGGGAGAAGCCAGAAACATGCCTGACAGCTGAGCTGGAGGAAGAGAGGGAGAGAGGGTTTGTTGGGAGGGGGATAACACTCCGTGTCCAGTTTGCTCTGTCCGCTCAGCTCAGCGGGTCTATGGGACAGCCTGTGGCGGAGGCAGACTCTGATTGGTTCCTCTGTGTCCTTTTAGGGTCATGCTGGGTAACAGGTGGCGCAGATAGCACATTCAGGCGCCGCCTTGCGGAAACGTCCTCTGTCCCGAACCCCTTAATCGTCACCTCCCCCGTGTCTCTGTACATGCCGGCACAGCACCCTATCGGGAGAGAGGTTTTTTTTCCTATATGGAGTCTCCAACTGATAGAGTTCTGTAGGAATGCAAGGACCCCACACCATCAACATTCTAACATGCAGGCCTCCATTTGTAGCTCTTGTAATGGATTGGCTGCTAGGTTGATTTACCTCCACCAGGCAGGCTAATGGGAGTCTGAATAAAATACCAAATGCCATAAGGGGAATGGCTGTTTAACTGAATATGTCTGTCCTCTGCCTTTATATAGGAAGGTGGATGTTTCAGAACGGGGCTTCCTTCAGCTATTCTAGTAGCCGGGTTTAATTCTCGCGACACAACAGCGCTGCCACATTACTCACCGTTGGCGTCTCACGGGTGCGACGGAGGCCATGTTGTCATGGAAACGTGTGTGTCACCAAACCTCCACCAGTCAAGATGTCTGGACGGCGGAGATGGATGGACGTTGTGGTGTGCTGGGTCAATCCATGTCCCATTGCAGAGAGTCATCGAACACTGTGAGGCATGGAAGGCACCTGAAGTCGTTCCTCTGGTATTACATGGTAAACACGGGGGGGGGGGGGGCAGTAATGAAGGTGGAGGGATGAGGATGATGAGGGCGTTAAGGAGGGTGGAAGAAGGATGATGATGAGGGCGTTAAGGAGGGTGGAAGAAGGATGAGGGCGTTAAGGAGGGTGGAAGAAGGATGATGATAAGGGCGTTAAGGAGGGTGGAGGGATGATGATGATAGAGGCATTAAGGAAGGTGGAAGGAGGATGATGATGATGGAGGCATTAAGGAGGGTGGAGGGATGATGATGATAGAGGCATTAAGGAGGGTGGAGGGATGATGATGATAGAGGCATTAAGGAGGGTGGAGGGATGATGATGATGATAGAGGCATTAAGGAGGGTGGAGGGATGATGAAGATAGAGGCATTAAGGAAGGTGGAAGGAGGATGATGATGATGGAGGCATTAAGGAGGGTGGAGGGATGATGATGATGGAGGCATTAAGGAGGGTGGAGGGATGATGATGATAGAGGCATTAAGGAGGGTGGAGGGATGATGATGATAGAGGCATTAAGGAGGGTGGAGGGATGATGATGATAGAGGCATTAAGGAGGGTGGAGGGATGATGATGGAGGCATTAAGGGAGGTGGAAGGAGGGTGGAGGGATGATGGAGGCGTTAATGAAGGTGAAGGAAGGATGATGATGATGGAGGCGTTAAGGACGGTGGAGGGATGATGAGGGCTGAGGATGAGGGCTTTGGCAGGCTTCCAACCAAACAATGACAGTGAAACAGTGAACAGTGAAAATATGCATCCAATTCATTCAACCTTCATGTGTCTCCTTGTTTCAGCTCCATTTATCCTCGCTAAAATCTTTTACACACAGAAGAGATCACATGACAATCTACAGCATGTAGGCCATCATGATCGCGTAACGCTTTGCATTCTGAGGTATAAGAACGGATCAGCGACAAAGAAACTAAACACAACTATCCTTCTGCTAAAGTTTCTCTGACAAATATCCCTTAATATTCACATGAGGTGTGTGGATGAAAAGGGAAAACCTCTGTCTGAATCTACCACTAGGAGCGGCTTTTCTTGACACGTTATCAGGCGAGACCCACCCCACAGAGTTCAGCAGGATCAGCAGAACGGTCGGAAACAGCTTGTGCTTTTGGGGACCTTCTTCCTTATAAGGTAACACAGGAGGCCCAGGATTTATCTGCCTGTGTCTGTCTCCAACAGCTGTCTGCCTGGTCAATTCGCAAGCTCCCTCAGCGTGTGTGTGCGTGTGCGTGTGTGGCAGCAACAGTCATCACTGTAGGCAGCTGTTCTGTTGGAATCGAATGCATTTTAACATTCACTTCACCTTGGTGGAGATTTGTCTTTACCGTTACAAATATGTTCGTCCCTAAAGCGTATTACATAATTCAACTGAAAATCAAGCTAATACAGTGGGGAGAACAAGTATTTCATACACTGCCGACTTTGCAGGTTTTCCCCTTACAAAGCATGTAGAAGTCTGTCATTTTTATCATAGGTACTCTTCAACTGTGAGTGACGGAATCTAAAACAAAAATCCAGAAAATCATCGTATGATTTTTATGTAATTCATTTGCATTTTATTGCATGACATAAGTATTTGATACATCAGAAAAGCAGATATTTGTTACAGAAACCTTTGTTTGCAATTACAGAGATCATACGTTTCCTGTAGTTTTTGATCAGGTTTGCACACACTGCAGCAGGAATTTTGGCCCACTCCTCCATACAGACCTTCTCCAGATCCTTCAGGTTTCGGGGCTGTTGCTGGGCAATACGGACTTTCAGCTCCCTCCAAAGATTTTCTATTGGGTTCAGGTCTGGAGACTGGCTAGGCCACTGTAGGACCTTGAGATGCTTTTTACAGAGCCACTCCTTAGTTGCCCTAGCTGTGTGTTTCGGGTCGTTGTCATGCTGGAAGACCCAGCCATGACTCATCTTCAATGCTGTTTCTGAGGAAAGGAGGTTGTTGGCCAAGATCTCGCGATACATGGCCCCATCCATCCTCCCCTCAATATGGTGCAGTCATACTGCAGAAAAGCATCCCCAAAGAATGATGTTTCCACCTCCATGCTTCACGGTTGGGATGGTGTGCTTGGGGTTGTACTCATCCTTCTTCTTCCTCCAAACACGGCGAGTGGAGTTTAGACAAAAAGCTCTATTTATGTCTCATCAGACCACATTACCTTCTCCCATTCCACGAGCCTGGACATGCGCTGGCTTGAGCAGGGGGACCTTGCGTGCGCTGCAGGATTTTAATCCATGACGGCGTAGTGTGTTACTAATGGTTTTCTTTGAGACTGTGGTCCCAGCTCTCTTCAGGTCATTGACCAGGTCCTGCCGTGTAGGTCGGGGCTGATCCCTCACCTTCCTCATGATTTTTTATTTTTATTTATTCTATTTATCCTTTATTTTACCAGGGGATGTCCCATTGAGATAGTCAAATCTCTTTTACAAGGGAGCCCTGATCATTGATGCCCCACGAGGTGAGATCTTGCATGGAGCCCCAGATTGAGGGAGATTAACAGCCATCTTGAACTTCTTCCATTTCCTAATAATTGCGCCAACAGTTGTTGTCTTCTCACCAAGCTATTTGCCTATTGTCCTGTAGCCCATCCCAGCCTTGTGCAGGTCTACAATTTTATCCCTGATGTCCTTACACAGCTCTCTGATCTTGGCCATTGTGGAGAGGTTGGAGGCTGTTTGATTGAGTGTGTGGACAGGTGTCTTTTATACAGGTAACGAGTTCAAACAGGTGCAGTTAATTTTTCTTAAAGAAAAAACGAACAGGTCTGTGAGAGCCGGAATTCTTACTGGTTGGTAGGTGATCAAATACTTATGTCATGCAATAAAATGCTAATTAATTATTTAAAAATCATACAATGGGATTTTGTGGATTTCTGTTTTAGATTCCGTCTCTCACAGTTGAAGTGTACCTATGATAAAAACATGCTTTGTAAGTAGGCAAACCTGCAAAATCGGCAGGGTATGTTCGTGTTTTCCCAGCAGCAGATGTCCTTTTGCGATAGCCACCTGACCCACACAGTTCACAGCAACATCACACTGCCACACCTGTTGTTGTTTTTGTTGTTGTTATTGGGTGGTTGGGACTAAAAGAGACTCCTGCCAGAGAGCAACCGTGGGGAAGCGAGGGACATTAGCTTTATATAGACCTGTGAAGGCAGTTTTACTATGTTTTAGCATACCGCAAATAACTTTTACACCATCAGATCTAATTCATTGGAGATATGATTTGATTGGTCGATTTGTTTTGGTTCATATAACCCTTATTTAACCAGATAGTTGTGAGGAAAAATCTCAGTGACAAAAGGACACATGCTGGAGGGGCCTGGATACAGTCTTTAGCCACGATATATTGGCCATTTGCCACAACCCCCCACAACCATAAATATTCATACTCATAGTAATGGGTCATGCAATTTCAAAAATATGAAAAAAGGAGTTACTGAATTTTGTACAGTTCGTCATAAGGCCCAACTCTGTGGCGTGTGCTGGTTTTGATGTCACATATTGTACTGTGGCGCTACCTTGTCATTGCGTGAATGTGTGTTTAGATTTTACTAGGAATTTACTGCTGCCCGAAGTAGCAGCTACTCGAAAAGTTAAACACGATGATGAGACCAGGTCAGTGCCAGCAGTTTGTCAGACATTGTCAGCTCTATGAATAAAATAACATGTGGAATGTTTTGAAAGTTTCCCTGTCAGTGCTAAATGTTGTTCTTCTCCTGGTTTGGGTCCGTGGTGGGAGGGGGGACTGTCTGTATGTGTATGTGGTCTTATTTATCTATGTTTGTGGGGATCTTTAGTATGGTTTTGTAAAAGTGCTGATGTAGAAAGGGCTTTGTAAATACATTTGGTTGATTGATTGACCAAAAATCCTCAAAGGTCTTTGCAAGGACAGTAAAACAAGGAAAGCTGGCCATCACATGAACATTTTGCAAGTCTCTGTGAGAATGAAGGCTGTTTAACTATATGGGGTTATGTTTAGTGTAATAATTGGGGTCAGGGGTTAGTTTTAGGATAAAGGTCAGGGCAATTACCTGTCCTGATGTGAATTTCATTTATAAACACTCTACTCGAAACAGTTTACAAGAATAGAGTATTTAAATAGGATTTACAACCACACCACATCGGAAGACTGTTCCACAAACAAACAACAGGTTCCGGAGTGCAAGAGAACGAATTACTAAGGTATTTTTGACATGACACAACTGAGACCAATTAAATAGAAGTCAGGTTTTTATAACATAACTAACAAAAATAGCCAATTCCTTTTAGAAAAAACCAAAGAACACTGCCATCTTCTGCTCAAGACTGAAATACTCTGTGTAAAAGGTTTGCGTACATTTTATTTGTTATCATATTGAATATAATTGAACTGCATCCACATTATGTATTTGTAATCTAACATTTATTAATTAACAGGCGGGATGCATTTCTACAGTGTTTGCTTTTGCATAGTCATTAATTTAATTGTATATGGTAACGTTAGCAACCGCAAAGCGTTCCTCTTACCCCAGAAACGGCAAACATGGTGGACAAAAAGAAAAAAAGTAATCGAGCCAAACGGGTTTTCGTTAACAACATTGATACGTATTCTTCTAAATACATCGCAAAGGTAAATTTGCTAAAGTATGCCTATGTAATGGCGTTAGATATGCCAAATGTATGCAGATGGTGTAGTTCACACTATTGTTTGCACTTTTTGGGACCGTAGTTTCTGTCAACTTGCATAGTTGGAAGCTCCTTGGAGGAAGCGGACACAGATGAGGATGGTCTCGGTGTGGATGAGCCTAAACTGCAAGATCCTAAACTGCAAAATCGGACATTCAAAATTGTTGGGAGTGTCTCTAACAACGAGGTTGCGAAACCCAATTTCGCATTAGAATGTTATTCCGTGAGTATAATCAACCACATTTTCTGGATTAATTTATCATTCACTATTCAGTGCTACGCAATGGCGTAATTCCAAGACATTGTTGACATGTCTTTACATTGTTGCATGGTATTCAGTCTCAAAACCGTGAACAGCTCCTGCCACGACTATTGGAATGTGACGTGATTGTTTACAATATCTCCGAAAATGCCACATCAGGGCTGGTGGATGAGGCTATGTGGGCCATTTCAGGTAAGCTAAGAACCAGTCAGACATTGATTGTTGGATCAAGCCAATGTGATACATTTACTGTCAGACAGCTGACAGAGGTAATCCTTTGTTGTGTGTGTAATTATGCAGTAATTAGACATGCACTCTGGGACTGAACAACAAAAATGTGATTTATTTTGTACAAAATCAAATAAGTAAACCTCCCATTTTGAATAATAGTATGATTGTGAATAACAGTATGATTGTGTCTCCTTAACTTTGTTTATGCTACAGCTCTTCACTCGGAGATGGAGCGTTTTACTTCTCAGAAGATATTCATCTTGATATCGTCAGTCATGACCTGGGCAATGAGCAAGCCAATCGATCCTGTAAGTTTATGTTCAGTTCAATGTGGCTTAATCACTTTATTGTTAAAGGGTCGGCTGTTCTAAATTTACCTCATATGTTTATGCCTCAGAATGACCCAGAGATTCCCCTGACAGAGGAAGACTACAGGAGGAAAAAACCCCATCCTAACTTCAAGGAGCACGCCAAAGCAGAGAAAACAGTGATTAAACTGGGAAAAACTGTAAGTAAAATGGACTTGGCCGTGCAAATGTCAACAACAGTAATATCGACAACAAGGATTGCAGAAACCACAACAGCTTTTATTCACCATTCAGCTAAAGTCCAAGCTGTCCAGTTACGTTGTGACAGCTGGGGTTCAGTATGGAATGGGAGAAAACCTCCTCCACTACTTTTTCAAGGTACATTATAACCAAATATGTGACACACGATCGCTCGACCCGGCTTCTGTTCATGTTGTCTATGCCACTCGTTCCTTGGTTTCCGCCCCTCCAGGCCTCGTGGCTAGGGGAGTCTGCAATGGTTCCCGTTTTTGGCACCGGTACTAATGTCATCCCTACCATACATGTCAGCGACCTTGCATGGTTTGTGTTCGTTCCGTTATCCTGAAATGACCGCTAATTCAAAGGTATCTGCCGAAGGTCGAGTGAAGAAAATAAACATACTAATCCTGACAGCTCTGTCTTTTATTGTCCACAAGTGTTATTCAGAATGTGATTGACCACAAGCCAAAGACACAGTGTTTCATTGCCGTGGATGATTCCAAGAATACCTTTGAGGATATTGTGAAGGTAAATATGCCACTTTTGTTTTTCATTTCATGTCGATTGTTAATATCGCTGCACGTCCTTTATGGAACTAGAAAAAGTGTTTTGTTTATTGTCCCCCCTGCAAGACTATAAGCTTCGTTCTAGGTCAAGGAAAGATTGAGAAAGTTCCGAAGGAGCAGGCGTACCTCACCAAGGCTTTGACAGTACGTGCCTCTTGATTACCCTTTTCCAGTTTGTTAATGTAAATCGGGATTTCAAATAATGTAGGCCTAGTACATAACAGCTCAGATCTGACTGTGCTGTCTTGCCTTCTCCTGTGCTATGGTCATGTGACTTGACTACACAAACAGATCAGTGATTAGTTGTCCTGTGTTTTCACTTTGTTTTACCAGGAGGTGGAAGGGGAATACCTAAATGTCAACTTGCGACTAGAGGCTGTCTTGCTTAAGGACAGCTTCAACATTCGCTGGGTGTCTGAGACCGGCATCATTGATAGCATCAACTGGGTGGTGGAAGAGTATAAACAGTTGAGACAACTACAGGTGAGCATCCAGACTTTCATCTTCTCAGCTCTGAATAGAATATAAATTGGTGCTAAGAAATATGTAGCTGTCTGTTGTTGGAATAAAACCCTGCAGTACAGAGAGATAGGCCTGGGTTTAAGTCTACATGCAAAATGTAGTGTAATTCTAAAACGTTTTTTAAAAGGATATTATATATTAAAACACACACTTTTGTTTTCCCGATCAGCCTATCAAAATCTGTGTCCTGGGGCCGCCAGCAGTGGGGAAGAGTACTGTGGCAGAGAAACTGTGTAAACATTACAAACTGCACCACGTCAGGCTTAGAGATGTCATCGATGAGAAAATATCACAGCTGGTCAGTAAAAGACAACACAATACTTAACACATTTTTGCATTTTCTCCTGTCAGTGCTTCAAAGTTTCTTGCATTGGAATTTCAGTTTTATATTTAGAATTAATTTTACAGTCCTAGTTTAAAAGTGTGGAACTTTTAAACGATGACACAGCAAAAGGGGCAAAGGTCCAAGGGTTTATTGACTTGGCATGGTCACTGTTTTCTTCTTTTAAACTGTTGTTAATGGAAATGACTCCCTCTTGTGGTCAATACTCATTTGCAAAAAATTTCTGATTTGCACATTTGTAATACATTATCTAACCAAATAAGTCGATTTTTTTTTCTCTGACCCGTTCCAGGTGGAAACTGTGAAATGGGGTCAGCAAGAGGGATCGAGGGAGGAGTATGTGAGGAATGCTCAAGACCAACTAGATTCTCTGAATGACAGCATGCAGCGAAATGAAGGTTTGCTATTCACATTCCTTATATGAAAGGAAACCGTTACGGAGTGGGTTCTTTTTTTAATAGGTATTTTTAAATATCAACTTAACGCCATTTGATGAAAAGTCTAATGTGCGATTGGTCAGTTCCTGCATTTATTTTATCCGAAGTCAAGTGCTGCTTAACGCAGAATATGTTATAGAAATTTGTCAGTTGATGACAGTCAAAGATGTGACACAAACATTTAGTAATTAGTTAAAGAACCATAGGTCTTTCCTAAAAGATAGATTCATCATTAAAAAAATATAGATCCTCCTTATTATAATAAAAAAATATTATAGGGACTTTTGTTTTTACTATGTTGTTTTCTAACAATTCTGAAGAAAAGTGATTTTCAACAAATGTAGTTATAATTGCAGGTCGCCTGGGTAAAGAGCTTCTTTATCTTATCATGCGTGAGAAGCTAAATTCCAAGCCGTGCAAGAACCAAGGATTTGTCCTTGATGGCTTCCCCAAGACCTATGACCAGGCCAAGGAGCTATTCTATGGTGAACACAAATCAAATCGTTTTATTTTGAAAAGACCATCGGCTCATCTTGGAAAACACTTCATCCAAATGCTGTTTTCTTCCTTCTTAATCCCTTAAACAACTTTGTTTTCTAGATGAAGACATGGAACTGAATCATACCACGTCCAGAATGCCATCCTACAACAAGAATATCATTCCAGGTTAGTTAATAACCGTGGTAATGTTACGCTAACTCACACATCATTTGGTGACATTACTGGTTCCTGTCTGTTTTTTTTTTTCAGAGTTCATTTTCTTGTTAGAGGCGTCTGATGACTTCTTGAAGGAGCGAGTTCAGAACCTACCTCCTAGTCTGGCAGATGACAAGCGCTACTCTCAAGACAAGTACCTTAGCCGGCTAAAGAGATATAGAAAGGCCAACGTGGAAGAAGAAACTGTGCTACACTACTTTGATGAGCTGGAGATTCACCCAGACGTCATTGGTAAGTCTTGAAATGATGCACAGAAACAAATAGACATTTGAGTGTCAAGTTTGCATTTTAGCCCGTCAGTATTCACAAAACCAACGCATGTTGCAGAATAGTCCTTTTCCTGTAGTACTTTCCAGAGGAATAGGCTCAGGTCAAAACCAAACACTATAAGCTAACCATCATATAGTTTATACCTGTTCATACATTATGTCTATCTAGTATGTTAGAGAATAAGCAAGAGCCAGCCTGAGAGCTCATTTACAACTGGGCAGAACTTTGCATTGGATTTGTTTTGTACCTTCCAGAGGTGAACAGTGCTGGCGACACTGAATACTCTGCCGTCATGGACAGCATCCTCAGAGTGGCGGGCCATCCAAGGAATTATGGCCCCACCCCTGCAGAGAGAGAGGAGATGAAGAAGAAGGCTGAGGAGGAGAGATCCCGGCAGGTGGTCCTGGAGACGGCAGAGAGGAAGAGGTGGGAGGCTGAGACCACTGCCAAGATGGCTGCTCAACTCGCCAAGAGGGTAAGAGATGTCCGCCTGCCTTAGACCCTGCAGTAGAAATCACTGCTCCCTGTCAGTTTATCTGCAGTCCCTGTGAGAAGGACACGTGTTCAAATGAACCAGGCTTGATTTCCCTCCGCGGCGAGGTGTGAAGTGATACGCAATGAAAATAGGGCCGTAAGCAGGCACCTTCGTAAGCACTTCGATGTGATTAATATTATTCATAACAAATAAAGTTTAAATGACATATACCCATTATAAACGTAAAATAGGCAATGAAGGTGAAGGAAAACAGTCAAAGTTGAGAAAATTAATTGGCAGAATGAGGGTTTGAACCTGGTGTCTCCCGGGGACGTGTGTGGTCCGCGGTTGGCAGCACGACCACAGGAACAGCCCCAGGTACCAGGTATGAATTTCAAGGTCGGCATTTTGCCTTCGTGTCTCCAGAGTGTTCAGTTGGGTGAGGTGGAGAGGCAGCAGCGCGTGTTGCTGGAGGCCCGTTCCAGGCCCCTGAGGAACTACCTGATGATGTATGTTATCCCCCTTCTTTCTGAGGCCATGGGCGAGTGCTGCAAAGTCAAGCCAGACGACCCTGTTGACTTCCTGGTAATGTTCAAGTCTTTCCATCTTCTTTTTTTAATCGGGGGGGGGGGGGGGGGGGGGGGGCTGTTTTTTCTGGAATGGGCATCTGCCTGAGATTCTTTTTCCCCTGTTTTAACAGTAGATTTTGTCATTAATTAAATTTGATTATCCATTTTCATCTACAGGGATATCCCTAGACATTTGAAATTCTTAATAAACCAAACCTTTGGTTGTAGTGATTATAATGTGTGCTTGGCTACTCCAACACATTTAGTTGCCAGTCTGCCCTGATATCAGGATGCCAATTTTCCCACTTCAGACAGCTATTACAGGCACCCACCTACTGGTTTCCACGGCACCTGACACAGATCCATGCAAAACACTCACCAGAGACACTTTTATTAACATAATCTGTCATGTCAAGAATCAGACTTCTGTTTCACAGTTGCCTTCGGTGAAAAGCCACCAGAGAAAAGCAGCCTGTTTGCTGTTCACCTGAGCCATGTGGATGAGTCATTCTGTTCGAGTCAGGAGCATTTTCTTTTAAATTCAGACTATCCAGATGCAGAGAATATATGATGCGTTGTCTAGTAGAGCAATAATATCCCTATTTTCTTTTTTTTGTATTTTGTTCTTTTGTTTGATAAATGAGCGTATGGGAAAGAGAGAAAGAAATGTGTGCTGAAATAGCTGTGAAGCAGATTTGCTACGAGTTCCCGAGCTGTAATTCCAAATTGGTTGACTGTGAGAAAACTACATTTTATTGTATTTTAAATATTCTCTTTTGTGATTTTATTTATTTCAGGCTGAATATATTCTCCGGAACAATTCACATGAATAGTGAGAATTGATGACTCATTCCAAACATCATTGAGATTACCTGTTATAAATGTTGTCTTGCAAAGTTGAGCAAGTGTATTTTGAATTGGGTTTTTCCCACAGCAAGAAATAAAATTATGTATTTCTCAATTTGGGCTCTTGGGTTGTTATAAGAATCATTTTAGGAAGATAATGAAGAAGAGCTGAAAATAATTATACATTTCTCACCATAGCATCCTCCATTTACACAAAGTTTGTGTTCCTCAGATCAGACGTTGTGGATGCAAGCCAAATGTTAAAACACCTTGATCATTGTTCAATATTTCAACCAAGAGCGCAGTCTAACGCCATCTCACTGATCTACATACACGCAATAAAACATTGGTTTTATTTATGGACCTATGTCATGGCAACAACTCCCAACAGATTAGGGAGCATTTCTTCTAGTAATCCACACCAAGCACAGGGGGTTGTATGTGTGCATGAGAACACCCTTAATACCTGACAACCTGATTGTTGCAGTTGCCCAAGTTGCCAGCGGGAATTGCTACAATACAAACGTTGCGTCGCACAGTTGACCTAACAACTCGTCAGCTAGCTGCGCTTTCAAAGCACAAACCACGACCGCGCTCTGAAAGGTTGGTGCCGTGAAGGAGGAGCACCTCGCACCATTTATAGTCACAATTGACCCATCATATGTTATGTTATGATCCTCTTCTAACATAACCAGGGAACATGGATGAGCGCTGCTTAGGAGTGGGGGATCAGGGATGAATACATATCAGATATGTAGTCATAAAGCCCAACGAAAAGGCTTGTAAGGAATTGTTTATGTTTGACTAATTTAGGTAGGTCCCTTGCATTCTGCTGTGCTTTCTAAAACAAAACAATATGTTATAGGAAACTAACAGACCACCGCACAGTCTGATAAGTCATTAAACCTTGGTTGAGGCATATGTAGGGTGACCAGACGTCCCATTTTGCCCGGGAAAACCCCGTATTTCCGTCCGTTTTAAGTTGTCAGAATGCATATGACATCTGTGTCAGTATGCGACATATGAGCAGGGGAACGTAACCAAAGCAACAAAAAATATAAATATATATAGCACTGTGCGAACCTACAGCATGTTGTTGTCCAATTGACACAAAACAAGCTACATATTTAAGATGGGACTGAATTTGATTTCAAACCTACCTGTTGCAGTTGAATGTTTGGCGAAAGCCCATTTTCATGAAGGACTACAATTCCCGTGCGATGAAACAAACTCGTGCTTACGTCATGGCGTTTACGCACTCGGAAGGTTGCGATTTTTGCTGTGACCGCGACAGCTCGATGCACTGTGCACACGCGCCATGTTTAGTGGAAACAAAAGGTGCAAATTCCAACTGCTTGGTTGCGGGATACATAAGAATTGCTATAGGTAGTTACCTTTAATGAAAAAAAGAAACGGGTATGAGAAGGGACTTTTGGGGGGGCTGATTGGACTTGCTGGAAATTGTTACAATGCCCTTGTAAGTATATCGCTTCTTCAGATAGTTTTTTTTTTTTTTTTTTAAATAAAGGTTTGGGCCTACCAATGCAATTAAGCCTGACCAACCTGTCTAGTGTGTTTGCTGCCATGGTTTTTTAAAGTAGTAACTTGTATATTAGCGGTAAATGGCAATGAAGCGCTATGGGGAACAGTGAGCGTTACCGGCCTAGGCTTTGAGTGGGTTTTACACATTTTCAACAGTCTAGGCAATCGTGGTAATTTAGCTAACAACGTTAGTTGGTGTGTAACGTGTATGTTAGCATAACAAAGCTAGTTAGCTATGTTGCATAGCACGCCGCAGTTCCGCACAGTGAACGTAAAAATTCTGACAGCCAGTAAAGTTGGCTAGCATTAGCAAGCTAACTGTTTAACCCTAACTTGATTGGTAACGTTAGTTAGCTAGCTACGTGTTAGGAAATTCACAGATTGATCATCCTTACGTAGTATGTGCGTTTATTGATATAAGGATGTAATGACTTTCTGCTTAATGAAGTTCTGCTTTAATTTGAATGTTCAATAAAAGTCATTACTTTTTTCTATCTAGGAAATATCGATACTTGTAGGGTAGGTTCCCTACCAACGTTTCGTCGTTGATAGGCTTTTGCCTGCTAGTCAAACTACAGTAAATACATTTACAATGTTGTCTCTGTAGCTAGCTAACAGAGCTCTCAAAACATTCATGGTCCCGACAGTTTCATAAAGCGGTGTTCTGCTGACCTAAAAAAAAATATGTATTTGGCACATTTCAACCACCAATTATGTCCTCTTATGGCGGGATGTCTCCATTCCGGAGAAACGGGACTTTTGAAAGAGAATGAACGTGTCAAAACATTGTCACCTTTGTTAATATTTGAATAATTTCCAACTTTTACGCGTATGCGGAAATGTTGCAGTTCTGCTTTTGGGTCACATAATGCTTTTTCTAAAGCCTTTTTGGTGGTGGCCTTTGCACTATCTCGATCTGCAGTAGATCCGTATGTGTTTAAGCTTAATATGACGTGTAAATAATTTCCGTGGTCGTTTAAATAAACTGAATATATGTGAACTTATTTTGTTGATTGTCCTTGGTCTTGGTCCTTTAGCCGTTCGAAATTTTACAAGCATTCTAAATCCAATTGGCTTTTGACCTTCCAAATAATCCTGAAAAATATCTGTGGTGTCAGGCGTCTGTTTATTTCTGTTCAACGGTTTCAGTGTTGCAGAACGTTTTGTACTGAATAGCTGCTTTTCATAACTTTCTTGAAAAGACTTAAAAGCGGTATGTTTACGTTCTCTGCGTGTGGCTTTAAACAGTGCGTGCAGTATTTTATTTTGCAGTGGGTGTCCTAACAGTGATGCCCAGACTGGAGTCTTGATCTTTTTCCCTGATTTTAAGTTGGCCACTGGACGATGTACCTGCACACCTGGCATGCATATTAACCCCCCCCCCTTACTATTTTGTAAGGAAAATGATATAATGTTTCGCGTTACTTCGTTTTGAAACGGCGTACCAAGTAACTTGGAAGATACGTTCCTAGTAAAATCTCTAGCACGGCAATACATTTGTCTGATTTTGATCTGTCCCTTTTCAGTCCTACTTCTAACCCAGGGCCATTGGGTCGGGAGACGCCCAAGCACTATGGGATCACTTCTCCGATCAGCTTGGCCCAAGCCAAGGAGGCTGATCTGGTCCTCACACACAAGCTGACTGAGGCCCTGAAACCCTACGGGGTGTTTGAAGAGGAGCTCGAACTACAGCGCAGGTGGGCTGGGAGTCACGGGCGGGCTGGGAGTCACGGGCGGGCGGGCTGGGAGTCACGGGCGGGCGGGCTGGGAGTCACGGGCGGGCGGGCTGGGAGTCACGGGCGGGCGGGCTGGGAGTCACGGGCGGGCGGGCTGGGAGTCACGGGCGGGCGGGCTGGGAGTCACGGGCGGGCTGGGAGTCACGGGCGGGCTGGGAGTTACAGATCGTTAGAATGTAGTTCTAGACTAATACCAATGAAATACGTTCTAAAATTTTTTTGAGTACAATGTCACACAGTATTTTTGATTTGGATTTGAAAACATCAGGTGTCCTCTTAATAAGTCGCACCTTGTTGTCCACAGAATACACGTTTTGGGGAAATTGAATACACTGGTGAAAGAGTGGATCCGTGACATCAGTGAAACAAAGGTGTGCTTTTACTTCCTGTTCTTTCCTGCCACTCTACAAAGGTTTCGGGGTCTGTTAGTGTGTCAAAATGTCACCTTTGTCCCTTTTATAGTGTGGTCCTTTTGACCTGTAAACGGAATGGCCTTCCATTTGGGGTGCAGACGATGTTGGTTTACTATGACAACAGAAAGGCACTACTAATGCTTCCAATTGTGACGATCAGATGTACCTTCTCTGCCTCCCAGAATCTGCCTGCGTCAGTGATCGAGACAGTTGGAGGAAAGATCTTCACCTTTGGGTCCTACAGATTAGGAGTTCACACAAAAGGTCTCTGCCTTAATCGGGTAAAAGAGTGTTAAGCCTTGGTTAGCACTTGAATTCAAGTTTTTGTTCTTGTTTCACGCCTCAAACGTCCCGCGCAGGTAATTTATTTCCCCTTGCGCTCCAGGTGCTGACATTGACGCTCTGTGTGTGGCTCCTCGTCATGTGGAGAGAACCGACTTCTTCACTTCGTTCCTGGAGAGGCTAAAGGAGCAAGAGGAGGTGAAGGACTTAAGGGTGGGTCTTACGTTTTACCTCATTAACCTTTTCACGCGTGAGTTTCAAATATTCCTTACCGACCCCCCAGCGTGAGTTTTTTTGCACGTGACTTCGGTACTCTGCAGCATTTGAACTCATGCCAGCCTTTGAACAGTCACCTTGCTAGGTAAGGAACACTACATGCATTGCATTGCATTGCTTCTCTCGTTGACTCGAATTCTAAGAGCTACAAAAGTTGGTTGATTTATTACTGTAGCTAGCTAGAAAACGTCAGCTAACCGCTAGCAAACGTCAGCTGCCCGCTAGCTAACAAATCGTGACCAGTTATTCAATGCAGTGAAAATGAATAAACTATATAAAATGCATACAACGGGGAACGTAACTTCTAGAAAGTTTTTGCAATGGTTTTGATCGGTAGTAGTCGCTAATATAATTCGTTTTTGTGCATTAGTGTTGGCTGTCTGTTGGTACGTAACTAACACTTCTTGTCCCGATTTGAATGCTTTCTACCTGGTTAATATCATAGTATGGTCTTGAAACAATTACAATCAGGAAATAAAGTTATAAACACTGTTTGAGCTAAATGTGAGTAAATAATAGCGCGGTTTTACCAGCCATTGTTACGTTACTTGTAGCTAGGTATGCTAATGGTGCGTTCTAAACATGACGTTCTAATCACACTGGTGTGATCGTACGCTCCAGGGACCACTCTAGATTGATCACACTGGTGTGATCGTACGCGCCAAAGGGTTAAATATTCTTTAATCAGTTATGTCTGTTCTGACAACCTGGTCGAAGGCTTTCTATTGCAACGTCACAAGACCCCCCCCCCCCCGTCCCCCACAGGAGTATTTGCATGTACATATTATTGATGCTTAAACACTGTACTGGATGTAAACCAAGAGGTTAAAGGTCACGGGGGGTAAGTGCTGCCGGGGGTGCTAGTGACAAAGCAAATGGCTGTGTGGGATATTACATATAACTTAGGGGGGAGTGTTTTTAGAGTTGGACTATGTGAAGGTGCGTACCCTAATGTACCCTGGAGTCTTGGTTCACACGGTCTATAAACATTTTTGTCCTCATTCCCTAGGCTGTAGAAGAGGCGTTTGTCCCAGTGATTAAGCTGTCGTTCGACAACATTGAGGTATGACGTCAACATTTAATTCTAGTGATTACGTGGCCATTTACCTACGCCACTTGATTACTGCAAGGAAACGTTTTTTGGTTTCATCCAATATGAATAGAGATTTACAACTCTCTAAATATCAACCTTGACATTCAAATCATTTTGACCAAATAGCTTTTTGAGTGCAAGTGCATATCTTTAAAAAACAAAAAAACAGAAAATCCTAATAGCTGACGAGCAGTGTGCTTTTGTTTCGTGTTCTTGTAGATTGACATCCTGTTTGCCCGGTTAGCGCTGCAAACCATCCCAGAGAATCTGGACCTGAGAGATGACGGGCTGCTGAAGAACCTGGACATCCGCTGCATCAGGAGTCTTAATGGTAACGCCCGCCTCTTCATATCCACTCTTGTTTGATGCCGATGTGGTTCTGTGTAGCTCATTTGGTAGGATGGGTCTGTCAATGCTACCGTTATGGGGATGATTGCTATTGCGCTTCAATTATAAAGTAAATGTCAGCTTAAAGGTGCACATCAGTTCACATGGTCGCCCCGTTGTAATTGCCGGGATCGGAGGGTTTTGTCACCGGAGTGCACCTTTAACGTGATCTCACTATGAGTGAGTCCGGGATCACCATGACTTGTCCGTGTTTGTCTTTAGGTTGCAGAGTTACTGATGAGATTCTCCACCTTGTGCCCAACATTGAGAACTTCAGGCTGACTTTGAGGACCATCAAGCTCTGGGCGAAACGTGAGTTGGAATCTGTTGGTGTTTTGTTGCTTCAAGTGTAGGAAGGAACACCGTTTCCCTAATCCAATCTAGTGAGAATCTGTGTGTTTCCATTTTCAGTGCCACTGTTTGTTGAGTCTGAGCATATACTCTACACAGCTTGTTTGTTCATCAGTGTTTTCTTTTTGGAATACCAGTGGCGCCTTGTCGCCGCTAAATTATGATGCACCTCCACAGAAAAACTGATTTTTTTTCATGAAATACGGAGCAGATACGGTTGCAGAGCAACAACGTCCTGACATTCTGAGTATCAAGCTAGCGAGTGAGGTCAGATAAATGTAACTGGCTGTGTCTGTACACGCACACGTTTGTGTTGAACTGTCAGTAAGTGGCTGTGACATTGATATAAAGAAGGTAGCCATCGTCTGGTCAACAACCAAGGGTAAACAAGCTAGCTAACCAGCTGTCACAATAGCTACAATCGGCTACAATAGATTTGCGCCATGCTGTAAACATTAAAGATTCGGCAGCAACAATAAGACCTCAGATTTTTGTCTGTGGTGTGTATATTTTCCAAAGAACAAGAAACCAGGCAAGCCTAGTTCAGCTAGACCGCAATAGCAAGTATTGTCCTCTTGCGATTCGAACCCGGGTCGCCCACATGAAAGACTGTGTCGCTAACCACTACAACACAGAGCTCTATATTAGACAGGTGTCCGTATAGCCTTGTGTCTACGAACAAATCCTCTTTTGTCACTGGCCGTTTTAACAGCTAATTGGCCATTTGTGAATTATATTGATACAGTTAAACTGACTCGTGTTTTTCACCTCCACCACAAATAGCGTCTATGTACTGTTAGCTTTTGCCACTGGCCGTTTGAACACCTAATTAGCCAGTAATAGGCTTTACCAGTATCTACAAACTTACTGGAATAGTCATAGGAATTGAGCATTTGCTAGCGAGTCTGCCAAAGCTATTTCATGGCATAAGAACATATTATTTTCTTTCATAGCGTAACAACATACTTTTTCTTTCATTTGTGAATGACATTTATATAATAACTATCAAGAAAGGTGACGATAACTAACCTTTTCATCAAGTGAAACGACAAGAGAATCGTGGAAATAAAATAAATGTTGTTGTTGTTCTCAATAGATTGCATCTTGAGCCTTCCACATGAGAGGCACTGTCTTTAACCATAACGCCACAGCATTACGCATTTCATCATTCGCTAAACACTATTGAGCATTGTGTTAAACTGACTAACGTTTCATATTAAGGTGGTGGAGGTACTGGCCACTGGCTGTTTGAACAGCTTATTAGCCAGAAATATGCTTATTGGTATCTGCTAACTTCTTAGGAATAATCATAAGAATTGAGCAATTGTTAGCGAGACTGAAGATGAACTTTTCCATGCCAGAAACAGTTGCAATATAACCTTATACAGTTTTAGTTAAGGCTCACTGTAACATAACTACTGTAGCCTATGTTGTAGCCAGCAAATGTTTGTCTATCCTGACCCAAAATGTATGCACAGATGCGTACTTAAAGAATCCACCAGAAACAGTCGCACTATAAATGTAAACTGTTTCATTTCAGGCTTACTATAATGTAGTCACTGGAGGTTTTAGCCAGCGAAGTTTTCGTCTATACGGAATAATTCAAAATGCATACTTTCGCCTCCGAGGAGATTCAAAGTCCTATAGTTCGCAAGTCCGGTTCTCTAACCTCTACGCTATTTAATAAGGGTTACGGACTCAGTCAGTGACATTCGCTCTACTTGGCCGGTTGCGCTTACGCGGTCCGGCAAAAACAGTGGGGAGCTTAAGAGAACATGCCTAATATGAAAAATCTATTTTGTTGTTTTTATTATTAGTTTGTTGTGCTTGTTAGCTTTGGAGAGGTTATGAATCCAACCACACTATATATCCCATCCCCCCACTGTAATGTGCAAGGGATACTTTTTGCGGAAAAAACTATTCAGTGCCACAGTGAATGTGTTGTATGAAATACTCAGGAGTTTGTAAAGTTACCAATCGAAGTGAAATCATGGGGCACTGTGTGATACATCCAGAAAAACTATTTAATACGCCCTCTTTAACCCCCAATGCAACACTATACTGTACATGGAATTCATATGGCATCATTAGTTAGTAGCTTGTGGCTTTATTAGGATTCTGGGAGACTGTTCATGAACAGTTTTAGAGAATGGCTAATTGAGGGGGAGTACTTAGGTTACTATTAGGGAATGGCGTTAAGACAGTTTTGTCAAATAATGTTAAGAAAATAAAGTTGACACGCAACAGAGACTGAAGGACGGATGTTTTAGCGTTTCACGCATTTGTGTTGTTGATACTTTGTTCCCGCCCCATTGGCGTGAACCAAGTATTGTAAACATTGTTCACTGAGTGGAAGACGGGGCTGGCCAGGTAGGGTTTATCCTAGCCCTTCTCAAAGTGTCACCTGTTCACACGCCAATCATCAAATGGTCCCTAAACATGCTAGGCCCCGACTGACGTGCCTGAACAGAATTAGCCTGCCTAACAGAAACCGTTCCACTGCATTTTAACACACAGGACAGGCCTCTCCCCTCGTTGCCATGGGGATCTTGTTTTGCCTGCGCGCACTGCCTGGGAGCCGACGATCCAATTGTGGTTTTGTCTTGTGGGAACAAAAGCCAGAGTCTCTCACTGGCTTGTATGCTAGGCATGTATGGATGTAGGACCCTGTGTATCTATGTCCCTAAACCAACATCTGATTCACTGGCTTTGCTGGTTGCTTTCTGTCTTTTTTAGGTTTCCCCCCCAAAACCTATAAAATAATGTGTGAACTATGAGTTCTCCCGAAGCATGGGGTCTTAGCTGCTGTATGTAGTAGATGACACACCATTGCCACGGTACCTGGTACAAAGGTTTTTCTTGTTTTCATACCACAACATCACTAAATAACGAACATTGTGAATCAACGTAGCGTGTGAACAAAACGTTATTTCCCCGAGAAATGCTAAGACACACTTCAGTCGCCTTTCTTGATTTCACCAACCTGCAGGCAACCCCCCCCCCCCCCCCCCCCCCACCCCTGCCTTTTCTGCCTAGAGTGCTAACATCTAATGTGATTGTCCTCCCCCAGGTCATAACATCTACAGTAACATCCTAGGCTTTCTGGGCGGGGTCTCGTGGGCCATGTTGGTGGCCAGAACCTGCCAGCTGTACCCCAATGCTGTGGCCTCCACGCTTGTGCACAAGTTCTTCCTGGTCTTCTCCAAGTGGTGGGTATTGGGGCTTTGCCAAGGACTCAGACAGAATTGGTGTTGTGATTGATATGTAGACTGAAGAATCAATTACTATTGGTAGTGAGAATAGTAGAAAGACTCAATCAATTGAAAGTCTCGCTTAAGGGCCCCAAAAAGGCCTGAGCCCTGGTTACTTACCATGGTAATGTCACGGTACCAGAAGTAATGATACTTAAAATGCCAAAATGTTATTGTGACAATGCTGCATTGTACATGAGTTTTGTAACATGAGTTTGGTGCTCAGTCAATGTATGTGAATGGCGGTGTTGTCTTACAGGGAATGGCCTAACCCTGTCCTCCTGAAGCAGCCGGAGGACTGTAACCTCAACCTCCCAGTTTGGGACCCCCGGGTAATGTTGATCCAAAAGACTCATAGACACCTTTTCTGAGCAACTGTGTAAATCTTATGAACATTAGGTCTCATGAAGTGTTGAAAAAGACAAACACATGCTGCTGGGACATGCATCCCACTTGAACAGGGCCCAGTTGTTCCTGTTAGTTACTTTGAAAGACCAATCCCAGGCCAGGGTCCTGTCCTTCCTGTTAGTGACATTGAAAGACCAGGCCCGGGTCCAGTCCTTCCTGTTAGTGACCTTGCACCACCTCTCAGCCAGTTAAACAGTTGATATGTCAGCTCTGGTACATACATGTGCTTCAACTGTATTTGAGTCTATGTAGACATCGCCGTTCAAGGTGTAACTCTAATGATGTATATCACTGTATTGTTTCAGGTAACCCCAAGTGACCGGTATCACTTGATGCCCATCATCACCCCGGCCTATCCCCAGCAGAACTCCACCTACAATGTCTCCGCCTCCACACGGGCCGTCATGGTGGACGAATTCAAACAGGGTCTGTTAGCCGTCTCGAATTCTCAACGTTTATACCTGATAGTGATGGTTAGAGGACTTATCCGGGAGACAACACATTGCAACACAGACAGGCCAGTGAAGCCAAATGCCATTTTAATGTAGACAGGTGGATGGGACCTTCTGCTTCATTGGCTGGTCCCTCCTGATGAAGCGGCTGGAATCATGTCAAAAGTCCCACACAGTTGATTTCCTGGAAGCGGTCAATGGCGCTGCCTGTGACCACAGATGTCATAATGGGAAGTATGTAGGGATGGATCCTGTTGGGTTTCCACACCTTTTTGTCGCTTTAAAAAAATCGTATTATTTTACTGGTCACAATCCAGTAGTTCAATGTAGTGGAACTTGACTGCTGATGTCTTTCAGAGTAATAGTGATAATGAAATGTGTTATTGTGCTGCCAAAGTTGTTTCTGGTCTTTTAATGCAAGTGATTTGATCTATTGGCTGTCACAGTGATAATAATGATTAGTTTATTGAACCACTATAGCGCATTTCATGGAAGTCCTTCAGAAGCACAAAAAAAACAAGTAATGCATTGTGCCTGTTCTTTGAAGGTTACATCCTCAGAAAAAGAACAGGGTTCAGGTAATGGCTTGAGCAGAAAGAGGTGGTATTAAGGTCTTGGGGTTTCTTGGGAAGTAGAGGGTTTTTATTGTATTTTTTATTTTTTTAAACAACATCCTGCTCTAGGAGCTTCTGAATGTTGGAGACAACCATGATATTACCATGTGTCTCTAGCCTCGTCCTCAAATATTTTATCACTGATTTGTCATAGGTCTGTATCAATATCCCCAAAAATATCTACTAGCCCTTCCCCCAAGAAACGTTGAAACCCTTGTAGGAGTTTGAATGTCCTTTATATCCGGATTAAACAGCAGCTTTCAGTCTATAAAAACAGTGTGTTCTCTAAGCACCAGCCTGTCCTGTGCAAGACCCTTCAGGCCAGCATCGTATCCACTTCTTTGCTCCATCTCAAACAGTCTCCAAATATTAGTGATTGATGCCATAGGAATACCTTAAGTTATGCATGCACAAATGTAATGGACTCATTGGGTGTTCAGTGGATCCTTAACTACTTCTATCGTAGCCAAGATGTCTCAAGTGCATCTATTCTTTACATTTTTGTTAGGGGGTTTTTCTTTGTTAAACGTGTTTCCTTTCCTCCACAGGTCTTGCCATCACAGATGAAATATTGCAGAATAAAGCAGAGTGGGCCAAACTATTTGAAGCACCAAACTTCTTTCAGAAATACAAGTATGTATTAAAGAGTTCATCCTGTGGGACACACATGGTGAGACACACCAAATATTTCAATAAAGATTTATATTTCAGAAACAGAACACTGCTACCCTTACCTCACACTCCTCAGTAAATGTGAAGTTCTCCTCTTCATTATGTGTAATCCACTTATTCAGTTTGAAATATCTTTATTAAATAAACACTGAGGTCTTGCAGATAAGACTCCCAATGCGTTATTCTTGCCTAAGCACCCTCTTTGATTCTCAAAACAATCATCGTAAAAGGAAATACAGTGTGAACGGTATGCAGTGGTTGGAGCCGGGTATCATCATTACTCTGTAGTATAGACTGTGCCTTTAATGTAAGCACAACTCAGTATTTGATGTTTGTATATTTTATTACTAAAGGTAGGTACTTCAGATGTAAGGTTTCCTATATTAAATACATTCTCCTGGTTTTCCTTGTGCCTTATTGTATATCCAATTCCAAATAAAATGCTTTAGTTCACAATTTGCACTATGTATTTCTTGTTAGTCTTGATTTTATAGATGTGTTTTATTTTTTTGCATTATCTAGTTTTGACATTAGCAAAGCATTAGCAAGAAGAAGCCATGTCAAAAGTACGTGATTCAAGTGTCCTTGGACCTTCAGTTTAAGCTTAAACATCTTTTCTAAGTGATTTATTCGTACAGATGAACTCACTATATGGTTACACCTCTGTGATGATTTCTTGTTTTTTGACCAAGTATTCAAGTAGTCAAACTACAAGTAGCGCTGTTTTAAGTCTGAGGTAAAATAGAAATTTTAATGTGTCTAAATGTTCTTCGCTGGTTTACCAGTTGTTAGGCTGCAGAATGCCGTCGCATGATGCCAAGATTACAAATGAGTACATCCCCATCCATTTCCCGTGGGGCATATCCTTAAAAATGGAGGCATTTGTCTTTAGCTTTCCCGATAATGCTGACTTAAATGTTGCCAAGTATGAAACAGGCCTAGATTTGCTATAACCTTTCTCCTTAGTCTTCCAATGTCCTATATTGACTTCAGTTTTCCAACCCCACTGAGTTCCCCCTTCTGGAAGTCTTCTTGCGCATCAGTTTGGCCCATCCAGGTTTGAGATGTATTCTTACCTTGCAACCTTAAGCACAGCTTGGCTGAATCCCCATCCCTCCAGTCTTTTACAGTCAATATAGCCGTGTCTTCATGTGTTCTAGTCTTAGACCTGTTGGCACAGGGTGGTGGTATTCATGTGAAAATGCATCTGCACATTTTGGATATTCATTTTCCAGGAACAAGCCTGGAAACCGGATACAATTGATAAGACGAGATAGTCGTTAAGCTCTGATTGTTATTGTCCAACTCTGTCCAAATATCAGCCATTATACACTGATTTCAGATAAATTACCTGGCCTGGTTGATTTCTGCACTGGTTCTCTGTAATGTTGTTCTTTGAATAAACCAATCATGTGTCCCGGGCTCAGACCTTTTATTTTCAACTTGGCCTGAAAATGAAAATCAAAAACAAATATCCATCCATTGTCATATGCTTGTCATTACTGTTACAAGCAGACCTCTGTGATTGGACTAACTATGTGCTCGTGTTGTCTTCAACCTGTGCTATTCTAAAACTAGAGGGAAGCAAAGCTGTTTGTGATGCATGATGGGGCATATTATCACTGGTGCACTGGCACATAGACAAGATGGGAAAGACTACGCTTCTGCGCAGTTTCTTAAATCTATTGGATACGTCTTGTAACAGTACTGACTTCCAGGATACTATCTCAGGAACATGATTTATGTACCTCCTGAAGCTTGATGTTAGCAGGACTACAGTTGCAATTTAGTGGGTCTGTATGTGACCTTACAGTACTGTTGGTTCGAAGGATGTAGATAATTGTTCTGGTGACCTTGGCCAGCAGTTGTAGCTGGTCCTAAGACGTTGCTGTAAGGCAAATTCCCGGGTCACCTTGCAAGTGTGTGCAACAAACAACATCTACTATCTAATGAACTTTGAGACTGGGTGGCCGCCAAGCCGCGCCGCACTGGGCCGCGCCGGGCCGCACCGGGCCGCCATCGGGTTGACTGGGCGGGCCTGCTGTGTGCTCACGTTCCTGGGTCCAGGGCCCCGCTTTGGCGCCTGGGTCTCTCCCAGCCTATCGACTGGGTTAGCTGTCTAGTCTGGCCTCTGTCTCTAGGGTGTAATGGCATTGTTCTGTCTCTTATGTTCCAAGGCATTATATTGTGTTGCTAGCAAGCGCCCCAACCGAAAAGCAGCACCTTGAGTGGTGAGTACCAAAAAGACCCGAAGATAACTCATAAGAATCTCTCTGTAAATGTAAACGGATGTATTTAATGAGTGAATATGTTCATGAGTTAGGGCTGTGATCATTGTTGCAGTGTGAAAGACACATCAGATGCAAATGTTATTCATTTAAACGTTCTTATAGCGATCTTTAATTTATAAATTTTTTAACCTAGTGAGTTTTCACAGAGGTGTAACCATATTGTGAGTTTATTTTTTATTTTTATCCCGGCAGGGTTGGTCTAGTTGAGTCTAAGATCAGGATCCTCGTGGGGAATCTGGAGAAGAATGAGTTCATAACACTCGCCCATGTCAACCCTCAGTCTTTCCCGGGTCCCAAGGAAGGCAACGACAAGAAGTAGGTCATTTTAACTTGGCCAAAACACCTGTTTTTCTTCCCCCAAGATTGTAGGACTCCTACTTGAATGCCACTTGCATGTTGGAACTCTAGCTAAGGTGCTTCTTTTATGCTACATTACCCTGACCATGTACCTGCCCCCTGACGCCCCCCCCCCCTCCTTCCAGGGAGGAGGTCAGTACCATGTGGGTGATAGGGATCATCTTTAAGAAGATGGAGGGATCGGAGAACCTCAACGTCGACCTGACCATCGATATCCAGTCCTTCACGGACACAGGTGCGATGACCTTACTCCACCATGTTGTGGGACGTTCTAGAAATGGATGTGTGTTTCCCCCTGGCTGAATTTGCATTGTGATTCGGCATGTTTCCCTCAGTGTACCGCCAGGCGATCAGCAGCAAGATGTTTGAGACGGATATGAAGATTCAGGCTATGCATGTAAAAAGGAAACGGCTGCATCAGCTGTTGCCCAACCTGGTCATGCCTAAGCGGAGGAAGGTACGAATCACAGACCACCTCACGCCAATTTAAAACTGCGTGCACGTGTTTGGCAGTAAATACATGGCCTTTTGGTCTGATTCGGACGTGCACCTTTGCTCTTCTTTTATATCTAAAAATACTCTGCTCTTCAGCTCTCCACACGTTCCCCTGGTTAGCTGAACGCCTGTGTGCTTGCGCTGTTGTAATCCATGTCGTTCCGATCCAACCGCCAGCACTCCACAGAGGGGCTGCGGCAGGTGAATGACAGCAATCTGGACCTGTCCTTGGACAGCGACAACAGCATGTCCGTGCCCTCCCCCACGGCCACGCCGGCTGCCGCCGCGCCCACGTTAACCCCAGTGAAGGGTGGCGCTCCCGGCCTTACTGCGGCCGGTCAGCCAGACATCATGGCGTCCCCCATGGGCCCACCGGCTTCCAAGAGACCCGGATCTCCGCTGCAAATGGAGAGAAAGAGGCTCAAATCAGACACTGAGGTATTCGTCTTATTTTGTTCTGGTCGAGACGTTGCTTGTCATTTCACCGCCAGGTGTTTATGGCATGTGAAACATTGTGGTGGGTTACAGTTGATAATTGCTGGCATTTTGTGTTAGTCGCGCGCAAATGTTCATCAGTCTCTCCTCGGTTGTGTGTCTCAGGAGTCAGCCAACGAGACAAAGCCCTCAGGAGACCCCAGCCGCCAGACGCCCTCTCCTCCTCCGACGGGAGCCCTGGCGGCCTCCAAGTCCAGCACGCCTCTCCCTAACGGCCCCCAGGCGGCCCTCCAGACTCCTGACCAGGAGGTGATGGGGGAGCAGAGCCCTAAGGGGGAGCTCCCAATAGACGGGGATCCGTCCCTGGTCCCAGAGGAGAAGAGTGCAGAAGAATGGGGTGCTCCTGCTGGCACTGGAGAAAGAGAAGAGGGAGCCACAGTGGAGGCCCAGGTACTTCACATACAGACGTATAGCCTCTCGCTCACATCATCTAATTCCCATTTTATACACTAATACATGCCACTTCATGTTTTCACTTGATGGCAGTTTGTACAGTTTCAGCCTATAAATTGTTTTGCTTGTTGATGCCGTCGTGTTGCTGTACAAGGCTGGGGAAGGATTATAGCAGCACCATTGGTCTCACGGTTCCATCTGTCCTTCACAGGTCAATGACACCAGTGTGTCTGGGGAAATGCTCGTTTCTGAAGGGGACGTGAAGATGGATTCTGAAATTAAGGTTTCACCCATGTTCACATTCTTGAGCTTTTACGTTTTCTCTGGTTCCCCGTTTGATCGTTGCGGTGCATTTCGCCAATTTCCACGCTACGATTGTTAATGTTCATCTTTTTTTTATTTATTTCTCTCTTTAGAAAATGGCAAGCGCGGACTTGTCTGATGTGCCCCTTGTGCCCGCCAACCCCATTCCAGTTGTCAAGAACTCCATCAAGCTTCGTCTAAGCAGGTAGGAGAGACGAGACTGGTTCCCCAAACCTCACTACGCCTTGCCTCCCGCCCACCTCTAAGATGGTTGTTCTTAAAGTACCCAATTACAAGTCCTCAGTCCTTCACCAATCCCCGCAGTGTTGCAGACAGACAGACTCACAGGCGACTAAACAGAAAGACACTCACTGACAACTGGACAGACAGACTGACCGCTGTCTCAAGCAGGGAGTGGGTTGATATGCCTATCTCCACGAGGGGGCGATATTGCCCTTCTGCTGGATTCTCCCAGGCAGCTTTCAAACTCTGCCTCACTGGTTAAAGGATTGGAGTTGCCTGACAGGCACAGGTCTAGGATCAGTTGACAGTTCTTTAAGTCTTCACCTGAACTGTTAAGAGGATAAACACAAAGCTGGTCCTGGGCCAACATCCACGGCCCACTTTGTCTCAACCCTTCTGGAGCTACGGGTTACCAGGAAAACAAATGTTGCACAACGATGATGTCACGATGAGTCCGCGGGGACGCTTATGTGTTCCCAGCTTCATGGATGATGCTCATTCATCACCCCCCCCCTTGTGTTGCGTTGTCAGGAGAAGGCCGAGGTAATGTTAAGTAATAATGTTGTGAATTCTTTGTCTTGGTGGTTTGCTGCAGTGTATGTGTGTGTTTGAGAAACACCTGGTTAAAATGTTAAAACTTGAACAAAATGGGGAGAAGAAAAAATACAAAATAAAATAGGGTCTGTGGTCTTGGATGTTGGGCCGCAAAATCTCATGTCACTAGTCTGGTTCGAGGTGAAGGACCGTGTTCTCACTCTGCCGTTGGGAAAGTGTTGTGGCCTTCAGGGTGTTTCAGGGTGTATGGGCGAAAGGTGGCTAGGGTCAGTTCAATTTCACTTCCAGCTAGTTTCAGTAAGTAATTCAATTCCATTTAAGATATTTTGGAAGCAGGATTGTAGTGCCCTTCCTGATTTGACAGGTGTTAAAATGGATTGGCCACAAGCCCCACTCTCTAATGCACACAGCCCTCACTTACCATTGGAACAAGCTCAGTTTTGAGTTCATACAGCTGAAATAATACACTCTTTGACCAAAAAAAGCTCACAGTTGTGGAAACCGAATAATCTATCTCTCCGGGATAGAAGTGTGAATGGACAAACAGGTCTGTAATCTAGGAATGACACAGGGAATTGAGACGTTCTTTCTACATTCTGACTAATGTTCAGATTGTGTCTGAGGACTGGTATCGTGGGAGAGGGCAGCAGATGGCCATGGATTCAGATTGAGGAGGTGGTCTGCTGTCAGGGGAGACTGCCCAGATAGAACTACAATGAGTAGAATAGTCATAGAACCGCTGAATATTCGTTGTACAGTAACCGTCAGTGTCTGTCTTGTAAAATAACATTGAAATTATGAGGAGAGAAAAATACTTTTGTTTTTGGTGGAGTATAAAAGACTTGACCTTTCGCCTTTGATGGATCTGAATGTTTAATAAAACATGGTGAGATTTAAAGGAGAGAATATTTGACAAGTTCTCAAACATCACATAGAAGGTTTAGTACACAAGACCAATTCTCTTTGTTGGCTATTGATTTTTGATTTGCTTGTCATAGAACGGAGATTTGCGAGAATAGTCAACAGGTTGAAATCTTAGTACTAGGGTTGGCAAAAGATGCAACCAAGATCTTATTTTTTGTTCACAGCTTTTTGGAAAGTTTAAAAACAATGTGTACGGAATTTTCACTTTCTCAATATTTTGTTGATGTATTAACAACATTTTACTTTTGTCTCAGTTATTTGTGCTAATCGTGTTGACTCGTATGTTAACGATTAATCCGAATTAAGACCACTGTCAACCTATGGTGTGTTCATTTTCTTGTGTAGATACACTTCTCCAATCATGATGATCTTGAAGCGTTCCCCCGGTTCTTACAATGTTCTTTTTCAGTTTTTTTTCTTAGGTGTATTTGTAAGGCGGAGGTATTGTACTTTTTCACAATTAAAAGTATACGTTGTTGCAAAGGTACATTTGTCTTGTGTTTTTGTTCAAAATACCCCCACACCACGAGAGAACGCTGCTAGAAGTCCAAACGCCAAAACACTCATACCCTGCCATTTCCCAACACCGGAGGTCATAACACAACACATTCATAACCTGCTGTTTCCCATCACCGAGAGTCACAACAACACAACACATTCATAACCTGCTGTTTCCCATCACCGAGAGTCACAACAACACAACACATTCATAACCTGCTGTTTCCCATCACCGCGAGTCACAACAACACAACACATTCATAACCTGCTGTTTCCCATCACCGCGAGTCACAACAACACAACACATTCATAACCTGCTGTTTCCCATCACCGAGAGTCACAACAACACTACACATTCATAACCTGCTGTTTCCCATCACCGCGAGTCACAACAACACAACACATTCATAACCTGCTGTTTCCCATCACCGCGAGTCACAACAACACAACACATTCATAACCTGCTGTTTCCCATCACCGCGAGTCACAACAACACAACACATTCATAACCTGCTGTTTCCCATCACCGCGAGTCACAACAACACAACACATTCATAACCTGCTGTTTCCCATCACCGCGAGTCACAACAACACAACACATTCATAACCTGCTGTTTCCCATCACCGCGAGTCACAACAACAAAACACATTCATAACCTGCTGTTTCCCATCACCGTGAGTCACAACAACACAACAGACTCATAACCTGCTGTTTACCAACACCGCGAGTCATAACAACACAACAGACTCATAACCTGCTGTTTCCCATCACTGTGAGTCATAACAACACAACAGACTCATAACCTGCTGTTTCCCATCACTGTGAGTCATAACAACACAACAGACTCATAACCTGCTGTTTCCCATCACTGTGAGTCATAACACAACAGACTCATAACCTGCTGTTTCCCATCACTGTGAGTCATAACAACACAACAGACTCATAACCTGCTGTTTCAGGTATCAGGTGTTTTTGTTAAGTTCTGTAGATTTTTATTTGAAACATAGCTAAAACATTGAGATGAAATAAAATGGGGGGAGGGGGGATGTGTTCATCAGTGTTTGAGATGGAGGTTGCCTGCTTGCCTGTGGTTTTGGGAGGTTAGGTTTAGGGTTCGACACGTGTGGACTTAGTTCCATCTGTGTCTAGTGGTTTAACATGTATGGGTTGTTATTGGGGATGTTGTCAAGTCATCTGATCTGAATTATACTGCCAACTGTTAATTAAGGATTTAACTTTTTAAATTGTATCATTAGTATTTAAATTGTTTTATTTTTGGACACTGTTGAAAGCTTAATTCATCCCAAGAAGTAGTAGAATAGATTCAAATGTATTTTTGTTTTTTTATGCGAAGTTTGTTTCTGAGAGTGATCCTTGGTGTTCCGTGTTGGTATAAGCTTGTGGTACTTGTCCCACTCCCCCTTCCTGGATATCACATTCTCATCTGTTTCTCCGGTGTCTCACGTGATGGTTCAGAGGTAGGTGTGTTTGTCTGCTTCCTTTAAGGCTGTTTCCGTTTAGCAGGGTGGTGTTTCTGTACGTTGTGTGGTGTTATGCTCATTCGTGTGGTGTTATGCTCATTAATCTCCTTTCAGAGTTTATTTACAGACCTATTTTTGCAGTCCCCTCTGCTCAGCTTCTGCGCCTTTAATTGCACGTGTTGCATTGTTGGGGGCCAGGAGAGCGCCTGCAAAGTCAACGGCCTTTTCCCAGCTCCTCAAAACCGCGATGTGTCACAAGCCTTGCCCTGCTGGCTGATCTACAAATGCAAGTTGGCTTGTGGATACGTCGGTCTGTAGTTACCAGACATCGTTTGGATTTTCTTGTATTCATGTTCTTTGAAGAACTAGGCATGAGACCACCTGATTTCAGTGATCTCTTTTCACATGATCCTGTCATGAAATATTTTATCGCTCACTGCGCATTCCCTCTGCCCATGTTTCCCGTATTGCAGTTGTTTTGTTGCCCTCAAAAAGCACAAGTGTCTGTGATCAGATAGCCTCTTAACAGATCAGTACATTTTGCTTTCGACCACGTTTGTCCTGGTTCTGGCCCAAACCATCAGACAGATGGCTTCATGGTGCTGTTTCTGATGAGGTTGCTGAACTGCATAGTGGTCTAGGAGGTCCACTGCGCTGTAACTTCTTTTTATGCCAGCCCACAAAATTTAGGTAGGAGAGAGAGTTCACTGTTGATGTGTGTGTGGTCAGTACCAGACATCTAAGCGAAATCCAGCTTGTTCCTGTGATAGTTTGTGGTCCATTGCTTCCCTTGTCCTGCAAGCTGATTATGGCTCCAATATTTTTCCTTTCTGGGGTATTTTGACCTTATGTTTCCTCTTCAGTATTTACATAGTCGTTGGATCTATTCCTCCGTGAACGTGGCATATTTTGCAGCTTTTCCTTTTTGGTTCATTGTATCGACACTCCAGGTCCCAATATAGATTCAGGTCTTAGTTGTAAGACTGATATTATTTTCCCACTGGCTGGCTTCCCAAGGGCTTTCTCCAGTCTGTTTCATTAGTCTTCTGTGGAGGGGTAGGCCATTTGTTTCCTTGAGGTATCTGTACCTGTTTCTTTTGGTACAGATACCAACAAAAAACTGCTTGTACCCACAACCTGGGGTACCAGGGAGCTGATCTCCATCTGGTCTCCCCCAAGGATCTTGCCGGCATGATTAAACCTGCCAGGAGAACACATTTGATTCCCTTCAGTTCTGACCACAGTTCCATGGAGGTGCACAAGCTACCAACCACAGCTAAGTGCCATCCAGAACACCCCATAAATACATTTAAAAATAGAGCGGGGTGGTGGTGTTGTATTTCACGTTTCTCGACTCCTTGTAGACAAAAATTCTCTAGTGCCAAGAGAATAAGACAGGCAATTGTTTGGGAAATATTACAATGGAAATGTATAATTTGGCCTAGTTTAAGGAGTCTCCAGCATGTTGTTATTCTTGTCTTCATCCTGATCCGGTCCGAATTTCCCAAGATGTTAAACAGGGCTTGTGAGAGTGTGTTGTTGTTGCTTAGGAACCATCTTGGTCCCGACTCAGCAGGTAATCTGCGTTCTTATGAATATCATTATGGTAGACACACACACAACACCTAGTTCACTCCCAGATCATGTTTATCACAAGTTTATTCTTTTTTTGTTTGCTTCTGTATGGTAAGGTTGCATTCCTATCTTTGCTTTACATGGCCCTGTGTATTTGCAGTCAAATGTAACAGCTTTTAGTCAGTAATCCCCTCGATGAAGTAGAACGAAGAATGGGGATATGGTGGGATACTCATGTAACAGAGAGTGAGCACATCTGTTGGTCTAACTTGGCCAATTCAGATGTGTACTGTGGCAGTGGCAATGTTTGATAGGAAAGTCCCTTTTATTTTATTTCTACACGCAGGGAGTCAAACACACCCTCCTCTATGGAAACACACCAAATCAGAGTTTGGTTTAATGGTATGCTAATGATGCCCTGCTTCATCAATCAGCCGCTACGTTATGCCTTCATCCAGATGTGAGTCTGCTCGGGGGTGGAGAAGCAGGCTGGGGCCACAGGGTTTCCCCAGAGTCGTGGCCTCTTTTAGCCCCGGTTAGTTGTCTGGAGTAGAGGCCCATGGCTTGTCCTCCTGCTGGGGAAGACCCAAGCTACACCCATGTTTTGGCCCTCTTTAGTCCAGCAGAGTGTGTGGGGTAGTGGCCCAGACTATGGCCCTTCTGTAATCCTGCTGTGCCTCCTGCTGGAGGTCGTTAGACCGCCAGATTGATGACGGCACAGGGTGGAAGTGAAACGTGTACAACACAAATGACATAGAGACTACCTTACCGTGACCCGGCAGTATGGTTGCAATGGGCAGCGTGCCAAGACTGGTGGGACGGAATGCTACGGCAGTGCATGCTGGGACTTGTAGTGTAGTTTAGCAAGTTGGCCCAGTTGATAGCCGCACTCTAACTCAAAATGGGACGTTCCTTATCCTTGGAAACCTCATGCTCTTCATTCATCTCTCCTCCGTCTCTCTACAGCGTCTGTCAATTACTCCTCCTCCTCACCAAGTTGCTGTCTGTAAAGGGGGACGAATCCTCGGAACTTCTGACTGAAGTTAGTTTCCCTCCCTGTTAACCTGCTCATGCCAGCCAGTCTTTCTAAGATCCTCCACTTCCTGAGGACATCCCATCCCATTTACCGAGCCACACCCGTCACTGACACTCGCCTTTTAGATGCTCCCGATGCGTGGCTGTCATTGCCCGAGTTAATAAGAAATCTCTCTCGACTGTTTTCAAGTGCCTCCACTCAACAAAATAGTTGATAAAAGCGGGAGCGCCTTCCAGAAACCGAGGAGTGAGGTGAAAACTATGACGCCACGGAGGCAGAGGCACTTGAAAGCTTCAAAGGAATAGCGAGGGTGGGGGAGACTGTCGTGAGACAGTAGGGGCAGGCATATGAAAGAGGTGTCTCCACCTTGGGGAGATCAGAGAAGCCGAGACAATAAACCGAGACAAGTGTTTTGGTGTTGTGCTACTCCTGAGTGATCTGACCAGTGCTACAGATGGGAGAAGGCAGGTTTTGCGGCAGACAGGTTGGTGAGCATTTCAATGCTTTGTTGTTATGTGGTAAACAAACATGCAGTGAGCCTCGGCTGTCTTGTTTTCCTACTTTCACACCGGGGATGTTTTTGCTGGTCTTTCAGGGTAGATGGTTGATTTTCCTCAGAATGCTCGCTGGAGGGTCAGGTGACATATACCGCTTTCAGAGGGTGTTTCTGTACTGGCCTGTTTTAAAATGTGTAATGAATTGGTGTTGTGTGTGATTTCCACTGATCCTGCGATGGGCAGATGGGGAACACCATTAAAAAGCTTCAGGTCCAAGGCCTACTGGGAGCGAATGGAATGGCAGCACACCTTGAAAATGGCAGCACATCCATTAACATCATGGAATGTTTTTACTAGTTTGGATTTGGTGACTTTTCATTTGCCTTTCTGATTTAATTACAATAAATGCATTAAGATCGTCAAATAAATGGACTGGATTTTTTTCTGAGGAGGACATTTGACTCCACCACCCTCCATTGCGGCCAAATTATTACGAAATGTCATCACCCCTGTACCCTCAACGCCAACACCCCCCCCCCCCTCCTACCACCAGTACCCCCAGTATCAATACCCACAATACCCTGCCACCAGTTCCCCCGAGTACCCGCAAAACCCCTAGTACCAACACTCCATCACCTCTGAGTTTCCTCGTTCCGACCCCCCAGACACCCCGGCTTGTGTACCACCACACTCCACCTACATGAGCACTCTCACCACACACAGCCTAATTAAGGCCTTCAAATGCAAATGAGAGCATCCACGTCTACTGGCTCACAGCCTGCCAGCTCCTCCTCTGGAGGTTTGTCAGGAGGCCATCGAGGAGGAGGAGGAGGAGATTGACGAGAGGGGAGAGGCTGAGGAGAGAAGACTCAGAATGAGGGGAACAGAGTGGAGCAGAGTAGTAGGACTGAAGGAGGAGATGGGAGGACGCTCCAAGTGTTTTTGAGGAGCCGAGGAGACTTGGGCAGAGGCTTCAGGGTGGAGCTCTTGTCAGATCACGTCTTCTGCTCAGTGTTGTCAAGCAGACTGTATCACATCACTGATCTGAAGAGTGCCTCCACAAAGATCTTTTGGATGACAAACTTTCAGGCTTTGTGGGGAAGAACCAGACAGTAGCACTAGAGGTCAAGGACTGAAATGGTTAGAAGTAGTGATGTAGGCTTGTCATCTTTTTTATTGCCTATTTTCATTTCCATTATTGGATGTTTTAATGAATCACAATCTTCAAAACAAGATACCTGTAGCAAAGCCACATACTATGGTGCTATAACAACATAAGCTGGAATGCAATGAACAGGTAATAACGTCTTTTTTATTTTTTTATTTATTGAGTCGGCCATGTTCCCATGTTAGCTGAAACCAGGAAGCCTGGAAAACCCACGAAAGTATTTTGATGTATACACTCCACAAAACTCTCTGGAACTTTCTATTGTTCAACTGTTCAAGTGTCCATAAAAAACCAAAAATATATACACTCACCTAAAGGATTATTAGGAACACCTGTTCAATTTCTCATGAATGCAATTATCTAATCAACCAATCACATGGCAGTTGCTTCAATGCATTTAGGGGTGTGGTCCTGGTCAAGACAATCTCCTGAACTCCAAACTGAATGTCAGAATGGGAAAGAAAGGTGATTTAAGCAATTTTGAGCGTGGCATGGTTGTTGGTGCCAGACGGGCCGGTCTGAGTATTTCACAATCTGCTCAGTTACTGGGATTTTCACGCACAACCATTTCTAGGCTTTACAAAGAATGGTGTGAAAAGGGAAAAACATCCAGTATGCGGCAGTCCTGTGGGCGAAAATGCCTTGTTGATGCTAGAGGTCAGAGGAGAATGGGCCGACTGATTCAAGCTGATAGAAGAGCAACTTTGACTGAAATAACCACTCATTACAACCGAGGTATGCAGCAAAGCATTTGTGAAGCCACAACACACACAACCTTGAGGCGGATGGGCTACAACAGCAGAAGACCCCACCGGGTACCACTCATCTCCACTACAAATAGGAAAACAATTTGCATGAGCTCACCATAATTGGACAGTTGAAGACTGGAAGAATGTTGCCTGGTCTAATGAGTCTCGATTTCTGTTGAGACATTCAGATGGTAGAGTCAGAATTTGCCGTAAACAGAATGAGAACATGGATCCATCATGCCTTGTTACCACTGTGCAGGCTGGTGGTGGTGGTGTAATGGTGTGGGGGATGTTTTCTTGGCACACTTTAGGCCCCTTAGTGCCAATTGGGCATCGTTTAAATGCCACAGCCTGCCTGAGCATTGTTTCTGACCATGTCCATCCCTTTATGACCACCATGTACACATCCTCTGATGGCTACTTCCAGCAGGATAATGCACCATGTCACAAAGCTTGAGTCATTTCAAATTGGTTTCTTGAACATGACAATGAGTTCACTGTACTGAAATGGCCCCCACAGTCACCAGATCTCCACCCAATAGAACATCTTTGGGATGTGGTGGAACGGGAGCTTTGTGCCCTGGATGTGCATCCCACAAATTTTCATCAACCGCAAGATGCTATCCTGTCAATATGGGCCAACATTTCTAAAGAATGCTTTCAGCACTTTGTTGAATCAATGGCATGTAGAATTAAGGCAGTTCTGAAGGCGAAAGGGGGTCAAACACAGTATTAGTATGGTGTTCCTAATAATCCTTTAGGTGAGTGTACATTTTTCATTTTGGGGCAGATGGAGGTAATATTTGCCGCCCCCTCATTGTGTGACTGTCGCCTCTGTTTCATCCTCGTCCTCTTAATGACCCACCCTGGGCCTGCGCTGCTCGACCCCATTTAAAACCAGGACCGACCACATCAAACCTCCATTATGGGTCTGCCCGCTCTGCGTTTCGGCTTTGTGCCCGTTGCTCTTAAATTACATACTGCCAATCCCTGTGGGCACTGGGAAGAGCGGGCACAGGATATAGGGATGAGGTGGGTGGGGGGAGTGTGGGGAGGGTCTGGGGTGAGGTGAAAAGGGTGGGAGAGAAAACAGGGGGAGACGGCTAGATGCTGGTTAGGTGTCATCATCCTCTCCGTCTCCGGATGACTTCTGTATAAAGCCCGGATGAAATCCGTTCCCATTCGCGTCCTCTCATTGTCAGAATGAACTTAAAGCATTCCTTTGAGAACCTGATTGACCGTCTAAGAGGGAACAAATTAGGGGTCTGTCCTTTAATTCCTCTCCCCTTCTACCGCTCCGAGGGGCTTCTTTTCGGCAGTCAGATTCATCCAGGATTTAAGATGAAGTGAACCCAGGCAGGTCTAATCTGAATGGCTCCGCTCTGATTGAATAATGGATTGTCTGTTGAGGCCGTGCGTTTAAGAGGGGATAACTAGACATCCTTTGGAGTGTAACAATTATAATTACAGCGATGACTGGTCATGTTAAATATCACACGTTAAACCACTGTTATTAACCCTCATGAATCTTGTCTTCCACAAAAGGGGTTGAGGAATAGAATCTGACAACCCTGTAGCTTGCTATTGTCGCCGTCGCTGGTGTCGTTGAAGGGGGGCGTCTCACCTCTGCTTAGGCAGGAACACATAGTACAGTACGCATGGGTGAAAGCAGGATAGTGTGTTTGTTGCCTCCTCACACCCCAGGAAAAGGAAAAGGTAGCTGGTTAATTGACTGTACAATCAGAAGCGTGTTTTTTTTTTTTACACAGTGTAATATATTCAGACACGCTTAACACCGGATGACAAAAGCTAGTGCCTGAACACGTCTATCTGGCATCAGGTTCATCCCTGTAGGTAGGTACTGCTATGATTACAACTCCAGGCCTCTCCCCCACCCCCTCTGACTTTCTCTCCTTTCTCATCCCTTTCTGTCTCTCCCATTGCTATCTCTCTCTCCCTAACCACCGGTCTCTCCCTCCCTCTTTCCCTTCGCTATCTTTCCCCGCTCTTCTCTCTCTGTCTCTCCCTCTATTCCTGAGGACGCTCCTGTCTTACTTCTCTTGAAGGTGGCATCAGACCAAGCCCTCCCTCCCTCTTTCTCCCTCTTCATTCTTTCTCCGTTACCTCACTCCCTTTCTATCCCTCCCTCCTTTTGTCCCTCTCTACCTCCCCTTTCCGAGCTCCACACCCCCCTTCCTCCCTGTATGTCTCCTCTATATCCCTCCATCTCCCTTCCTGAGGACACTCCTGTCTCCCTCTCCTCCATTGCTCCGGGTGGCGTCTCTATGTTCAGACCTTTTTCCGTTTAATTAGATTTGTTACAACATTTTTTGGAGTGCTTTATTCGCTAAAAGCTCTCCGGGGTTAACATCCGCGCAGCACTTCTGTTCGGCTTCTTTTCACCAATGGAGCATAAATTATTTAAATTATTCAGAATTGTGCGACCTTTTATCTCACCCCCTTTGAAGGCAGCAAATTAAAAATGCAAATGGGCTAACTAATTAATATGCAAATATATTCGTTCCCAGTTAACAATTAGCAATTAAACCTGCAGTGTCTAGAAAGAGCACAGACAAAATTAACAACTTGTTTAGTTTAAAAAATAGGAGAGTGAGGGCCCAAAAAAATGCATTGGTGCGATGACTTTTACAACAATCAGCTGGCCTGGTGCAAAAGGAACGAATCAATAGCTGTGTGGAATGATCCAAGGAGACTAGTGTCACAAACAAGAACATGTCTCGTCATTTTCGTCAGGTTTTATTGCTTCACTCATATTTCATGACGCAATCTAGAGTTAATTGAAACGTGTTTGATTGTGTGTGTGTGTGTGTGTGTGCGCTCAACTAGCTGCATGCCTATGCATGCTAAATTCTCATTATTTCCCTATCAGAGAGAGAGAGTGCACGAGAAAGAGAGTTACGTAAGATGAATGACATGTTGCCTGCGAGGAGCACATCTCTTCAGGACTTAGCTGTAGGCATATCGCACAGCTAAGGCCATTACCAGAAGCTTTTGAAATACATGACAGCCACCCCCCCCCCCCTTCAGTCAAAGACAACCCTTACAGGAAGCTAAGAAACACTGACTCTATACTCCACTACACCTTACAAAGCCTAATACAAAAACCTGACATCAATCACATACGCTGGCATGCCTTTCCAGCCTGTCTCCCTTTCCTCTGCATGAGAATCTGAGCACCACGGTATCCTTTCATCAGATAGATAGGAGCAGAGGGCGGTGGGCGTGAACTACACCTCATTCCAAAGGTTATCACTGATACAAAGGCCCCCGGGGTATTGCTCTGGTCTCCCTGTAGAGATTTAATACGGAAAGAGGAAGTTTTAATGCCCTCGTGCGCACGTGCGCACGTACACCTGAAACACGCAAACACGGCTGCCTTGCTGCTGTTCTATCCATGCGGGAACATACGTAGCGTGCGGTTTCACGAATCCCCATACTGTTTGCTAATTTTTTCAATACAATAGAGGTCACCCAGAAGAGCACATTTTCCTCCGCTCTCAATTTCGTGATGTCCTATTGACAATGATGGCCTTGCCTCATGGCGGAAAACACAAGATTCTGGAGAGTCAAAGATCAAGATAGGTCTAGATTGTTCAAGCAGGAGGTATTTGCTGTTATACAGGGTGGGGCTTTATTCCACTGCAATTTCAGTTCATTCTAAAAGGTGAACCAAACTCAAATTTTAATTCCATCTGCTTCTCATTTGAAAAGTAAATAAAAATAACTGGAAATGAAGTGTTCACCTAGAGTAGAGTGTAGATTCTGGTCAACAACCACAGTTTAGCTCCACAGCTCCCGACCTACTACAAGGAGTCGCTACCGCGCAACCGGTAGAGGCTGCCCTATTCCGTTGTCCCACATTGTGGGTTCTGAGCCTCTGAGGTACTCCCGGGTATTTACGGTATGCCATGACCTGCACTTAAACTTGTGGCCGCAATGATCTTGGCCGCAATGAAACTCAGTCCGCTGTTCTACTCAAGAGCCAACAGGAAGTGTTTCTTATTAATCATCGGAAGGGACTGTTGATAATCAGAAACTATGTTTTATTGTTATTATTTGGGGTAAAATAATAACAATAAACTGTTGGCCTCTGTAACTCCAGGCTTATTTGTCTTAAAATGTCTGTGAAGAAGGCACAAATACTCGTACGTTGTAATTAGAATATTACTTATAATGTTAAATAAAATTCAAAAGAAAATTGGGTTAAATTTTTTTACTTACAAAATGTCATCCCCCGTCTCTGATTTTTTACATTTTTTTTTTTTTACTAAAGACAGTTCATATTTTATTCATCATACATTGTTTTTGTATAGTCGTATGCTCTGCCTAAAGGCTTACCTCCTAGTGACAGTGTACTCCTTAATTTCTCTCCGGAATATCGTTCTTTATTACTGTGTGAGTGACTGTAGATGTAGATTAATGTGCCCGTTGTGCTGTCATATACCAGCTGTCTGTGACATTATGTTTGGTTTAGGGTCACATGTTATTGATTAACAACATAATTGAATTCTTTGTTCATTTAAGATGTGTAATGTGCTCTATTGTTTTGTTATTGACCTACTAGATCCCTGACATTGACAAAAATAGAACATATCCCCCTACATAGTCCCTACATATGGGACTACATAGTCCCTACATATGGGTCTACATAGTCCCTACATATGGGACTACATAGTCCCTACACATGGGACTACATAGTCCCTACATGACCGATAAAAGACACCACTCTGCATAGTACACACAAATCTGAGCATTTGCAACGAATCACTGCCTGTGAAGACAAAGCTCTGGTTGACCAAACACAATTGGTAATCTTTTTGTTTTCTCCAAAAATAAAAAGACCAAGGACTATTCCAAAAACACAGAAGCCTCGGAAGCCCAGGCCTTACTGATATATACCACCCATATCCTCTACATACCCCATACATACCCCCTAAATATCCTCTACATACACCATACATATCCTCTACATACCCCCTACACATTCTCTACATACACCATACATATCCTCTACATACACCTTACATATCATCTACATACACCCTACATATCCTCTAATAACCCCTACATATCCTTTACATACCGCTACAGTACAAACAAAAGTGAGTACACCCCTCAGATTTTTTAAAATATTTGATATCTTTTCATGTGACAAAACTGAAGAAATGACACTTTGCTACAATGTAAATTAGTGTGTACAACTTGTATAGCTGTGTAAATTTTCTGTCCCCTCAAATTAACAAAACACACAGCCATTAATGTCTAAACCGCTGGCAGCAAAGTGAGTACACCCCTAACTGAAAATGTCCAAATTTGTCCCAAAGTGTCAATATTTTGTGTGGCCACCATTATTTTCCAGCACTGCCTTAACACTCATGGGCATGGAGTTCACCAGAGCTTCACAGGTTGCTACTAGAGTCCTCTTCCACTCCTCCATGACGACAGCACGGAGCTGGTGGATGTTAGAGAACTTGCGCTCCTCTACCTTCCATCTGAGGATGCCCCACAGATGCTCAATAGGGTTTAGGTCTGGAGATATGCTTGGCCAGTCCATCACTTTTACCCTCAGCTTCTTTAGCAAGGCAGTGGTCGTCTTGGAGGTGTGTTTGGGTTCATTATCATGTTGGAATACTGCCCTGCGGCCCAGTCTCCAAAGGGAGGGGATCATGCTTCAGTATGTCACAGTACACGTTGGAATTCATGGTTCCCTTAATGAACTGTAGCTCCCCAGTGCCGGCAGCACTCATGCAGCCCCAGACCATGACACTCCCACCACCATGCTTGACTGTAGGCAAGACACATTTGTCTTTGTACTCCTCACCAGGTTGCCGCCACACACGCTTGACACCATCTGAACCAAATAAGTTTATCTTGGTCTCATCAGACCACAGGACATGGTTCCAGTAATCCATGTCCTTAGTCTGCTTCTTTTCAGCAAACTCTTTGCGGGCTTTCTTGTGCATCATCTTTAGAAGAGTCTTCTTTCTCGGACGACAGCCATGCAGACCAATTTAATGCTGTGTGTGGCGTATGGTCTGAGCACTGACAGGCTGACCCCCCACACCTTCAACCTCTGCAGCAATGCTGGCAGCACTCATATGTCTACTTCCCAAAGACAACCTCTGGATATGATGCTGAGCATGTGCACTCAACGTCTTTGGTCGACCATGGCGAGGCCTGTTCTGAGTGGAACCTGTCCTGTTAAACCAATGTATGGTCTTGGCCACCGTGCTGCAGCTCAGTTTCAGGGGCTTGGCAATTTTCTTATAGCCTAGGCCATCTTTATGTAGAGCAACAATTCTTTTTTTCAGATCCTCAGAGAGTGCTTTGCCATGAGGTTTCATGTTGAACTTCTGGTGACCAGTATGAGGGAGTGTGAGAGCAATGACACCAAATTTAACACACCTGCTCCCCATTCACACATGAGACCTTGTAACACTAACAAGTCACATGACACCGGGGAGGGAAAATGGCTAATTGGGCCCAATTTGGACATTTTCACTTAGGGATGTACTCCCTTTTGTTGCCAGCGGTTTAGACATTAATGGCTGTGTGTTGAGTTATTTTGAGGGGACAGCAAATGTACAGTTATACAAGCTGTACACTCACTACTTTACAATGTAGCAAAGTGTCATTTCTTCAGTGTGGTCACAAATATTTTCTAAAAAATCTGAGGGATGTACTCACTTTTGTAAGATACTGTATATATATTCTAAATTCCTCATACATATCCTCTACATAAACCACAACATACCCTCTTTATAACCTATATATTACCTGCCTAAACATATCGTGTCAAACAACTACATTCTGGTCTACACACACTATGTACATAATTTTGTACTGTGTCTTATGGAGAATAATTTTAAATAATGAATGCAACAAAGAGCCTTTTTCGAACAAATAAGCTTGGGGAGGGGTTGGTAATTAATTCAGAGATTAATGTAGTGTGGCAGTGGTGTGTTATTAAAACGCTATTTTTTAAATTACAGCTAAGAAGATACCCCCTCAGGACTGAGCGTACTTGTCACCGATCTCCTGAGTTCTGGAGGAATCTCCTCTGTGCTCATCACCAGAGAGGTTTCCAGCTTACTGGAATTAATTCAATGTTTTCTTTATTGGTCCACCGCGCGATTTCACGTTGGGCAGGTTTTGTATATTAAGTCCATATCATCCAAGTGTGATTGGTCTGTAGGCCTGTGGATGCCGCGTTGTGGGACGACGTGGTCATCGGGTAAATACAGATAGATGGTCACAGTGATGCTCTGTTTTCAATGTTGACTTGGTGCGAGTGAGAGCGTGCTCGTCAGTGCTGTGCATGCGTGCGTTTGGAGCACCTGTTGGCAGCATGACACAGCCGGTTGGTTGGTCTCGGGAGGGACCGTTGCATTGCCGCCCGCCTCGCCGCAGTGGGAGACGAGTCTGTCGAGTCTGTCGCAGGTGCCTGTTGATTTACTGATGGGCCTAATGAGTGGAATTTCTTTTTAGCACTGCGTTAATTGCTACCTAGGCGACTCCACCCCCTACAGGCTGACCCGGGAACGGGACGTGTGGGTCCCGCTGGACTCTGTCAGGATTCAGGAGTGAAATTAGTGTGTGGGCATGCGGGAACGAATCAAGTCCACATGAATGGGCAGTACAGAAACAGTTAAACTTTTACATTATATTAAATATATGTTACCATTTAATAGTTTGTTAGATGGCGATCGCCCTCACCGAGCTGCACCAGTTGGTTTTACTTAATTTATAATGAAAAACATGATTGGCAGACGCTAATTGCATATATGGAACAAGGGTGTAATTGGTTTTCTGATATTAGTACTAGACTGCGTTGTAATTGAGCTTGAATAGCAAATTCTATATCCACTTTATGGATGAAACCAATGTCCCTGACATAAATGCGCATATTTAACCGAATGTCCGTGAAACAATAACAAAACGTGCTTGTTGTTATCCAATTACGACGTCATCAAAGCGAAACTAAACTGAATTTCCCGTATGGGAAACTTTGGGAGATAAACTTTGTAAATAACAAAAAAGTTGAATAAAGGAGATGATACACCATCAACCACGTAGGCTTGCTGTTTAGCTGAAACGCGCAGTTGAAAGTTGTGTATTTTCATTCGGCCTATTTAGCTACTGTAATCTTCTCTGTTTGATGCAGTAACGACAGATATTGTGTAATCAGAAAGGATGGTTATTAATAATACGTTGATTATCCAGGCCATGACAGGTTGCTGTGTTCCTCCTTTTCCTCCAATAATTTAGTTTGCTCGCCCATCATTTGCTGCAGCTTAAGTGGGCTATATATGTTAATGCAGTATTTATTTTCTCCTACACAGCATTGTTACATTACGTTTCCAAGCCTGTAGAATATTTGTTGCTGTTAACTCGATTTACCTCTGAATGGAGAACCTACTTTATATGCTGACCTTGTTGTCTGTGTATATTAATAATGTTGTTTGCTGCTGGTTACCCCGTCATCCACCTTAACTCCGATCAGTGGCGTCGTTAGCCCTGGGCGTCCGGGGCTATAGCCCCGGATCTCAAATGGAATTAAAATAATAATTTAAAAAGTATCGCGCATTATGACGATGTGGACGTGTAGCCCGCTAGCTTGTACATCGAACTTTTCCACGTGTACATTCAAAACTCTTTCAAAACTTTCTGTCCCGGTCTGGGCGGGGGGGTGGGCTAAGCCCCGAATGTATTGTGATCCTAGCGACCCATCTGACTCGGGCACTACCCTTTATAAAACTGGCCACTCACTGAACCCTGTGCGGACTCCTGGTTAGATAACGGGCTAATAAGTAAAATAAAATGCATTTGCTGACAACTAAGCGATCTTGTTTGTGCTACACGTTTTTGACCCTGTGCGTCTCGCTTGATCATTTGCTAATATTGTTGTCAGAATCAGAAAGTGTTTTTGCCAAGTAAGTTTCACATCAAACAAGGAATTTGTTCTGGCCTTCTTTATACAAAAGGAATAAGAGAAATAAAAACAAAGGCCAGGTGTTTGTAAAAGCACTTTGTGACATCTGCTGATTTAAAAAGGGCTTTAAAAATAAATGTGATTAATAAATTACAAAAGAAAATATGTAAGGGGGGGGGGGGGGGTGCGACACAATAAGCTGTACACACTAATAGTCCAGTGATCTGGTTCTTTCAGACCCCATTAATCTGTCCAAGTTTTGCCTGGAAGGTAATGTGTCCTAGGAGCAGCAAGTTGCCCAGTCTTGATGCAAGCAGCAGACAATGTGGCCTTCTATAATAAAGCATTCTGCAGATATCCCCCAATGATCCAGTTTTCCTCCCTATAAGTGATTGATTCCTCCCGTCCTCCTAACCAGGACGGCCTGTAACACACATGGACACACTCGGCACGGCCGTGGGGGTGGGCTTTGGCGGCGTGGAGAACACACACGTGACCCGCTTTGATGCTCTAATCTTGGTGTGATTCATGTTCTGTGCCTAGCGAAAAAAATGGGAAAAGGACAAAACACGCGGTTGAACGCATTCAGGTCTTAATTGAAAAATCTTCTTGTTAAGTTCTTGTTAAATTCTGTGTCGATTCTATCCATATTTTTAACACACTGTCTTAGAGAGTACAGCTTCCTGTGTACAGTAAGGTTACACAGGAAGCTGATGAAGCTGACATAATGGACAATGAATGTTCCCCGGTCTCTAGAGTTCCGTCAACATATTAGTAAAGCTGTTCCGTTCTGAATGTCTATGTAACAATTGTCCAGAAGGCAATCTCACCTCAGGAATTTCGACCTGTCAGGATTCGTCTCCCCCATCCTAGAGCCCAAGACCGAATCCCAAGGCGACACAGAGGCCCTGTTTTTTTTTCCTCAGCAGACAGAAAGACACCCTCACCAGCATCACCACTTCACCTGGGACTTGAGTGAGATCACATTTAATGAATTTCCTTCTCAAACGCTGCTGACTGCCGATGCCTTGTACTCAAGGACCTCTAAACTCTCGCTCTCGCGTCTCTGTCAAACACTACATCAAAAACAATAACCTCACAAAGCTCAACCACGACGCACTTCCTCCCCCTCCCGCCGGTTCTCTCGACACCTTCCCTTCTTTTGTCCACTGTCAAAGCGCCAAAGACTCTTCTCACGTCTCTTCTAAACAGCGCGTTACCTTCAACACATTCATTATCACTCTCAGACGATGCGCAACACATTGTGGTCGTCGTCCTTTTGTCTTTCTTCCCCTCCTCCACCCCACCTTGGTTTCTCTTAGCGAGGGGCCTGGTGATCAGAGCATCAAAGCTGACAGTGTAGCCCCCGGGCTGAGTCGACATACCGCGGGGGAGAGGCTCACCGCGTCGGGGTAACGTCCCAGGACCACTGCTAAATGCTACAGCTAAAGGCTAGTCACTGGCCTCGTTAATGGGAAAACGGTTGTGGTGCTGCTGCTCTTACCTGAGAGAGGCTGACACGTGTGTTCCCAGTTGTAATGATGAGACTAAACCCAGGCTTTGATGCCAGTAGGTTGGTTAGTGATTAAAGGAGCCATGTTGGCTACGATGGGTTCTCCCCTCTTTCTGCACATGCTCTTCTTTTTTTGTATTTAACCAGATAGGTTGATTAAGGACTTATGTTGATAGGTTGATTAAGGTTTTATTTACAGCAACAACCTGGGGAGAATGTTACATGCCGGAGCAAGTTAGGGTTGTTCCTGGAGATCTACCCTCATGTAGGTTTTAAGTCTGACCCTGTTTCTGGAGAACGTCCCTGCTTGCAGGTTTTAACTCCGTCCCTGTTTCTGGAAAACGTCCCTCCTTGCAGGTTTTAACTCCGTCCCTGTTTCTGGAGAACGTCCCTCCTTGCAGGTTTTAACTCCGTCCCTGTTTCTGGAGAACGTCCCTCCTTGCAGGTTTTAACTCCGTCCCTGTTTCTGGAGAACGTCCCTCCTTGCAGGTTTTAACTCCGTCCCTGTTTCTGGAGAACGTCCCTCCTTGCAGGTTTTAACTCTGACCCTGCTCTTTGAGAAGTTCCCTCCCGTAGGTTTATGTGAGAAATGGTAATTCTGTAGGAACAGGATTAGAGAGCCTTTGTGTGTTGGTATGTGGGGAAACGACAGCCTTTACAGATGGATTCTGGCCGAGTTTGGCTCTAGTGTAGTCCTTCCAATAGCGTGTCCACAATATTAATTTTTCTCTCCCCACTGGCCACCAGACAATTACTCATTCACAGTTGCATTTCTCAATTAAGTAATTGTTTCATGGAAAAACAAAGTTCCTGAAAATGTGCAATAATTATTCATAATCCTGGCAATTGAGGTGTAGTTGGCTCATTTGGCTGTGTAATTCAGTAGCATTTTTTTTTTCTTCTTGCATTCATTTGCACGTTAATGTGGCACAGGGTGGGAGTGGCTTCCTGTGTGATGTGTGTGTGTGTGTGTGTATATGCATGCACGCACGTACGCACACGTATCTTCCTGTGTGATAACTCTCCAGCAGTGGTGTGGCCCAGTTGGGTGGCAGAGGGACAGAGATGCGTTAGGTTTTGTTCTAGTTTGCCACAGAGAAAGAGACTGAGGGTGTAGGAGAGAATGAGCTTAAACCCATCAAATGCTGTCGTCTCATCAGTAACAGACACCTGTTTCTGACGGCTGTGTGTTTTTGACAAGGAATCCGTTTGTGTGTCGGTGAAGTGGGTTTCTGTGTGAACACTGGTGTTCTGTGTGAGCGATCCATGTAGAATGGATAGTTGACAGAGTAGATGGCGAGATAATAGGTACTGTGGATAAATTATATTTATTCTCCTTTGCGATGTCATTTTCAGGCAGGAACATTTGAAGGCTGTGCAACGGGTTTGTGGCCTTCACTAGCTTTTTAAGTGTGTGTGTGTGTGTGTGTGTCTTGTAAAAAAAAGACACATGCCACCATTTTCGATACCCTTCAACCTTCACATCTGAACTCTACGTCAACCAACCACATCCATTTGAACCTACATTCACCTTCCTGCCCATTAGTTCCTGTCCAGGCCTATTTAAATTACTTTCCCCAACTGTCTTTCAGTCACCGTTCTGTCAGCGCTTTTCCTCAGGATATCAAATTAACTCCACACTCCTATTGAGATACCTGGCCGTGTGTTTGTGTGCGTGCGGTGCGCGCGTGCGTCTGCTTGGTGTTTTCCTTGGTGTTGTCAGATTTGCATAAATGAGCTCTGGGTCTCTCCATACCCAGGCTGCTGCCCAGGTGGAGGGATATTTGCATATAGAGCTGTGATAGGCCTCCCCTGGGTGTCTACGGCAACGCCACAGCGAGTAGGGGGCCAGCGCCGACACAAATGAATTCTGAATTGGAACCTCACCACTGCGCTGCCCTCCATTTTTATTATTTTTTTGTGTCAGCCCGCAAGTCAGAAATATACACAGAGGCTGACGTGGGAGAGCGATATAGACATGTCGACAGACTGCAACTGCTTCGTTGAGTTAATGGATTTATTGATTGTTTGCGAGTTGATTACGAAACAGAATGGAAGTGAATAAATGAGTTAAACCCTTCTTTTCTTCT